>NC_080646.1:14564166-14872407 GCF_027579445.1 Ammospiza nelsoni
AAAGGAACCTTTAGGTAAGTACTGATTGCATATGGCCTATCATCACCTCACCATCTATGCCCCTCTAGTAAAGCAATAAACCAGTGAAAGCCTAGGAAAAGTCATTACTTCTTTACTGCCAGATCAATATAGGGGAAAAAAAAATAAGCTCTTTAAAAAGTGTGTTAGAAGGAAGCCTGCTATTTCACAAAGCTATCATTTGTGATAAAACAAAATACAGAGGAGGTGGCTGAAACCAAAGCCAGTGTAAGACACTATAAAGAAATCACAGCAGGAGTCAAAGCATGCAGTTCAGAGCAGGGCCCAATCACACAGTGGTACATGGAAGCCAAAGGCACAAAAGAATAAACTGATTTGCAAATCACACCTGAAATCAAAGAAATAGAACTCAGACCTCCAAACTGCAAAATTACAGCACCAAGTCTGTCTTCAGCTCACCTGCCTAAGTGTTTAAGTGATCTCCCAACTCTTGTCAATGAAGAATGACAAGCATCTAAGTAGGTGGAGTGCAGTGGCTGATGGGCCCAGCCTCCATCCTCTGCAATTTATATTTAACTTCCATCTCAGAGTCTTCCTACCCACCCCTGCTCCCTTAAGGCTTCTGCTCCCTATAATCCCTCAGAGCATGTGAAAGAAAGTTCAGACTTTCCATAAGGAAACGAATGCTTTCATCCTCAACAGGACAGGATTTTTCTGATCAGTCTGATAGTGTACAGATTTCCATGTGTAAATTCTTCTGAAATCATGCACAAGGTTGTGAGTTCTGAGCTGAATGAGAACTGTAAGCTTCAAAGCAAATTACTTACCAGATTAAAGTTCTCAGTTCTAAACAGCAAACTTTTAGCATACGTGTGATTACTCTGTGCCAGGCTTTTCCTGACCATTCTTCAAGGAGGTCGCACTACAATCACCATTGCTATGTACGTGGCTCAAGGACAATAAAGGCAGATTTTAAATTTGCTTCTGTATCTGCAATTGGATCTGTCAGAAACAATGGTATCAAGCTACTATTTCAAACACACAGGAAATCTGCCAGGAATACTTAAGCTATCCTGAGGTAAGCCCCAGCTCCACATCAGTGTGTGGCAATTTAATTTTTTTAATGTTATTCCCCCTCAGCAGCTTGCTTTGGCTAAGTTCTCTGGACTAGGCTCTTTTATTTGTCATGCATGACTAACTTTAAGCCTCCCAAGCTACAACAAAAGGCTTCTCCAATTTCAGTGGGTTTGGTTCAGGTATCCTCACAGGGCAGAAAAGCCAAAAAGAACAAGTGATTCTCAAAATAAGGCAAAACTTTTCAAGTATACCTGACCAGGTGAGGCACCAATTGCAGCTGATGGGTGGCTGTAGAACTCAGGCCTCTGGTGCAGCACCTTGCTGGTACAGCCCCTGCTCTCACAGCTGAGGCTCTGTTTGGAGCCAAGCACCCAGTTTGAAGCAAAGTCAGACTTTAAACTCTCTCACTTTCTTTTATTGGCAAGACCAATTGCCAATAATATAAAAACATTAAATAGAAACTTAAATATAAGCATACATATAAACAGCTGGGAGAGACTGGGAGGCACAAGCACAAAGCAAAATTAGGTCTATTGTAGGAGTAGCATGAAAAATTTTGCAATTTAACAGCTCATTGAGGAACACCTCTCAGGGTTCTTCCTACTCAGTGCAGTGAGTGTTAGCCCTGCGTGAATGAAGCTAAAGGCACCAAAGCAGATCTCTCACATGTTGCTGTCCCTTAGTGGCTGCATTTTACGGAGGAATAGTCTGGCCAAGTGCAGATTGTCCACACACAGGTGATCAGTACTGACTAGAGCAGTGTGGCTCTTGTCTCAAATTCCCAACTTCCTCCCAAATCTGCTGAACAGCCCAAGTCTGGGACAGGCTGGGAGGAGCTATGCAGGTCACCTTTCAGCTGGAAAGATAACACTGGTGCTGTCAGTAATGTGTGACAGATCCATTTTGATGGAAAATCTGCCCTGGCATATTAGGAGGGTGCCAAAATTGCAATCCAAATATTGATGTCTCAAAGTCAGGAGAGGCAAGGCTGGAGCAGAGGTGTCACAGTAACTCCATCCCACAGACAGAGCACTGAGCTGTCATTCCCTGCAGGAGTGCAGCCTGTGTTCGTGTGGCACCAGGCCTGTCTGCTCTGAATCTGCTCGCCCAAGGACAGGGCAGAACCGGACAGACCAGCTTAGGAACAGCTGAATGTTGCCTTTGTTAGCAAAGCTCTTTGAAAAGTCTTTCCTATGTTTGCCCACTGGCAAACTGCTTCAGGAATGCATAAGACAAATCCATGAATGAATTGCAGCACAGGTACTAAAACATGTAAATCAGCAATTTAAGCTCAGTGACTGTAACTGTACAGCCTCACCAAAAAGCACAGGAACTTTGCAGTAATACAGACCATCACCTTGGCACACACCAACAGATGCTCTAAGCATGAACTAACACTGAGAACTTTCTTTTCTCACTATCACCAAAGAATGCTATGTCTGGTATGCATATACTTGAGTATTTGGTCTTGGGACAAGATTTCTATTTACCCTCCTACAATACAGACACTTGTAACAGCAGAGCAAGAGGCCACCAAACTGAAATTTACTGCAGTGTGTTAGGAGCATATTAAATAAGATTGTAAATATTTTATTGCATCACTTACCTCAATGAAACTATTAAACTGTCTACCATGATCTTTTAATGCAAGGTATCTTGAAGTGAAAAATACCTCTTCACTGAGGCACAACACAATGACAATCACACACAAATCCTACAAAAAGAAAGGAAAAAAACAATTAACACTGCTTATTCAGTATTTCCCAGGATATGTATAAAACTGCATACAGACCTACATTAGTCATCTCTACTTCAATTCTTGGGACTCCAGTGTATGTTACAGAAATAAACTGCACACACACCATTTTTTGCAACAGGATTTCAACATTACCAAAGTGCTCTGCAGAAATACTGTGGGGTGCAAAATCTTGGTTTGATTCCCAAGAAGGCAAATCTGATGTAAGACTTATTGCCTTTTTAATTTGCATTCCTGGTATGTCACTTGTATAACAAATAAAGCAAACAATCTCATTTATAGTCTTGTGTTAATAAAAGTCATAGAATGAAACTGGGTTTATAACTTCTAACATACCTAATATTATTAATACACTCTGCATTTGGTGAGCAATGCAAGGATGACTTTGGGAGTGCTTATACAGTTTGCAGAAAAAACCTGAAGAGCAGCATTGTTTCCACTATTAGAGATGGAAAACCTACCCACAATGAAGTGAAATGCCTTGCCCACAGTGACAGAGGAAATCTGGAGTTAAACAGCATTTAGAAATTTATCTGATCCTTCTTTCTCCTCACAGCTTCTGTGAACACACAAAAACCCTCCCAGCCCTTGGGAGGATTACCCAAACATACTTTCATTTGTTTGTAAATAATCTCAAATGTTCAGATGTCTGGGAAGTTCTTATTTTACTACATTTGAAATCATATATTGGGCATCTAAAATGTACCAGCATTTTCAGGCTGGAAGGGGATTCTTGCAGTAAGGAAATACAGTATAAATCAGAAGGGCTGGTGGGAGAGTGGCAAGGAGTGAGTGAAAGAGTAAATAAAGCACTATTAGAACATAAATCATACATTTCAAACCTTGGTCAGCCACTGTCTGTATCTTTCCCTTTACAAGTGGTTACATGCTGAAATGCAGTGGAGCGAAGAGAAACAAGAGAACATTGCTGTTCACAGATAAAGAGCTCTCAATTTCTGTCAGACAGCCAGATAATTGAAAACTGCCTAGAATGGGGCAGGACTGGCAAGAACGTAAGAAATGTGGAATTAGACAAAGTACAGATCCTGCTGCCAGGAAAATGCAGATTGTTTGCAGCTAACTGGACAGGTTAAATACTCCCTACCCTCTCCTAAAAATCAAACAACAACAAATTTGGATTAGGAAATCCCAAAATACTTGTAACATCTTCAAGAGAGAATTCCATGATTGATTAATGATTTGATAGTTTAGTTTCTTAATGGAAGGCATTAAAAGTTGAGTACTTGGGAAAGTATCACAACAAAAGTTCTGTATGTAACAGGTTTGAGTCAGTCCTGAGGAAAAAACCACTAAGGCTGAGCTAAACTTCATCCTCTCCTGCAGCTTCACAGTTGTCAGTAGATCTCAGAGGTTTTATCAAACTTCTTCATAGTTTTCACTACTTAACACTGTAAAATTGGCTTGGTATAAGATGGGAAGCACTTCTAAGAACAGATTTTTAGTCTGGATCTCCTGCAACAGTTCACACCATTTGAGATTTTAGCACATTCAGTAAAAACTGCATTCCTTTAAACATCAGGCAAGTCCACACATCCAGCACCACCACCAGGCATTTAAACAGATCCCCTAACACAGGATTTACTAATTCTGAACTGAGAAGGAAATAAACATCTCTCTGCCTACAACCTGACCCTTAATTACCAGGCATACTGAGGTACAATAGTTGTTTATATCACTTATTGAAGATGGAGAATCTGTCTGTAACATGGATTGTAACCAACATGGTTTCAAGTTCTTATCATCTTGGGTTTTTTTCCAGATGTACCTTCTTTCAGATTTTTCACTCCACAATAATCTTTTCATCCAACAACCTTGTGTGGAGTGACACAGTCTCAAAAGAACCCTGCTCCGGGATACAAAAACACTGAAAAAGCAATGTACACTCCACTAATCCCTTCTATAAACTGCACCTCGTTTGAAAAACAGGAAAAATACTATGATAGATCTAGTTTTGCAAAGAAACAAGAGAAGGACCAGAGTGTTTCTGGAGACTGTTCTTAAAAGCAGTGCCTAAAGTCCATGCATATGTTTTCAATTTTTTTCAGTTCATTTGTATCTTCATTGTCAATGGCAGACTGCATTACTAACTCTACTTTCAGCTGCATTTCAATGCCTTTTGCAAACACCTCTTACCACAACTCATAGATGCATTTCTTTTGAATTATCATTTGTAGCACATAGTGTAACAACTGCTAAATATTTAAGTGACTTTAAGAGCTTGTTTTCCAGATTGTTTAAGAGCCTGGGTTCTTACAGCCTACTGAAAGGCATGTCATTTTGGCAGTGGTGTCTTTGATATGAAAATGTGCAAACATGACAATCATTTTCCCTCCAGAAGATCCAGGGCAAAATGAATACCTGAAATGGCTACACAGTTAACACTGGGATTGAATAACATGAATTTGGCAGGGAAACTTTCAAAAGCCTGATGAAGTGTACTTGTGTTCAATAAGTCTTGCATTGTAAAAGTCAAATTGCCTTCCCAAAAGGGGCTGAAAAGCACTATAGACCTTTCTAGCAAAAACCCCTCTAGTAACCCTGCGTACAGCAGAATATATATTAATTTCTTGACTGGAACAACCCACACTCTTCTACTTCACAGAGTCAGCAAGGCTTTCTCCGCTGCATTAAAATATTTGACTTTTCAGTAGTGTTCCCTATTTCCCTTCCAAGCTGGATGAGAACAAGATTGATCTGTGAGACTGGGTGGAGGAAAAAATCAACCAACAAAAACACACCCCTCCTAGAAAATCAATCAACTAAAACAACCACCTTGCAGGATGGAAGAGAATGCAAACCTCTCCAGAACCATGGGTGACAATGACAGGGAGAAGTGTTTCATTGCATATAATGAAATGTTCATTGGGTCATAGAAATGATTAAAGGACCCTGCTTAAAGTCTCCTCCCCTTTCACACTGCAGGTGAGTGGTTGTAACACCTCTCACCTGCTGTATCAGCAGTTACCCTACCAAGCAATGAGCCCATCATAACCACCCCTTAACTTGATTTTTACTGACGTTTACCCAGACCCTTTCTCACAACATTAGAAAATAGAAATATTAATTTGTAATGGAGATTTCAAAAAGGGGTGGGGATTGCCAGTAGAAAACTTAATCTATTAGGCTCGTAGGCAATCACAGAAATCTGCTGATAAGGACAAAAAAGATTTCTCAAGGAGTTAAATGACAATACACAGAATTATCTGGACAGACACCACAGATACAGACAGTTAAGAAAAGAGGAAGAAAGTTCTTCTGAGAAGTCAAAGATAAGAGTTACCCTTTGGCTAATTAACTTCAAGAAACATCTTCCTACTCAGAGGTTTGAAATTTTGCAGAAAGCCAATGTTATACTAACCTCTTAATTATCATGGGACTACTCACATGTGGCTTTTCATGTGACTGTGCCCTTTGTGTATTGTGAGTGGATGTATTTCACTTCCATGAATTCCTGTGTCATTTTAGCATCAATCTGTACTTCTTGTAAGTCCTGTCAACACAAACATCTGCATCTACGTATTAACAGAAATTCCTGAACATGTGCACGTGTACAGGACCTACTTAAACAATCCAAGCCCCTCTATTTTAACTCACAACAGGAATGTGAGATTCATCTTATAGAAACATAGGCTAACTCAACCAAGTTCAGAAATGCTCTCAGCTTTCAGCCTCTTCAGCCTTGGTGACTTACATATATATGAAGCCAACTTCAATTTCCTTCAATTTTTTTTTTTTTTTGGTCAGATTATGTATTTGCCAGTTACTGACAATGGCAACCTGAAGCAAGTATGAAAGTTGAGCATTGTTCCAAAGTCATGTTTTCACTGATAGCAAAAGTTCTTATTTTGTTGTTTGTTTGTTCGTTTTTGGTTTTTTCGGCTTTTTTTGCTTGTTTGTTTGGTTTTTGGGGGGTAGTGGGGAGGCTAATCATAAATAAAGAATATATAGAATATCGCACCCTTTAAGACTGCCTTTGAATCTGTTGCCTCACACATTTGTAAAGTACAGTGTATCTGTTGGTTTAGTTGTTCAAATCTATTAAATCATGTTCAGTGCAAGTCCTTTGGATTGCATCCAAAATTCACTACATTCACAAGACTTTGATAAAGCGCTCACAGTTTGCCAGGTTTATCTAGCTACATAATTTGTGCATACATCCAACAGCTTGAACTGCAGCTGTTGACACCCACCACCAGAGTTTTAATCTCTTCAAATATTCATTAACTACATTAAAACATACACTTGTCTCTGAAAGCTGCATAAAAGAGAAATCTAGCATTAGATCTGATGAAAAGTTCTGATACTTACATGGAGAAAACATTTTATTTAAACAAAAATGGCAAGTTGCTCCACCTAACCCTGCAGGTACCTTTCTTTTTCATTTGAAATGCTTTGAGAACTTTCAGGTTCTCCTCCTGCAGTCCAAGAAAGCTCAGTGCCTGTCTCCAATGTAAGTTTGATCAAGATCCAGTTTCACTGTGTGAAAAACGCCAATCACTTGTTTTTGAAGTTTTAAAAGTTTAATAGTAATAAAGTGGTTATAAAAATAGTAATACAATTAGAGTAATAATAATTTGGACAGTTTGAATTAGGATAATATGAGACAATAGAAACAAAGAGTTACTAGCAGTCCAGGTACCTTTTTCTGGGCCGCATAAGCTCGAAAAAGGACCCACGTCAACAGAGGACTAACCCTTAAAAATAATAACCTGTTGCATATTCATACATCTCATACATGATGCATAAATTCTATTCAAACAAAGGACTCCGTCTGATCAGTGTCAACTTTTTCCTCTTAATCCTAATGGCGTCATCCTACCTGTGCGAGGCAGGAAGAAGTTCCTTTCTCCTGATAATGGAACACTAAATTCTCTTTCTCTGAAAGCAGTCACAGGACACCTCAATCTATCTCGCTGCGAGTCCTTTCTTTAGGAAAAAAAGTATCTTACATAGCATAGTTTCTATTTTAACATTATGTTATAACCTAAAGCTATATTTAACACGCTACTTAAGATAATTAATACAGCATTACTTTCTAACACAACACATATAATATTCATTTTAATATTTGCGAAAAGCCAATCATAAAATCCGCAATTTCCCAATTGCTTTGCCTGAAATCTCACAGACAGGGAGTACAGTAAGCGTGCTCCACCAACAGCATCATCCCCGGAGCAGTTGTGCTGGAGCCCTGGCTCGGGGCTCGCTGAGTCACCCCCGGCCCGGGGCGCGCCCCGCCCGCGGCACCGCCCGCCCGGGCAGCCCGAGCGCCGCTCTCCCGGGACACCGGGGGCTGCACGGGCACCCAACAAACCGGGCTGTAACAACACCGGGGGCTGCACGGGGCACCCAACAAACCGGGCTGTAACAACACCGGGGGCTGCACGGGGCACGCCAAAACCCAGGCTGCTGCACCAGGCACCCAAACCCGCAATAGAACAGCAACAGAGAGACCAGAGCCGTCCTGGGTACTCAGGAATATTAGCCATGTTTCTAGAGCTTTAATTCAGCAAATGTTTCACTTCTCAGAGAATAAATTCAGCTCATTTGGCTGGATTTCAGTGGAAGAAGTGTGTAACCTTTGGCATCTGACCCTATAATATTTAATTGTTCTCTGAAAATCTAGGAGGCAAAGGTGGCCGAATCCAACAGTAACCATACACATGATTTCCCAAAATAGCCATTCACAAAATACACATTTTGGCTTTAAAACATAGTTATTCTGGAGGGTGCCACAATTCAAACAACTTGCCTCCATCTTTCTTGAAGATGATATAATTTAAGATCAAACAACAGTTGTGACATTAATCTTGTAAGTCAAAGGGAGAAGCAGGAAAGTGCCTGCTTAAAGGTCATGAGTTGCAGTCAAATTGGAGCAGTAGGATTTCTTTTAATTATTCTTAGTCTTTGCTCATACCACTGATTATATATTTGCTGAATGTACACTAGTAATACAAATATCATAAAACTGGAAGGACTGCAAAATTCTGTCTAAAGAGATACTGTAGGAATCTTGATACCAGCCTGTCACCATTCACTGGTTTAAGGAATTTCAACTCCTGTCAGAGCTGTTCTGGATAGCTGGTGCAGAACAAACTGGAAAGACCTTCTATAAGACAAGTGCACAGAGACTGAGTTCTGTTCCTATATGAAAGACCTTTCTCAATGTTCAACTGGGATATTCCACCTGTGCTGTGGAAATGTGGCTGAATCCCTTTGCCCACAGAGCCACTAACACTCACTCCACACACAACCATGGAGAACTCCCTGTTGCACACTTAACCCCCCCAGAGAACTGAAAGGTTCTAGCAGTTTCAGCACTTGAAAGCCATCACAGCTCTACATATTAGAATTCATTACCTTTTCTAACAAAACACATTACATGTATTTGAATAAATTTTCCTTTCCTTGTAAAAAACTTTTTTGCTACAATCTGAATCTTCTAAACCAAGAATGTAGAAGGGGCTGAACATGTAAGAGGAAGTTAAAAATCCTTTTCATTAAACAATCTTTCTCAACCATTCCATAATCCAAATCAACACTTATCTGATGACTGATATAGAAAGATATGGAAAAAAAATAACATTGAACAGCCTAAAAAGTCAGGTAGAAATACCTGAAATCTCTGTAACCATTCATACAAAATAGGTGAATCCCTCATTGTTATGACAAGCAAGAGGAACAAATCTGTGTGAACACTGCTGTGATTGAACATTGAGAGTCTTGCCTACAAAATGAGCAGTAACAGCACAATCTGTTTCCAACAAGTTCCTGTTCTAATTACTTTTTTACCAAGTGTAAGTAGGTGGAGAGGTGCTTTAGGTATGGTTCAGGTACTGGTTTGAGACCCACTCCACTGTGGAAACTCAGGTAAAACTGTGCTGTGAGTGGTAGTTAGAATGCCCTGGATGGAAATAACTGAGAGAAGGATCATAAATGAAATTTCAGTCTGCAAATCAATCTGTTTAGTAGAAGTTTTAATGATATTGATATTGCAAGGCATGTAACTGTATTTCAGAACAACTAGGAATAATGGAAATTTCTTAGAGCCTCTGTTAGCCATACTCATTTCTTTACCTGTAAATACGTCAAAGAAAATTAACTTTTCTTATGCTCTTTTCAAAAGAGAAAGAAAATTTCATCTTAAACCTTCTATAATGAAGGCCATTTTCAGAATTGAAGAAAGGTTGAAAGTTTGAAGCTTTTCCTAGCCTGCCTGCAAAGCACAGGCTCCCAGCAGCATTTAACTGGTGCTTCTGAGGACCTACTGTCTTGTGCATGAAAACCAAGGACCCACCAGCTCCACTCAGAGTTGTAACACACCCTGTTTAAAAAGGTCAAAGAAAACAAATATTTCAGCAAAGCTAATTGAAGGCACATGCACAAGGAAAGTAAAACACAACATATTTCAAGAGTATAATCAGCTATTTCTGAGTAATGCAGCCAGGAGACACCCCTCTCATTATGTAAAAATCCTGTATATTACATAATTATTGTGAAGTTAGAAGAGACCTTCCTTCTGCAAAAAGGAAACATGATTTTCACCCATCTGTTTAATAAGAATGTCTGTCTAGCAGGCACAAGTCCTTTTCTAAAAATTTTTAAACTGCTTCCCATGAGAACGGTGTTTGAGAAACATTGTGAATACTTACCTAAGCATCAATATCCTTCATGTAGTAAAACAAAGGATGAAATATGGGAAGCTGTGCCTTGGAGAATAATTTTTAAAGTATTAGGGAACATTCAACATCATTTATAGGTGAAGAACAAGTGTTCCTGTTGCTAATGTACCCTCTGAAAGAAGTATTTCATTTACTGGTAAATAGATGTGTGTGCCATTAGCCTACCACAATTAACTTGCTGCATTGCTCCAACACAAATAGGAAAACTGATGTAAACTACCCTTTCCATAAATTAGACCTGGTTCACAATAACAGGAGAGTAAAAGGAGTCAGCAATTCCTCTGTGAACTCACACAAACATTTCTGACCATATAAAAATCCTGAACTTCATAGCTGTGATTTCCTAAGGAAGGAATTAAGCAGTAAAGGAAGGCTTAAATATATCACAGTCCTCTTTTTTTTTTTTATTTTAAAAAAATCTCACCATCAAGCTATTACCTGAACACTTATAATCTCAAAATATTAGCTTAATATTAACTACAAAATTCCTTCTGTTCTATTGGCATGATTTCTGAGGTGTTGACCAGAGTCAGAACACAACATGGAGGACAGTATGAGATGTGGACTTGTAATCTTTGCTTGCTTATTCAGAAATGAAATATTTTCTTTGCCATATCAGTGGGAACCATCTCTCTGCACAAGTGATACCTCCAAATAACAATTCTTTCTGGGAATATTCCTACATTATCCACAGCAGACAAGGATAAAAGTGCTGCAGCACAGAGACACTGCAAAGTCAAACCAAACCACTTTTAAACTCATTAGCCAGCCTCTAATGGCCAAGCTAAGCCTTCTTATCCATTGGAAAAGATCACTTTGCATCTCCCAGTTACCAGAGAAAACAGACTGGTCAAGAATGACTCAGTATTTCTCTTCTGGGTAGCTATTCATATCCACTATCATCAGAGCTGTTTAATTTTCTAAAGTTAAACTCCATTTAACAGAGGAACAGTTACTAACTGGAACATGTGCCTATAAATACAAGACAGGCATCCTATTGAAATTAGCAGGAATATCCTTGGGATTCAATGTCAAACTTCAGCTACAGTGACTCCAAGGGCTTCTGTAGCATTATTCTTGATGTACTAAACTATAAATGGGATAAAAAACCATTTCTGGGAACTTCAGAGATTTCCCAGCCTGTTATGTAGCTCTGTACCTTGGGTTAGGCATTCTAAAGGAAGGCTGGCAGTCCCTCATGACTGAATGGGTCTTTGACACAGAAGAACAATTAGGGGGAAAAAAAACCTCAAAGAAACCCAAACCAAACCTATTTGTCAGTACAGGTAAAAGCAAGGCAATTCCATGTCAGTTTATTAGTCCATACACTTAGAAATAAAATACATCTATAAATGGATATGCCAGGCCACAACCCTGCTCGTCTCTCTCCCCTGCAGTTTGGCAGCAGAGGAACAAAGACTTGGTAGTCCAAGGACTATCCCCAGTGCAGGGCTGCACTGCAGACCACTGACTCCTGTTCTTTCTCTAATGGAGATTAATGTGGGCACACATCCCAAAATAACTCACCAAATCCTTTTCTACACAAGTTTTCAAGGATAAGTGTTTTAACATGCATTTCAATACTGCCAAAACTGGAAGGAAAAACACCTCAGGTACCTGCTGATGGACATTTTGTACTAACAAATGTCCAAGAAAAAGTGACCAAGGCTTTCATAACAGACTCCAAACATGATTAAAGTCCTCTTCTGCAGTCAGCAAACTGCTTTATTTTGGCAAAAAGAAGAGATTTCTCTTTTCTGCCATGCAATTCCTACATGATTTGGGCTTCAATCAGTGAGCAATACTGTGTTCAACTCAGCTGTCATGAAAAAGCTGAACAGCTTGGCTGTGCTGTACTGGGACATGGAGGGGCAGAGGGGCACCATCCTAAACATTCAAACACCACCTTGTCCTCTGGCATTTGGGGTAATTTGGGCACTAAACACTTGCTAAATAGTTTCAGTACATGAGAGCAACACAAGGCTGCAGCTGACCAGACACAAGGATGTAGAACTTCTCAGGTACCCCTGTGGGAATATATTTTAGGGACCATTGAAAAATAAGTGACACATGCCCAAAATAAACATTGCTGAGATTATTCTGTCATCCTGGTAACTGCTGAACATGCCTTTGCTCAATAACGCATAAAAAATCAACTGTTCACATCCAGGAAAGGTCATATACCTAATAGTAAGACTTAGATGTTTTATTTTTTAAGAGGAAGTATAGAAAACTGCTAGATTATGGACAGAAAAACAGCTCACCATGTAGCTTCCACATCTTCATTGTGCATTTCAGAGTCTAGGCTCCTGAAACATCTTGAAATGAATGAGTTATGCAAGATAGCCTAAATTATGTTCTTAAATAATACTATAAGAATGATGAGATTCTAATTTATTTCTGATTAAAATTCTCTCTGATGTGAGGTTTCCCAAATACTGGTACAGAAATGCAACAATGGAATTTGAAGATTTATTGTTTTCTTCTCAGTTTCTACATAATGATGAATAATAGGCCTAATGAGAGATCTTGCAAGCGCTCTGTGAAATTAAGTATTTTTTCCATAATTTCAGAATAGAATACAGGGAACTTCAACCCAACATGAAACAATAAACTACCAATGGATTTCTGACAGCCAGCTGAAGAATGGCAGTAAGTTATCTTGTACATCTTTTGCAAATATTAAATTCTGAATGCAAGTAAATACAGGGATGACTCAGAGAACACAGGGAAAAACTGTTTCATAGAGATCTATTTAGCTTTCATCCACAATAAAATTTAGATGAAGTCTCCAGCACAACAACACAGACATTCAATATGTTTATCTGCTGGGCTTGATATATATAGAATCTTACAAACAGTTCAGCTCCAAAACTGGACTGACAACCAAGATAGTAGCATCAGATGCCAATTGTGCTGCCAAGCCCTTAGCACTTAAAGGGGTACATTTGCAGAGGTGCACCTCTTTTCTATGGGAAGAGGATGTTAATGGAGAAAAAAGAAAAACAAAACTAAGTTACTAAGCTTTAATTAGTAAAGATGACAAACAACACTATCACAGTGTCTTTTCAAGAAAGAGAAATTAAGATTTAGCATGACTACTGACAGCAGAAGAAATGTAAAATCCCCATGTTCAGAAATCCAGAAACAATTTCCATTTTCAATTCTACCCCAGAGACTGATGCCACTGAAAATCATTTTCCTGAAGTCCTTATTTGGTTTAGATTCCAGAAATATCCTAATGCTTGTATCAATCATAACCTCCATGTGGTGAACCCTTCAGCCTCCTGCATTTTAAAGCTGAACTGCAAGATCCCTTAAGTGTTGGGAGAGGGAGCTGTTTATTCTTATGCTGTCAGCTTGAAAGGGATTTTAGACATCCTACAAATCTTGTCTTGCTGCTATGCCTCATGTACTCTGGTGGTCTGGATGACAGTTATTATTTCAGTCCATTTAGTGTAAACTGCATGAACTGTTACACTCCTACAGGAGATACCAGTCCTTGACACAAAACCACAAAGATAATCATACATTCAAGGAATCCTGAGCTATCATTCACTGAGCAGGGAAGATGAAATCTTTCACCAGATTTCATCTGGTAGCAGATTAAAGCAGCAGATTAAAATCTCCCTATTAGGAAATTTATAGTTTGGAAGATGCCATCCAGTGGCCTGTGAACAATGACTTCATGGTTGACAGATAAAAGATCCAATCTTGCAGAATCACCAACAGCCCTTGTCACCCTTGCTAAAAAACCTAAACAAGTGAGGAAGATGCCTTTTTTACTTCCAGTTGTCCTTTCCAGTTCAGGTTCTAGTCTTGAGTTTTTCTCAGCCAATAAGTAAACTCAATACTGCTTCCAGTAGGGGTTTGCTTAGAGAGCAGGAGTAAGACATGATTGAAGTCTGACTTTGAAAGAACTGAATCAGCTTTGCTGCTTGAAAAGTCATTCACCAGAACTAATGCACACAAGTACCCACTCTTATATCTGCAAAAGCCAGAAGGGTTGAAGAGAAAAAACAGTAAGAAATACCATACTACCCTGGGATTCCTGTATGGGCTTGCAGAGAAAGGTAGGTTAAAGAAAAGCCCTTTTGAACAGAGTGGTGGAAACCATAGTCCAGTCAGTCACTGCATAGTAAAGAGGTGACTGTCCTGCCTCCCCACGTAGCCATACAATACTTTGTTCAGAATAAGGTAGCCCCAACATTCTTGCAACACAGCAGTGTGAGCAAAATTATTATACTTAGTTTAGTAAGACCTTGTACCTAACAGTTTAACAATATAGCCAGATGAGGATACCAAGAGGGGGAAGCGTGACTCCCATGACACAGGTCCACTCACTGACAGCATGTCCAGCCTTCTGGCTGTATCTACAGCCACTGACATTCAGGTGAAGGTATTCTTTTCTGTCTCTATATAACAAAAGTTTTAACTTTGCTCACCATCTCTGTTAATCAGATGCAGCTTAGAAACTGTGCTTCATACTGGTAGTTTCAGAGCTGGCAGCTGTGCTCGTCACAATGAAGTCACTTCTCTCTTCTGACCACAATAGTAGCCAAATCTAATTCAGTGTATCAAAGTCATCTACAATCCAGAAATCTCTGCCACCCTTATACCAAGTTTCAGGACTTTCATAACCATTCCTGCTCAAGAAAATCTATTTAAATGGCTGGGACTTGGCCTAAGCAGAGTGAACAGGGCCCTTATTGCATCAGGTAAAAAGAAATCAAAGGTCATCTCTTGGCAGTGGAGCCTGAGCTTATTTGTGCTTGAGGGCAGCTTATTACAGCACACTGACCCTCACCTGACATCACTCAGTGCTTCCCATGTGTCTGCAGACTGGAAAAAGGGCTGAAAATGTGAATGCAAGGCTTCTTGAATCTGCACGACAACAGGAACAGCCTATTACAAAACACTGGCAAAGGAAACCAAGTAAACTCCTCCAACACTGTGGACTTCATTTGCTGCTTTATAAATTCTGTATGCCAGAGGTGATAGAGGGATCTTTTTAAAAAGTGTGACCAAATTTCATTTGCTGTCTTTTGGGTTTTTGTTTTTGGTTTTTGTTTTTTTTTTTAATCAGTCTACTGCTGTTGCACACACTGCTTAGAGACAGACAGTCTTATATAGTGACTTTTAATCTTCTGCTAGAGTACTCACTGTTGGAGATAGGTGAGGACTTGCTGAAAGGAATGCAACTCAAAGGGAATCACTCTGGGCACTGCTTCACACTGTGCTCCCTGTTTTAACATAACATCTCCATGGGCTGAGGAAACAGGCATTGTGCAAAGCCCAAGGTTTTGAAAAGCCCTTCTAACATAACTTCAGGAAAGCAGCAAAACAAAAAGCAGAAATCAACCCCACCTCTCTGAATCTTCAAATGCCAGGAGGATACATTTGGAAACAGTTTCTCCCCCATTCCCATTTCAAAGCAGTAGAAACAATCACATCTAAATCACAAGCACTGTGGTTTAAAAGAAATCAAAAAATGACAGTTTATGTCCAATTTTAACAATATGAAAGCAGCAAAGATATTTCAGCCCTTTCATGCCTTCATGACTCAAAACTACATAAAGATTGTTTCTTGTTTAAAATAATTCTTAGTTATTATTTAAATTTTGAAAATGCTCTCAACAATCACTGCATTCATGGTGTGATGAATTTGGCCAGCAGCAAACACAGGCAGAAGGCACAGCTTTATGACAACTAATTACAGCAGCATTGTGAGTGTCTGAGTAATAAATCTGAACCTGATCCTGCAACACTGTAAACATTCCTATGGGAAGAAAAAAACCACTCCCATTGCCTTAATCTGGGCAAATCTCTGAACTGAAGGGGGGCAGGAAGAAAGAAAAGAGAGACAATCGTTTTGGTGTGCAATATGTACTAATGAGTACAAGCAACACATGAAGAAGTATAAGAAATTATATTTTTAATGGCTGCTTATCACTACCAAAAAATCAAAACTGACATCCTGCCTTACCCCCTGTGTTTCAACACATGAACAGTATTTCCTGAGCCAATAAAACTGAACAATACTAACAGTTAATGGTTAACCCACTCTATTCTTTTAAGTCCTTATTCTTATGCTGGTTTAGTAAAGTGCTTCAATTTCACATAGAGCCCCTGAAAATCAGCAAGGAGGTTTGCCCACTATTCCACACTCACTTCCCCAGCTGCTGAATGCAGCTCCACAGAACTACAAGAAAATGAGACAGCTTTCATTTCTGCCAGATTAAGTAATTGCATCCATTCCATACAATTTATCACTCTTTTGGGCAGCTAGTGTCATGGGATGACATTTTATTGTAATTATGCAGGGTGGGATTGGACAGGCTCTTGCTTCTCTTTGCCAATCTGATAAGCAAAAATTTTTATTTTTTTTTTTACTTTCGTAGAAACTACATGTTCTAGATAAAAATAACCAAACAAAAATGTAAGTACAATGCACAATCAACTAATGGTTTGGTGTTACCAAGTCAGGACTACAGCAATCACCTTTACTGTGGAAAAGAAGTCCAGGATATCTGAATACTTTCCAAGTCAATATTTACTCTCAGATTAGTGTCAATAGTTTTGCTGAAGCTGCCATTTACAGATAGCTTTGTCCTTCCATGCACTTCTCTGCAGCTAATCCAAAGGGAGTATCAGGGGAATCCGCCTGAGTCAGGATTACAGATTTTAGTCACACAATATTCAAGTATCCAAGTGACGTTTTCTCCTGGGGGAGCAGTATCCATGCTCACATATCCAAGTGCTGATCCAGCAAGGCCAAGCACAACAGATGTTTTTCACCAAGAAGCAGGTTTCATGAAGAAGGGCTTTTAAAAAGGGCTTCTTTATCCCTCCTTCTCCCCAAACCAGAGCAAAGAAAACACATTCCAACTGGGATATCATGAGTCACATAGAAGGGAACAAGCAGGAAACCACAGCACTTCTATCAGTGTTACAGACAGCATCCTCAGGCTCCCAACAAACATTTCACTTTGGGAAGCCTTCTCCTCCTTCCCTTATCTCCCCTGGCCATGCAGTCCCAAAGGACTGACCTTGCCCCACCCCCTGGGCAAGCCAGGCCCAAGGTGCCACATCAGCAGAGACAACCTGGGAGAGCCTGCTCACTCCCAGGTCTCTGCTAAACTTCATTCTGATACCAAAAGAGGACAATACAACCCAGCCAAAGATAAAGAAAGTTCAGAAGTTGAAAGTTCAGAAGTTGGAACTTGGGTTGTTACAGCAGTTATCTCTTGGATTTACTAAAAGGGACTATTCCTTTATTAATGTTTGTATTTTAAGAAGCTTGGGTTTAGGAAAAAAACCACAAGTAAGGGAAGATAAATCAACAAAAGTAACACTCAAAAATGGTAGTTTTCTGTATTTCTCTCTACCCTTAATCAGATATGGCTATATATACCTCATGAGTTCACAGCAGTCTTATAGAAAGGGAATAAAGGATCACAGTTATGAACAAGTGGCTCCTCTGCAAAGGGATGAATTTTATCTACCAAGCCCTGTAAGTTAAATATTATTTTGGTACCCAGAGAGTCTTCCCAAGGCTCCAGTTCCTGGAGCCAACTATACAACAAGTATAACTTGTCAAGTTAAAAAACAAGTTACAACTCTTGTAGTGTCAAAGAAACCACAGGAAACTCATGGCTGAAATCAGTGGTCCTGCTTTCCAAGGACAAGAGCACATCAGGTGGGAGTGGCCTGATCTGAAAGACACTGAAGTTGCTGATAACCTTTTCCTTGCCTTTACTGGCTCTTAGAGCAGAGCTTTAAATAAGAGATAGTGGCTCTTGCACTTACTGCGAAAAAAAAATCTACAGAACTGATGGAAAAAGTAAATTTTTTAAAATACATTTTTCCATATAAGGAGCCTGGAATCTTCCTGTGAAGGGAAATTCCAAAACCAGGACCAAAATAAATACTGAATTGGGATGCCAAGTAGGAGCAGCAGCACAGGATTGATGCGAAACAGCCAACAAGCAAGACCTTAAGTTGTGATTTTGAGAATATCAGTAATAAATCTATGAAGTACATACTACATAATTTGACTTCATTCATGTACAATAAATAGTTTGCATGCAAAGATACTAAAAAAAAGTAATTTGAATTAAACTATCTTCAGGAAATTTAACAGTTGACCAACATCCCGTAATTATCATACCTAGTTCAGAGATAAAGGAACAAGTTCAGAGATAAAGCAAGATGCCAATGGCCTCAATGAGCAGCACAGAGCAGCCCAAGGAGTGTTGAAAGCAGAAGCCCACATTCCAGGAACTCACACATCCATCACCTCAGCAGCCCACAGGGCTACTTGCCCTCACAAGGACTGGACTGAGATCCTATCTGCATTTCTAGTGCCAGAACAGCTCCTGTGGAGAAGCCCCACGCTGAACACTTGGTACCACCATGTAAAAAATGTGTACCATATGTCTGTACATGGTGCTGACAAGTGCTGACTGTTTAACAGCAGCCAGAATTATGAAGGCTGACCCATCTCTGGGAATGCCATAACCCTGCAGGGGTTACACAAATTTGATATGTGACATGACACTAAAGTCCCCGAGAGAAAAATGGGTGGGACAGAACATTCCAGGAGGAGAAAACTGAGTTGGTTTAAATTACAGAATTTTAAGCTGTTATTGTCACTAACACAAAGAACAAAAATAATCAGGCAACACTAAAGCACATGGTCTCAGCTCTGCTTTCTTTATACAGAATAAGATATGAGGCAAAATCAGATCCATCAGATCATTCTGTTAATAATTTTTTAATATCTGCTTAAGATCCTTCTAATTAATCTTCTAAGTACTAAACAATGCATTCTTCCTAAAAACCTAATATACATGAACAGAATTATCTAGTGTAAAGTACTAAGTATCCTGAACAAAAAAAAAAGTTATTGCAATGCAAAACACTGTTACTTACCCTGCCAACAACACAAACCATGTTCATTGGTCACATACTGAACCACATATATTCACAGCATAATTAGCTTTACAATTACCCAAGTCGTGGTCCAAACTGCATTTAGATCAGGTAGAGCTGCTGTCTGAAAACAAAAGAACTAATAACTGAACTACTAATATGTAGTAGTAACTACTAACTAACATGTGCCTGCTCAAGGGAACAAGACTTGTCACAGAATCTGTTCTTCAGCCAGGACTGCTACCCCAGAAGCATTTCACAATTCAAAGCTACAAAATGCTTTCCCTGTCAACTTTATGGTAAAAAGGCTACTATCAATGTACAAACTCTTTAAGAAGTTGGTTTGACACAGTAAGTGTTCTTTTACTTTTTTTCCTACTTGCAAAAAATAACAACCTTCCAAACCTGAAGGTTGTTATGATAACACAACACTACCAGGGACACAGCTAAAATTGCTTATGCATGGCTGACTTGGAGCTCCTTGGGTTTTTTAAGTGCTTAACCACCTAACCTTACTCCTCTTGTACAGAATTTAATGCCCACAGAAGCATCTGCAGTGACTGCGCTTCACTGTAGATAATAAAACTGATTTTCAAAGTAAAAAAGAAAATCCCAAGTACCACAAAGTTTCTGACTAGCACTTCACCTCTGTTTTTACTACAACTGCCACTGTGAATAGCCTGAATATCACACATCTGATGTGACATCACAGAGAACTGAGACTGCATGTGGAAACCCAGCTTTTCTGTTGTCACTGCCTGCACAGAACCCCACACTGAGGCCAATATGAGTCTTCAAGATGATCCTGCTTTCTTGTTTTGTTTTCAGCCTTCATTTAATGCACATTTCTAACACAGTTACTCAGCTTGTTCTACAGCATAACCAAAGATTTTCTACTGAGATCATAAAACCCATCACTGCCTGGGAGCAACCTAATTAATTTGCTACAATTAAATCTGCTGGGGCTCTGAAGGAACCTGCTGTATGAAATGCAGAAAGACTGAAATCTTGCACCATACAACACCTCCAAGTGTTTCTGAGAGTTAATCAGGAATCAAACTGCTCCTTCCATTACAATGGAGCTTTTTCAGGTTAAAATCATCAGCAGCAAAACCTGGGGTTAGCCCTGCTCCTAGATAAAGGTGATATTTTATGTTCAGGACACAATAATGATAAATAGTCCATATTTCCTACCTATACTCACTTGGAAGGACTCCCTATGACAATCCATACCAGCTGGCCTCATGTTTCTAACTTGGCTAAAAATGCTCACTTTGCAGCACTTTTCTTGTTAAAGGCAGTCTCTCCTCCTAGTCTGCTTAAACCCATTCTCCTACTGGAGAGAATTCTCTTTCCACTCTGGAAATGGAATTCCCTGGTGAAAAAGAAAGCATCGAGAATTGCAGGTGTCTAATGAATATCAGCAATATCCAGTTTCATCTTAAATCCCTGATTATACTGAATAGATGAAAACCACATCAACCAGTAGATTACTACTAAGTTTACACCAGAAAGAAGTCCCAGTTGGCAAGCTACAGCCTGGTAGATCAGCTTTCTAAGAGTACATTGGCAGTTCCACAAACAGCAATAAACAGACAGACTTGGGCTATTTTCTGTTCTGCTCTTTCCACAGAGGACAGGAAGAACATGCACAGCAGACTGACAGAATATTAAGAGCTCATCAGACAACTATTTAATCCATAACCTTACACCCTTGTATTGAGCTACTAACCACTAGTGCCTTAGGCAGTGGTTTCTGATTAAAAAAAATTAATCACACTGATTTACCAACAGGTGACACAAGGAGTTACAAATACTTCTATTACTTTTGATGGCTATTCACAATATAGATGCACCAAATTATCTCATCTCTGCCAGCAGACATCATCATGCCCTTATATAACCCTGCTGTATTAAAATCTTGCATATAGCTCAGCTTTGCTGATACCTTGATTTAAAAAATAGAGAAAAGAGAAATTACATGGGCAAGAGATATAGAAGAAAGGTGACTAAAAAGCTGAGAATTCATTAACCTGAAATAAGGAATAGCTGAGGTAGATGGATCATGAAAGAGCACAGCTCTGAAATAGTACAGAGATAGTGAGCAAAAACCAAGCATAATTAATTTATAAGGTCCATACAGTATCAGGCTCAAAAATTAAAAGAAGCAAAAGGAAGTAGTTTTTTCCACACAACGGAGTAACCTGTGCAACTCACTGCTGCCAGCCTCTCTAAACTGTTCATGTGTCTAGAATCTGGAAGAAAATAATTTGGATGAATTAATGTCAAGTGTGTCAAGAGCTATGAAACACACACAGGTATGGACACACTGACATTCGCAAAAACGTAAACCCACAGCGGGAGAAGGTATTTGAAGTTTCTCCTCTGCTACAGCACATAGCCTGTAGCCTGACAAGTGAGCACAAACAGCTCAAGTGCTGGTAGAATTAAAGGAGAGATGGTAACAAAGCCAGAGGCAGGAAAGCGTGAAGAGAAACATCGAACGCCAAGCGCGGTTCATGCTTTGCACACTGTGCTTACTTAGACCAAAAGATCTGGCCCCAAGCAAGAACAATTGCAACACGCACTCTTCGTGAGGCGAGTTATCCACTGCTTTCCCTCTCCCCTACAAACTGCTGGATTCGGCTCACGCTACGTGCAGCCACGGCTTCTGGTGGGACACCGAAGCAAAACGAAGCAGCTCCTTATGCTGCCTCTGGACGCAGCTCCTGGAAACCGAGCGTGCGAGGAAAGCAGCTTTGAAATGGCTACTTACACTGCTCACACAGCCAAAACACGCGGCGCAGGAATCCCGCGGAGCGGAGCAGAGCCGACCGCGCTCCCTCAGCCGGGGCAGAGCGAGAGCCCGCGGGCCGCGGCTCCGAGCACAGCCCCGGTGTGGAGCAGCCCCTCAGCGCGGCCTCGGGCTCCGCCGCCCCGGGCACTGCCCGCGACCCCGGCACGGCGCCCACCGCCCACCTGGCGCGCCCACCCTCCCGGGCCTTGCCTCGCCTCACCGCTCCGCGCCGGCGTCCCGTCCGGGCGCCCCGCGACGAGGCGCTCTCGGGGGCGAGAGAGCTGAGAGCCGCGCGGCCCCCGGCGCATGGGAGGCGGTGCGCCCTCGGCCGGGAATGCCGGAGCCCCGCAGGACCCGAGCAGGTTCCCGGCGGCTCCGGGGCTCGGGCTCAGCCTCCTCTCCCCTCGCTCCCGCCCGCGAGGAGCCGCGCGCCGCCTGCTGCCACCTGCCGGCCGCGCCGCGCAGCCGCTCCCTCCCTGCCTCCCTCCTTCCCCCGCCGGGCCGGGGCTCCGGGCGATGGCCAGCGGGGAACCGGCGAGGCGGAGGCGCCGGACACAGCACCGTCCAGCGCCGCCGGTGCACGGACGTGCGAGGGGTGAGGGGATATTGAGGGGTGCGAGGGAGCCAGCGGCGGGGCTGCCCCGCGGGTTCCCCGCTGGCCCGGAGCGCAGGTGCCACCCGCGTCCAGCCCGCGCCGTGCGAGCGGCGCTCGGAGGTGCCAGGGAGGCAGCGCTGCTCCGGGCTGGCTGCGCACCCTCCTCTGCAGCAGCGGCCGGGCACGGGAATGGGTGCATTGTACTCCGGCCGATTTCAGTTCTTCCAGCCCTTCGCTCTTAAGGCGCCCCGTACTGCTGCCCTCAGACACCAGAAGAAAACGCGAGAGACAACCGTCATCTCCCTACTCACTGGCTGGGTGAAAGACCATCTGCTTCCAGAAACCACACTGACAACTAGAAAGTAATATGTGCTCCTGACAGTGTTTACTTACACGTCTGAGGTCTGAAACCGAGCCAGTAACAGCGATACTCTGGCACTGTGAATACCTCACCACCGATAAGCAACTATGAGGAGGACCTTCTCTTGGTAACTTTTGAGTTAGTGTCTGAGGGAAAAGCCTGGGATTGTGTTTCTGTTACAGCTTTATATTAATTGCACTGGACCTAAGGTCCCTAAGAGCATTTTCACTGAAAAGAGCAATAAAGCGTCCAGCATGAGCTCTAAACTTTAGAACCAGACAGCCACTGGCAACAGTTCATTGCAACATTTAGTTTTATGCTTTAAAACTCACAAAATTATTATTATACTGGAACTGGCCCAGCCAGGTGAATGTATTTATTTTAAAGCACAGCAAAACAGGTGTTTTTTCCTTGCCAGCATTTTGGGCTTCATCACACTTGAACCCAGACAAAAAGAGTAAAAGATGATGTGCTGACTGTGCTATTCACTGCACAAAAACAACCTTCTCCACTCCCAAGTCCATGTATAGATAGAGGCTCTAAGCAAAAGATCTGCTGCAGAAATCCTCCTTTCTCCTGTGTCTTCACCAGGCAATTGCCACAGCACAGCACTCTCAAGCAGTTTCAGATGCCTTGTAAGCACCATGGCAGATCCTGGTTGCAAAGAGACAGCTGTACACAGCTGTATGGTAACGATTTCTCACATGCAAAGAAAAGCTGCATTATAACACCAAGAGAAGGGTAGCTATGCTACCTCCAAGAGGTCTCATTTGTAGGAAGAAAATGGTATGGAAACAACAGATTTAATCTAGAAAGTATTCTGCCAGTCCCTCCTGAGTTATGAGGTGATTTGCTATCAGGTAGAACCTCAGCTGAGCTTCAGAACCTAGACTGAAGCCTGTTTGGCAGTGGTAGACAATCCCTCAGGAAGCAAATGCTGTGCTGCTCTAACTATGACCTAATGAAATACATAAATAAGTGACTAATTGCTAAGGTAGCATGTGAGCAAGACTAGCTGTGGCACGTTACAGTATTTTAGTTCTAATCTCTGCTCAGAGTACACATTCTACTTCACCCACTCTGCCAGTTGCATGACTGCTGTTTGCTTCAGGGAGAGACAACTGCAGCCAGATGGACCAGAGACAGGAGCAAACACCTAACTACTAAGCCATTAGTGAATTAATTAGTGTCCTTAGTTTACATTATGGGAATGCTCTGCTTGAGACAGTTCCTAACTCCTGATATTGGAGAAAGATTGCTTAACCTGTGCCAGTCTGAAAATTAGATACCAGTTTTATCAGCCCTCGGGGAAGGAAAACTTGTACTAAATTAAAGGCAGCTGAACAGCATTAGCACCACTCCGGATGTGCCAAAGGTTGTTCAGCTGGGCACAGCCAGCAACAGAAGGATACATTAAAGCAGAGACCTCAAGGAGGCCTTTCTGAAAAGCCAAGGAACATACACTTGTCACTGTTTTCCCTCCCTGTCTCCTTTGCTGCCTTTACTTTAATTTCCCTAACTTCCCTCTTGCTTGCTATTTGAGTTTTGGAGTGATTGCTCCCTCCCAAGAGCCAGTGCAGAGTCCTGTCTGTCATCCCTGCCTCTCCTCCTCCCCGTGCTGCTGCTGCACTGCTCAGAACAGCGTGCATCGTGTTTCCCAGCAGTGCAGGAGGAAGCTGTCCTGCTGCTGAGGGGGCGAGGAGCAATCCTTCCCACCCCTTGTCTGTGCAGCAGAGCAGCTGACACTCAATTTATTCTGAACTGCAGAGTTACAGTCCACTCAGTGTACTGCACTGTTATCTCAGGTCTTTCATGGTCTCACTTAACAAACCTGGCTATCTGATGAAAACCACCCAATAAGCTCAGGCTGTTGGCTGCTTTTTGCTAAGTACACATCAAGGGGAATGAGAAGTGACATCATTGTCTTAAATAGAGAGCAAAATATAAATGCTTGAAAGAAAGCAGCATTCACTAGGAGATTAAACATAATGGCAGTAACTCAAAAAGGAAATGCTTGTTTAAAGCTTTAATTTGCTATCAAAGATGCTGCAGAAAATAATGCTTTTGAGGGAGATATGAACTTGTCAAACCAAGAAAGATCTGAGTGTAGGACAGGAATCACAGAATCATTGAGGTTGGAAAATACCTCTAAGATCGACTCCCAGCTGTAAACCCACCACTGCCAAGCTCACCACTGAGCCATCCATCAGAGTGCCACATCTACACACAACCACATGGGTTCACCCACCTGATCATCCTTCAGCATGTGGCGATTCTGTCACAGCTCATCTCCTCGAGTCAGGGCGAGGATAGCCACTCACCCAGCAAGTTGCAAAGATTACCCCAGTACCCCTTGCATCTCAAAGGGGATTTTTACTTCCAAAGCTGAAGGACTTCCCTGCCCATGAGCCAGTTCTTTGGCCAGCTGCCTCAGTGAAAGAGGAGGAATCTATTTCAATTAGTTTCATTAAAATTCTTTGTGTTACAGCAGCTTGGGAACAAGACATTAGTGCTACTTCAAAAATTCAGACAAGGGTACAGCATAAAATGATAAGACTGGCAACAGACAAGATGGTAGAAGAGTGCTGTAGGACTAAACTGCTGCTTGCTGGTCACAAAGAATCATTTCACACTAACAGGGGGAATGAAAGTGTGTGAAAATCCCCATTGGGATAAAGAAAGAGAGAATTTGAGAAAGAAGATTAGATTGTGGTAGAGTAGGAAGCTAGTGTTTCCCTCCCTTGAATTGTTTCAGCCACTTATTATTTGTTTCAATACTTCTCTGTGAGCCACTAATTGTCGCAGTGGGATCTTTCTGCTTCATTTCCTTCTCTTTGTGACAGCAGGCGTCAACACTGCAAAGAGTTAGAAATCTGCAGCCTAGTATACAGAAGACAGTGTCCAATTTGCAACATGTCCAGCATAGGTCAGTGGCATGGTTAAGCCTTGGAAAGTGCCTTTTATACAAGCATTAAAAATCTTTGGAAAAAATATCACTATTGCAAACCCCAAAACCAAACAGAAAAAAAGAAAGATGGTAGATCTACAAGTTTCCTCTTCACCCTTTGATCTGTAATTCTTTAAGCAGGAGTACTTAGTAGAAAGAATGCATTTCACCAAAAGAAATTTTTTGTGGCTAACTCAGTTGTAGCTTAGGTATCCTGAGCAGCAACAGTGTTTTGTAGTTTACACTCAAACTGTGTTCAGAAAAACCTGGTTTCTGTCCTCATGTCCTCCATGCCTTTCCCCAGTGCTAGATCAAGAGTTCCTGTCAGATCCTTGCCTGAGCAGAGATGCATAGAAGTTCTTGAATTAATACATCACATCACAGAAATGGGAGAACATGCCTGTTCTAAACTTGTACTTTGCATGTGAGGGCAAGTTCCAGGAGTGGCAGTTCCCTGGGACCTGCAGCTGCTCTGCTCTCTGGTACCACTGCCTCCTTCTTATGGAAAACTTCCCAACAGCACAGCAGGACAAGTTGACTTTCTAGCCAGAAAAAATAAGGACTTGCCCCTCCCTCCTCCACACCAAGTATTTCTCTTTGGTCACACCAAAGGACTCCTCCCTTTCCAGATAAGCACCACCAGGTCATGTCCAACTACACAGACCACATCCTTTGCTCAGCAGTTGTCATTATGTGGACATATCTTTACTTTCTTCCATTGCCTTTTGCTAATTACCATCTTTAGTCCTTTAGAGCTAGTATTATGAAACATATGTCAAATAACCTGCCTACACATGTTTTCTTCTTAAGCCTTTCTTTTAAAACACATTCACAGCAGAAAATATGAGGGAAAGAGAAGCAGATTACACAGATTTAGGTGAAGCAAAAATAGACATTTAAGAAAACATGAGGGTCATTCAATTGAGTGACCTTTTTAGCTTGTGTTTCTTATCTTTCCTATCTAATAACAAGACTGGAGACCTACAGCACACACATCATGTGCTGTTTTACATTTATTTTCCTTTGGTGTTTCTCAGCTGTATAATTTAAACCTTCTTTCTTTTACTATATCTGTAACTACAACACATTCCAATATTTACAAATGGAGAGTGACTTGGCACAATATTGGGTGCAGTCTGTCTACCATCAGAGAAGCATTCTTCAAATGGACCTGCCCACTGCAAGAGCTGAAAGATCTGAACTGTTTGTTTAAAACCTAATTTCCTCTCAAAGTAGCTAGGCACAGCTGTAGGTCTATTGAAAACTATTAAACAACTGGATATTTAGACCAAAACATTGGTTAGGACCCTTTTAGGGAACAGCTAGATATGCCATGGCAAGTGGGAGCAAAAGGTGCCCAAGGTGTTCAGAAAGAAGCAGCCAGAAGTCAAGGCACTGTGCTAGGCAGCAAGCCTTAATCCTGCCATGGAAAAGAGATAACCTATTGACATTATTTGCAAAGGTTCCATACTGTTGTCTCCTTATTGCAAGAGTTCCATACCTCCTTGATGTTTCTCATGGGCAGCTCCTCAGAGCACTGACTCTTCCTTCTCCTCACAGCAGCCAGCTGACTCCAGTTCCCCTCTCAACCAGCCACCCCACTCTTTTATAGCATCTTCTTCTCATTGGTTACAGCTGTGGCTTGGTAAAGTCAGGCCTGTTCCTAATCTCTAATAATTGGCTCAGCTGCAACTCCTTAGGGATAAGACTACTTCCTATACTACCTTTATTCTCTTATATTCTATCCCCCTGCAGTAACCTAACTCTTGGAACTTAGAAATAATAACGGATTTCAGCATTGTTCACAGGTTAGAAATGCAGATGCTCAGCACCCACAA
Organism: Ammospiza nelsoni; assembly: GCF_027579445.1. Classification (NCBI taxonomy): domain Eukaryota; kingdom Metazoa; phylum Chordata; class Aves; order Passeriformes; family Passerellidae; genus Ammospiza; species Ammospiza nelsoni. The sequence continues at coordinate 14,592,154 of NC_080646.1, forward strand.
ACTTTGCCCAAGATATCTTTATTTCTTCTGGATGCAAAGGGATAATTAAAAAGACCTATGATAAGACTGAGGACATCCTACCCGACTAAGTATTCCAGCTGAAAAGCACCTGTGAGACAAAGAATGAGATATGCTGAAGAATAGCTACAAACACCCAATTCCCTGAAGATGCTCCTACATCAGGGATTTCTTGACAGGAAGGCATTAGTACCAGTCCTTGCAGTGCAAACAGATAATGCTGCCTGCTGCAAAGGGCAGACATGGCCAGAAGCTTCCAGTAAGAAGCTCCAAGCCAGGACAGCCACCTCCATTCAGCACCACCAGGATGGGGGAAAGAACCCACATGCTGGCCCTCCTTGTTGTGCACCTCCTCTCTCATCACAAATCTGTGCATTTGTCCCCATGCTGGAGCTGCAAATAAGCCTTCTAAGCAGTGTGAGAAAAACAGGATGAGACTGAGGAAATTGTTCTTGAGCATGAGCTTTGACCCTTCTGGGCAGTGAATATGAACCACATGGGCTGGACAAGTCCCGGGCACATTAGATGCCTTTGTGAAATTATTTGCTGATTCAGAGGTGTGAAACTCTAAAAAACACTGTGGAAGCAATGGCACTGCTTGTGGTACTGAAACAGCATGGATTCCTCCTGGGCTGCTGTGACTTCATAAATATTGACTTTGGATAAACCTTCTAACAATATTCTGATTGAGGTTTTTTTTCCTTCTTCTTCTTTTTCCTCCCAAGTGGGTTCCCAGAGTTAATTTACTTAAGGCAACATACATGACACAAGAATAAGCCTTTTGATTAGTGATGCAATTGCTTGGTCATGAAATGAAAAAAATCTGGATTTTGATTGATAGTTGGAATTCATGCTGTTTGTTTGATTTACTCCGGATTTGTCACCTCAGTGCTATTCCTGCCAACATGTCAGAACACAACTGATTATGAGATGAAATATGGTTTTAAAGGTTTTTTTTTTTAATTTTAGGCTTATCAGTTTTCCTTCCCCTTCCATAGGAACAATGCAAATTAAGCCCTGAATTTTTTTTTCAAGAAATTTCAGCTACAATTAGCTTCATGCAATGCCTCTCTCTTTTCTCATCTGCAGCAGTATGGAAATTAAACCAGCATAATTTAGTTCTGTAAAATCATTCCTCTGCAGTACATTAGAACTAGGTCTAATATGCTTTAGGCAAGTACTATTATTTTTCACTCTGTGGCATGATTGCAGTTGCTCTAGTACAGTTGGCAGTCAGAACTGCCACCAAATGAGCACCAGCACACATTTCTCTCAGTGTTATGCACAGGAAAGTCCTGATCCAGTAAAAAGTGTCAGGATGCTACCTGTCAGTCAAGGTAAGTACATGGAGGAGGTGATTGTTTCCTTGCTTTGGAGACAAAATCAGACATTTCTTCCACTAGAAAAGCTCTTCAATATTAAATATTCCTATGTGTTAGCCTGAATCAGGCCCATGTTTGTGTATTTTATTCTCAACAGAACAGGTTGGGAGAAGAACCAAGAAAATAATGAGGGTAGACTGTACCTACATCTGAGAAGACAGGAGCTTAAGTACAATTTAAAGCATTTTGCTATACTCTCTCTTGGCAGTAGCAGGTAGAGCTTGGTAGACTCCAGCAATATTTCCAGGAATGCAAGTCAAGTATTAATATCTAAGTTTATTCATTATTTCTTGCCCCTTTACTCCAGTATGCAGCACTGCCCCTATGTCAGACATACATGCACAGAATGAACTCACACATACAGCTTGGAATGGAGGCTGTTTCCAGACAGTTTTTCTCTTTAACATTACCTTCTTTCCTGATTTACTGATTCTTGGCTGAACTTAAAATTACCTGAAAACCATTACCCCTGAGAAAATCTTTACTCAAGTACTTGCTGAAAAAGTGTAACCTGAAGAACAACATGCAGAGATCCAGACCCTGTGCTATGGCTCTGATCAGACACTTGAAAGCAAGTCATTGGCAGGAGCACTCCTATCAGCTTCTTGTCATGCTGTCTGCTGGCAACTTGATGTTAATAGCTTAACATTTGTATCAGTATCTCAATCAGGATATTAATTTGAAGCAGAAAAGAGTTGTTTACCAAAAAAAAAGCCCTATGGATTATCTAAGTACTGAGCTATGAGGTTTCCCTTTTTGTGCAGCAAACATGCTTAGATGCTTTTCCCCTGATTCATGGAAACAGTTGGACCACAGGCAACCTGTGTGCTGATCTGCAGGCAAATCTTGTGTCAGAACATTGGTCTATACTGAGAACATTTCCAGTGCATGAAGAACAGCATGAAAAAAACCCTTGTGGTGGCTCCCTCTCCTGCACCCCCTGAAAACTATTAGATCTGCATCATCTTTTACTCTCACTGGAGTCCTTTACTCTATAGGACTCTGTGAGTCCTATAGAGTAAAGATTTCCATTCTGCACTGAGAAGAATAGAAGTACATTTGAACATCATGTACTGACTGAATTATTAGGTTATGAATAAAAGAAAAAGACAGGACAGTGGAAAATGGACGTGTTCAATTCCCCTTTCTGAAAAGAAGGGCTTTTTAGGATGAGGCATGCAGTATTTCAGGAGGAGTATGTACAAAGCAACCTTTTACATAAATGGCCATGGCCAAGACTATCCAGCTGCTCTGTAACACTTTCTGCACCATGAAAAGTCATCTTTACAGCCAAACCCCTATGAGTACAATGTGAGCAGCGTTTCACCCTGTCTTCCATAGAAACAAGGAGTCATTCTGGGGCAAGAAACTAAGACATATTCTACATAACTCAGGAACAATTCCCTCATCTAATAAGCCCAGCCTAAGGTTTGTTCTTGAAAAATTTACCAGCAGAATCACTAGAAAAAATCTAAACAGACAAGTTTAACTTATTTGTTACAGTGAAATAAAGGGAGGGACAAAGTGGGTAGAGAGAAGAGGGAAGATGCTCTATTTAATTTAGAGATTAACATGAGGATAGTATTGTAAACTAGATTTCATATGTTGCCTTTCTTTGTGCATGATGTAAGCAGAGCTCAGTTCACTTCAAGCAGATGGTCCACAGACTCCAAGCACTTAAAATACGGGACAAGCACAAGAGGATGAAGAGGACCAGGGGTTTTTGAAAGTATAGACTTCCTCTAATGCACATACATACTGCATAGCAAGACACCCAGTTCTGCTTCACTCATCTACCTTCCATAAAACAATCTACATAATATCAGCATCTGTTCAGCAGGACAATTAGACATGGAATGGTGTATTATAGATACATACACACACACAGAACCTCAGATTGGGTAGTTTATCACATTCTGTAAAGTAAATAGAAGTATGGTCATGGAAAGCACTTTTCTCATGTTGGAAAAGCAATCTAGAGACATTTAAAGAGTAAATGCAGTGCTCCTCACTATCTAAATATCTCTAATTCCCAAATTCTTTGAAGTAGGCACTGCTAATTTTTTTTTCATGAAAAATATTCCCTTATGCCTCTCAGCTGCACAGAGAAGTGTTGAACAGATGTGTTTACAGGCACAGAAGAACAAAACCATAACTTTATAGCTCTGTAGCAATTTTTCTATCTGCAGTGTTTCTGGACATTCACTTTACAATTCCTGTAGTTTATTGCAGTTCTGTGGGGTTAATTAAAATCCTTCTACAAAATCAGATAAACAAGAGCAATGGGGGAGGGAAAGTGCGTATTTTATGTACTGTCTATTCATCTGTAATGAAGCCTGCCCCATGTGTACAATCAACATCTGGGGAAAGCCTGCACTTCAACCAGAACAATCACTACTCACATTCCAGCTTGAGTGGCTGGTTCTTTTCTTGAATTTTGTGTGTATGTATCCATGCACACATACATGGTTTCAGCACACGTTTCACAAATTAAAGAAAAAAGTGAGAATTTACATGGCTTTTAATTAAGGTAAAAGCCAAAAAAATCTTCAGGCCTTAAATTGTAAGCAGATAACATCTTAAAATTTCTACTCTGAGATTTTTTGGGAATGAAGGAGTAGCCTTTTTAAGTCATATGTAACAGTCACATACTGATGTGAGAGCAATCAATATAATCAAATAAATCAATCTAGATAACATTTACCCTCTATATATATATAGGATGTTTCAATACATTGGATGATCTAAGCTGGAATTAAATCAAGGATGAAACACCTTGTGGATTTCAGGCAGCTGGGTCAGACCCTTGCACTGCAAGCCAGAAACAGCTTATGTTCAACTCTTGAGTAGTCCTTTTATGCAGAAAGATGGGCTTGTGCTTGTATAAGATCCCCATTCCCCAGGGCTCAAAAGAGCACGGTTTGTTTCCTGGTTCTGGTATCCCCACCTGTCAAGTCATTCATTTTGGTCACTAAACGTTTCTCCTCCTGATGGAATCTGGAATTTTGCTCTTCTCAGATAAGCTCTGAATGAAATTTCTTTAGTCACACAAACAGCCTTGCCTCAGGACCTTGAGAGCTGAGAGATAGCATTTTATGCCAATGTCACCACTGAGTTAAGAGAATGATACCAATAGGGAAGGCACATGGACTTTTGTCTGCAGGAAAAGAATCTGCCCAGTTCTCCATACACCTTTAAGAGACCAATGCAAAGAGCTCTAATGAATGCTGCTGTTCTGGTCTTCTCTGTAAAGTTTAAGCTGCATCCACGGGTGCCAAGAGTTCTGCATCCATGGAACATCACTGAGCTGTGGTTAACACAAAACAGAGTAAAACTTCTTATTGAAATAGCATTGGTGGGCACATCAGCTGTGCAGGTAAAAAGGCAGGCAGTGTGTAAAGGAACAGAAAAGGATATGATCACATAAAAGCAGCTCTTTGCACAAGAGATTATGAGATACTTTTACCTGAAGTCAAAATAGATTTTTCATGTCATGCAATTTTTGAAGACTACCTTTGATAAATCATTCTGTGGCAAGATGCTGCAATTCCCTTGAGGCAGCAGGATACTACCATATTCTATAATCACACAACAGCCAGTAGGAGTTGTCTCTGCTTAATGCCTGTGCTAACAACCTCTGTTTCTACAAAGCAAGAATTCTCCATCTGTGTGTATCTCAGATAATACACAGTGGTTGTGGTGCTTACATAACTACCAGGCAGGGTGAAGCAAAACAGATCTTTTCCTGTGGGCTATAAAAATTGTTACAGATCACTTGGTCATTACTTTCCATATTTTTATGTTGTTTATTTCCAGTATTTCTTTAGCAACTCCTGCATCTTTTGCAGCATTTTGCAGCTCAGATCCAGAGACAACCTACTTCCTAAATTCCATCTTGCACACTGAAGCACTTGGACATCTTGCCTACCTTATGTCATGTTTGCCCTGGATTCAAAATACATATATATATCTTTAAAAAAAACCATTATCATTCCAATTATCTTTCTTCAATGACCTTCCTCTTGAAAGTTTAGCTTAATTTTCTCTTGGAATTGGGGATGTAATTTCAGCTCTGAGGAAACTAAAACGAAACCACCTCTCTCTATGTTATACAGACACTGTACAGTCAGGGTCTAAGCACAGTTTGTCAGCACTGAGAGCCAAATCACAACCTCCATTTGAAGGTATGTACTAGATGAAAGAACTAGAAAATGCATTACAATATCCAGAAATCTGTCAGAGGCTGAGAGAGATTTTAAATCTTAACTAGCACAATGCTCTGTTTCCCATCTCCCAGGGCACTGTGTGTTGGGGATTTCAGGTTCCAATGGATGCTGCTGCTGCCTGGAGAGGCAGGGGAGGCAGAGCAGCCTGGCTCTGCACAGCTGAGCCTTCTGCCACATCCTGGGGTGAGCTGCACAAGCAACTCTGACTCAGCTACAAGGGTTGTTTTTCTACCTGCACAATCTGACAGCTCCCCAGTATGTGCAATGAAGAATATGAAGCTGTTCAGCCAGTGCATTTGGGTTTGGATGAGACAATCCTCTGCATACTTGGAGATCTAGAGAATTTCCTGACAGATTATGAAATAATTAGTTGGCCAGAGATCCACTTCTGGGCCCATTCAGTAGGAAGACAAATTTTATTCCCTTACAATCTCTGACTGGAGCTGGACAGAAAAGCTGGGGGTTTTAATCCCTAGGGCAAAGTTGATAGGCTTGAGATAATGGATTTTCCAAAGAGTTTAAAGTGAAAAATTATAAGTTTCCTGTTTGTTTTTTTTTCTATACTTTCCTGATTTTCTCACTTTTGTCCTAATATTTCCTCTAAAAAGAAATTAGTTAGGGGGAAAGGAGGTTGGGGAAGGAAGAAAGAATGAAAGTGATCCCCTCCTTCTCTAGTTTTCATAATACAATCTGTTCAATAGAAGATAGTGATTATTAAGAAAATATGTAAGTGCAAAGCCAGACTTTTTCTAATTGCTAAGATAACCCAAACATAACCCAGAGGAGTATCGAGATTCAAACTGCAAAGTACAATTCATCAAAGTAATGAAATGCAAGTAATCAGAGGTTTTAGAATTCCAAGATTACTGTTGGCACAAGGTAAAACTAAGCTCTAAAAGAACTCCTTCAGCAGCAGGCAGAAGAAAATTTATCAAACTTTTGATAACCCAAAAAAATAATGAGGCCTTTTGAACTTTGCTGACATCAGATAGAAATATCTGGGGGAAAAAAGAAAAAGAAAGAAAAAAACAAACCTAAATGATGTAGAAACATTTCTGCTTGATAGTCACAGTAGAGTGATGTACACCAAATGAAGGAGTTTAGTGCTCTTCATTTCCCAAGAAACCTGCAGGCTCCTCACTTGTTTCACTGTGAAGATAAAGGATAACCCAGTAAAGATCACCTGTGGAGCCTTGCACAGGGCAGAGCAAGAAATCTTAATGGTCATGTGCGGAAATCTTCCTGAGATATTGCTGAGCTGAGTAGAACAAAAACACAACCCAGAACTCCAGCTGCTCTAACAGACCCTCTGCAGCAGCAGAGATGTTCTCTGTGTAACCTAGAATAGCTCACAAAATACTCCTGACAAGTTTACTGGCCCATACTTTATCAGACAAGATTTGGAATATGTATTATTAGAAGCCATGTCACTTCCCAAGGACAGATTTTCACCCAAGGTTTGATGCTGTCTAAAAGCTTCTGCCAGCTCAGCTTGAACAACCACTACTCTGCTTGAAATAGGAAAGAAAAAATAAATAGAAGGTCCTAGTGGAAAGCTTTCCAGGGTACCAACATCATCTGCCAGCTGTTGTTTAGTAGTCCCCATTATTTACTCCTGTGATGCTTTTTCCTTTTTCACAACCTAATCTCTCACATAAGGGCAAATGCTCAAAGAAACATAAAATAGACACATAAATACAGACATATATACACAGACACAGAGTCTATTCCTAATCTTGATGTTGCTGCAACCTTGTAGTTATGGAAAAAGGAACCCAGACATATTTTAATCATGAAAAACTGATTAGATAAATTTGGTCTGATTTGTTGTTTATATGATAAATTGTTCTAACAGTTTAACCTACTATGGCACATGGCCAGTACAGGCCCAGAGTGGACGTGAGTATCACCTCTAGTTTGATCATGCTCCCTCCTTGGAATCTTTTCCAATAATCATTCCTTCACTCTCCCTGTTCTTCCAGGACTATAGATACTCAGTCACAGAATCATAAACACATAAATTTTTGATGGTTTAATTTTTGTTCTTTTGCAGTGTTGTTGTTGATCTTTGTTTTGTTGTCAGTCCTTACATTTCAGCAGGTTTGTTTCTAACCCCACACATGGCTTGATGCCAGTGCATTGCTCTAGGAGTCAATAATGTGCTCATTTACCCCTAAGGAAGGGTTACAGAAATGTTCAGCAATCAGGGGGGAAATAGCATCACTAATCCTCTCCTCACAACTGCCAGGCCAGAGATGGGGAGTCTGTTGTCAGGGCACACTGTTCTAATAAGGCTTTCAAAACCAAACCTCTGCTCAGCACTGGCCAAGTAAGCATCTGAGCCATTTCTCCTGTACTCTGACTTGTTATCAAAGTTATGATGTGTGAAAATAAAGCTGATCAAAAATTAGCACGGACTTTATGTTCAAGCCAGAACTGATTTCTCAAGCTCTGTAGTAAAAAAATAATGCTAAATATCAGTTGAAGATTATTATATAATAAAGTATATTCTGAAATATGACTTGAAAATTTTGATACATATTTTGCAGTATGTATACATAAAGAAATATATACTGTAGGAGCTTAAGTCATTAAGTCAGCCCCTCAGTACCTTTATAAATTGGGCAGCATTATGCCCTACTCAGACACATAATAGAAGCCACTGACAGAAAACACTGATGGAGATGAGCCATTCCTCTGCCCACTTGAATTTTTCCTATACTACATATTGGTAGTACATTTTAGCTTTACACTTTAGTTTAGACTTAGGTTTAAGTCTCAAGGAACAGGAGCAGCAGTAAAACTTTTGCCAGTAAAACTACCCTACATTTTAGGCTGACTAATTATTTTCCTTGTCTTCAACAGATATTAAATTCCTTTCCAAATTATCCCCTTTCCTGGAACTGGTCTAGATGTCATTAATCTAAGGAAAGAATTTTGTCACAGCTGGACTTAGTAAGCATCAACTATGGACAGCAAAAAGAAGTAATTCCTAAAAGCTCATGTGCAGACATTCTGGCACCTAAATGCAGACTAAACTATTTCTATACTGTCCTTTCAATCTCACTATCTCTTCTATTTCATCAAAATATCTATAATTTTCTTAATCTTTGATTTGTAGGACTACTTGTATCTCTAATGTCTTCATTTGTGTCCATGTTATTAAGCTGCCCAATAATTCTACTTCAAAGAATAACCAAACCCCCAGAGGCTATGAATCCTGTAATCACAGAACCAAAGAAAATGCTCATTCCAAGGACTCCAGAGACTTCTCTTCTGTCCCACAACAGGATCAGATCTACCTGGCAATTGCCTGTTAGAGTTGTACTTAAAAGCCCAAGTGACAGAGATATTACACACTTCCAAAGAAGTAGCACATTATCCCTAACTAAACATTAAGCAAAGCTAAGTAGAATCTACCTTATTGCCATTCAAGCTCTTTCCTTCTTTTCATATCAAAACTTGAAACCACACACATTACTCTTCTGACTTTGCAGTAGTTTTCTAGCTATTAAAGAAGGAAATTTTGTTCTCTCAGTCAGAGAATTTAGCTTTTAAAAGAGCACTGTCACTACTGGAAGATTAAAGGAACATATTTAGACCTTCTGGGAGCTCCAAAATACTGGTTTCTTTCCTAGCTTATTTGACACAGCTGTTTCTACAGCAAGCATTGTGTAGTGACCAAGTACAAATGACATAATTCATCTTGACCATGCCAGAATTTCAGAAGTGAATCACTGGCCCTTTTCCTTCTATGCTATTTAGAAATTAATGTCTTCTAGTTTGTTCTTAGTTGGGGTTACTTGTGTACTGGTCCTTTGGCACAAGTCAGGAAAGCATATTGTGTGACAGCACTGCAGGGCTCTGAGGAGCAGCTGGAACACCTACGAGCTGTAATTAAATCTTCTTTCATTTAACTCCCACCCCTTTTCATTCTGGTCAATATAAGGATCAGGACAGAGAAATCAGGGATATCAGAGAACTTTGTGCTGGCCATCAGAGCACAAAAAAAACCTGTTTGGGGAAAGCATAAGTACAACAGTGTATTTGTATACCCTGCAGTTGAAATTACATGTACATGAGAGAATCCCTCTAATTTTCCTATGTTGTGATTTATGATACTTGTCATCCTAAGAATGTTAATGATTTCAAGCCTTTCAAGAACCAAAACAACAAAGAATCATGACCCTGACTGTTTGTAATTCAACCCAACAGATGACAACTTCCTGACAATATATGCTCTCTCTGTAGCCATGAATACTTACAGCAAACAAGGAGAAAAACTCTTCTCAAACCCTGTCCAGTGTTGAAACAAGCCAAAATCACAGACAATATTCTATAAGACCCAAAAACCAAATCACTGCCTTCCATTCCACTCTAGCAAGAATAAACATGTATTGTTGTTCTCACAGAAACAATACAAGACTTAAAACCCAACTGCATCTCAAGAAATTGCAAGAAAGCACCCACACTGATCAGTAAAGATAGTAATAGCACCAGGGATTCAAATCCACTTGCCCTGAAATTAGTTACTCACTGCAGAGCCAGGTTTTAGTCCTTATTTATAATCTTTTTAAAAATATTATAAATATTTTTTATATAGATGCTCTTTATGAGCATCTATATCTTGCTGCCCTAAAATATTGTGAAGCTTTAGTGTATTAATAAGATGAATAGTGACCTGGAGTTTGAAAGAATAATTGCTCTGTGGAGTTTAAAGGAATACTGTTAAAAGGAAAATACCTGCTTTTAAAGTCAAACATTTTGATATTACGGTCTTTTATACTAACTGGCAGTATATAGAATGGGCTAGGAAATACCCTAAATAAATGCTTGATATGTGCACTAAATTTAGGGAAGTTTGACCAGGAGTAATATTTGTATATAGCATTAATAGAAATACCAGCATGTTGCACTTCAAATGGGATTCTGAAATACAGGAACTGCTATTGTAAATCAGGCTATTAGTCCAGCCAGATCTGCTATTATTTTTCCTCCTACTGTGACTAATGCTTTGGAGAGGAGCACAAGAATCCAGCAGTTCTTTTGGCCTCACTGACATCTGACAGTGACAAGTTTTACTATTCATTGCTTTATTGCTCTGGCACAAAAAAGGGGGGGAAAGCCATTCCAGAAGCAATGCTTTCCAATCTACAAGAATGCTCTTGCCTGTGTGTTACAGAAAAGGTGAAAAGAAACACAGGTGGGCTATTTCAGAGCACACCAGTACAAACACACCAGTCAGGCCCTTTTTCCTCAATTGTCACAGTCCTACTTCCCTCTTATGTGTGTCTTTCTAGGACTTGAGATCTCTTTGGTCCCTTTTCATTTCCTCATAATGCATGGGTGTGGCTGCAGCAAACTTACAGCATTACAAGCTCAGTATTACTTCCTGGCCCTTTCTTTAAACTCCTACACAGGTAGGAGTTTTATTTCTCTGATTGTTGCTTAATACTGAACAAATAATTTCATTATTTTCATTGAGTCAATAATACTTCATCTTTTTCCTGTTTTACAGCCAATTTACACAATTGGTTAAAATTATTCCTTCCACTGCATGTTATTGAGCATTTGACAATTGTTCCACATGTTATCATGGTGCCTGTACTTCATTTTGTGTGTGCAAGTCTTATGCAGTTTTCTCTAGTGCTGTGCATTTCACAAAGCATTTAGAAACTTCTATACTCTCTGCCTCATTCCACTTTCTTCCTTGAGTTTCTTCAAAATGTCAAATTTACCAGAGCCATCTTCACTAATCCTGAGACAGTCCTTTAAGCACCAGTTTCAATTCACTGCCAGCTGTCTGCATCCTTTTCCCTAGAGGATTTTCATTCTGTTTCCCATACTATGCAGCATTTATGGAAAATATCATATGCTGTGCAATGGTTTGCATTCAAATTGCCAAAATATAGCACCATTGCCCACAACTTGAAAACTCAGAGGAAGTTTGAAGATGACCATTTTAACAGCTCAGAAAACTGCACATAGTGATCTTTTATTCACAGCCCTTCACAGTGTGTGAAGGTGTCTGCAGACTCTCTGTGAGGGCACTCATTCCCTCTTGGCAGCTGCTTCACTGCTTTGCTATTAAGCAACTGGACTCTGCATCAACACTTCTCCTGCTTTACTCCTATAACTTCAGATTTTTTCTTCTCTTTATCCTTGTTTACATCAGGGAAATTACTTACTGTTGGTTGAGATGGATGCGACTGCAAGCTAAGTGCAGCTTGTGCCAGATTGATGCCAGTTCCCAAAATGGTTCTGAACACTTTGTCCTTGTATATGCTGGCAGCAAACCCACATTCATCTGGGATTCTGCTGCAATACTGCTGACATTTAATATCAGCAAGAGATAATTTTCCTAGTATAAACATATTATTTTTCTTGCCAGATATTAAACTTGTGTCATTCATAATACTAGCAAAAGCCATCTTGCCACAGAACCCATGGGAATGTTTTTGACTTGAACTCATTTTGTCTCCCACTGTTGAAAGGCTTGAAAAAAAGACAATGAAATAGAAGGCCAAATTTCTCAATGGTTTAAATCTGTGCATTTCTGTTGATGGTGTTGATAAGGCCATACGTGAGCATGGAATATATGTTAAATTCACATTTCTCCTTTTATTAATGCAATATGCTATGATCCTCTCAATTCTAAAATCATACAAAAATTCCTTTGGATTACAACTCAAAGCCCTATGAGTAGGCAAAACCTCTGAAAATGCACTTGGGTGTAAAAGCCAATCCATGTCACATTCTCAGCCACAGAAATTTTCCAACAAAACCCCTACACTTATAAGACTTGTGTTGTGATTCTCTCAGCAAAACTGAAATCACCACTGCAGACAATGATTCTACAACTACAGCAATTATTAAATCCATCTCACTTGTCCTAGTAGGTGCTAAACAGGTTGGAAAACTGAAATAAGAACTTAGCTTCTTAGGTTCACAGCACTGATGTGGGGATAGTTTGAGCAGAATCTGGGAATATCATATGAAGATAAGGTTGTAATTTCCATCTGAAATGAATGTGCTGCTGTGTCCCAGAACTCCCTTAGTTATCTCCTCCTCCTCCTCTGATATTTTAGCATAGCAAAACCACTGATTGGCATTTATCAAGAAATCACTGCTTTGCACCAGTCTGAAACTTATAAGTAATCAGTGGAAGGCCTGTTTGCAGTAGCCAGAAATCCTGAAGCCTGTCAAGCTCTGAGCTTGATCTGGAAATTCTCTCTTAGACCTTCCTTTCTTTCTTTCTTCAGTACATAGCATTTTATTAGGAAAAGCATGACAAATTAAAAAAAAACAAGTTAAAAAAACCAAAACAAACACACGGTTAAAAGAGGCAAAGGAGAACAAAGAAATGGTAAGTTAATTTCCTTACCCAAATTTGTCACAGCTGCTTGGCTGTTTTCAACCACAAATAACAATGATAAATGATCATGGTGAAATTAATGAAACTGAGTTAATGAAGAGTAATACATTTTCAAAATCCATTACTACTAGATAAGTAAGTGTTATTTCAGGGAAACAGACAAAAAGATAATTTGTTTTAAGACAAAGAAAATCTTAAATTTCTTAAACACTTTAAAATTTTGAAAGTAATTTTTTGTTGAAGAGGACTAATGAGAGGAACTATAAGACAAGGACAATAGAACTGGAAATCTAATTCTGCTTCTATGAACAATAGAAAATAATAGATCTCAGGACTTCTCCCGGTGCAACACTTGTTCAAACCACCTGACTGGTACTAGATCAGGTTACTCAGGGACCTGTTCCCCAGGTGACACAAAACAACCAGGATCCACCTTTCAAGTGAGCCTTGGGAATGAGCTGAGCTCAAGGAAGTTCTTTCCAGCTTTATTATCACACATGGATGACTGCTTCCCCAGAATGGGAAAACTGCCATTATCTAACTGATCTGGATTGGAAATACAATGAATTATATATATATATAAATCTAAAATTATTATCTTCTTTCAACAAAGCATCATCACATCCTTGGAAACTGCACCAACAATACCAAATACTGGTATCTCTATAATAGATCTCCAAGTGTAATTCTACCTGAGGAACACCCTGTTTTGATAAATAGGAAGATTTGGTAATTATTAATACAAGTGGCAAGTGTAAATATTAGAGTGGGTTAATGAGCCAAAATACTCAGCTCTCCTCCAGTCTTGCCCAGGTAATTAGTGTGTAATCCTAGTCAAGATATTAGAATACTTAAGAGTAATTCACTGATTTTGGAATTAAAAGTCTAAATCCTGTGAAACTTCAGGTGTGGAACAACTGGCAATGTAGGAGAAGGAAGCACAACTCATTGCCTCACAGCCAAGCCCCAAATATGTCATTAATAGAGTTTCTGGAATGCCTCATATCAGTACCTGCAACACTCAAGAATGGTGGTATGTTCATAAGAGTTTACTCCTGCCTACAGTCTCCACATGTCCACTTCAGAGTTATTCTTTTAAAACTGCTGGGAGACTATCAAGAATATCACAGATATTTAAAGAACAAGTTTCACCATTATGGATTTGGCTCTTAATCTCTAGGATACTTGAAATGGAAGAAAAAATCTCTTTACCTTCATGTGGATCACTTTGAGGGGAATGCCAGTCAGAATTAAATAATTATTTTTGTCTCTTTCTATTTCTTCTCTAAGGCTTGTCCAGTCTGATCCTGTCTAAGCAGCAATAGAAGTAGTTGCAAAAGGACTGTTGCTGTTATGAACAACTGTCACTAAGCTTGAGAATAACAACAATAACCCAATACCCAGTGCCAAGAAAAATGCTCTCTACATCTTTAGCAGTTACCTGAACTATTGCTTGGCTCTAAGAACAATGTTTTTCTGAAAAAAAAAATTACCACTAAAATTTTAATTACACATTAGTCTCCCACACAATTTATTTTCTGTTTCCTTGATTCTTACTGAGATTCGTGCTCTGAGTCATATTTCATCCACAAGTCTAGCACTTGGAGTAAGCAAGCCCTTCCAAGGGAGAGTTCCAAAAGCTTGCTGATGTTTTGGTCCTACGTGCTGTGCTCACAGGCTGCCTTTAGAGCTGCTCCCAGTGCTCTTGGACAGCTTCCTCCTGAACAGAGTCAGGATTCTCAGAGTACCTGCCATTGCCCAGGCAGCAGATAGTGAAATCACACAGACGTGCCTGATGTTGGACAAAATGTTCCAAGTGTAACAAAAAACCCCAAGCAGCATCTAGCATGTTTTTCATCCTGTTTCTTACTCCCTCCACCCTGTAAAATATCTCAAGTTTTATAAGATAGCAGAACTTATGGAAGGACATGGAAAAGACATTAATATACAGTATTAAACAGAGCAGTGTCCCTGCACACGTATTTGTGCTTTTAAAGAAAAAAGCCAAAAGAATACTTTGAGACTTAGGAGGAAAACATTTCTAACTTCTTAAAAATAGATTCCTTTATACTCCACTTTTCTTCTTTCACACCTTTCCTTCTTTTTTCACTTCATTAAAAGAAACCAAGCAAATCAAACCAAACCAACCAAACCAAAAACCCCAACACGACCACAAAACCCTGAAGAACTCCCTCTAGAAGCAAATAGAACAAACTTTTTTAAAGTTTTTTTTTAAATCCTGCAAGCTAAGAGAAAGTGAGTCTCTGTTCTTTGTAAGTGACAGCAATCACATGAGCAATTTTTGAAAGGGGAGAAATAAATAAATAGGTTTATCTGGTATAAATATTATATAGTGACTTTCCTGTCCTGTAAGAGGGAAAAATGCAACACAACTTTCTATTGCAGGGAAAAAGAAAACTAACAAACAGAATTTTAAAAATTTGTGGAACCTGCCTCAGAATTTCAGGACTCGCTTTGCCTTTCTTTTTTATCTTCGCACTTCCAATATCCAATCTTCCTGTCCTTGCAAAATAAAGGTAAGTCTGTTAGTTTTGGGACAGGACCCTCATGAAGATTACAGGTTCTCACACACTCATTCAGATGGGCTTTAGGGTTAACTGTGATGCTATTTTACCTTTTCCTCATCTCCTGGACAATTTACTCATTTACTAGCTGTCCAAATGGGACAATAAATCCTTCTCATTGATTTCTTGAAGCCTCCTGGGAAGCTCTATGTAAGTATTTAACAGTTCTTGAAACTTTGCTTGGAACTTTTCAGGTAGAAGCTCTGGAATGAAGAATTTGGAAACAGTTGAAAATCAGCAGTAAACTCAGGGGAACCCTGCTAAGAAATCATCCTCAAGACAAAAGCTACATTCCTGCCTTTTCCATCCAGTTGCCAGGCTCAAACAACTATTGCATGAGAACTGCAGTTTTTAGGTGTATAAACTTAAGCTTTTTTTTCTGTCCTCATCAGTTATTTCACTGTAGGTGTAGCTTCAAATCTGGTTATGGATTAAAAAAAAAAAAAAAAAAAAAAGAGAGATTTATAAATTACATAGAGGTAAAAAGAGATGGCAAACAGAATGGTTTATAGTCCAATTAAAGAAGTGTAAAATGGTGGAAGTCTACACATCAGAGTGCTCCTACTTGCCTGAAAGAAAATTGCAATGGCTTCCAAGTGATGTCACAGTGCTTTGCTTGCCTATTGTGTGGTCTAATGTCCCATTGCAAAACTAGTTTTCCTCTTCCTTTCTTTGACTGGGTTTTCTGGGTTTGTTCCAGTGTCCTACATGGCCTATATGTCTGTTTAATAACCCTGTCTTGGGTTATAAACTCTGCAACTGCTTGGCCCCTGGTTCTAAACAAAACAAATCATTTTCTCAAGCGCTGTCAGTTAATTTAAGGAAACAAACTGCTCTCCAATCCCACCAAAGAAGAGAATCTTCTCTCTCTTGTGGTTTCAAATCTGAAAAGGAGTAGAATAAATCTGTATCATCCATGTTTATCATGTATATCAAAAAGTGGTTCTGCTTTGCTTTTTTTTTGTTGTTGTTTCCTATTATTCTTGCAAAGACAAGTCAGCATGCAGGATTGGTTTGGGGTTTTAATAAAGTACTTAACAGCCATTCCACAGCTGAAATTGCTTTGCTGTACATCAAGCTCTGCTTTGGGTAATCAGCTTTATGGAACACTTACCTGATGTGTAGAAGTGCTCTAACCTGCTGAATGTCCCCTTTTTTCTCTTTTTTTTTTTTTTTTTTTAAGGATATCAACAAGAAAGAACTTCTCCAGCATGGAAAAGTTGCATACTGTAAAAAAATGAACAATTGCAGTGAGTTATACAGTGAGTAATTAACTTAATTAAGCTAAAGAATCAACTGCAGCACAGGACCCAAACAAGGAGAAATGGATGTAATTTTTTCCTTCCTCACCTTTCACATCCTCAAATTCCTACATATAGATGGTCCTGTTTGATCAGGTTTAAGACAGTTTATTAAAGCCAAAAGGATTGCAAGTGATAGGCAGAGTGAAAAAACCCAACCCCACCAAGCAGTCCAGAATTCAGGACTCCTGGAAGAAGTCATTTCAGACTTGGAAGTGTTTTAATGCTTTTCTGTTTAATGTTAGAGTAGGAATGTGGATGAAGTGTGACAGGTTTTCTACCTACAGGATAAAATATACCTCAGAGATACTAAAACTCTAAAATCCTCACTCTTTGTTTCCTATCCTGATGAAGTTTAGTGTTGGACTTCTTTATAACACCAACAACCAGAAACAATTCCCAAATGCCACAGCTCGAGCCATCAACATAACATGCCTCCTGCCACACATCAAGCTCTGCTGTCTCTGGTATTTTCATTCTTTCTAAGGAATTACATACTTCATATACACAATTAGAGAACTCTGCTCAATATCTGAGCTAACATTCAGTAGAGGTAAAGGAGTTCACACCTCCCACTATTGTTACAAGCTCTGTGCAAACTTCTGGCTGCATCACCTACATCCAACTTCACATACTTGAGGTTTTCTTTGATACTAAAACAGCTATGGTCTAATTTTCTTTAAAGAAAGAATATCAAGGCTGAGACTGAGGGGAACATAGAAATCTCAAAGATTTATATAGAAACCTCCTGGCCCTTTTCAATTCCAGATATAGATCAAGCAAATGAGACACAGACAGAAAGGAGCTCTCTGCAGCATTGTCTGTGGTTAGATTCTCTTGAAAGCAAGACATATTTTTAGCACTTGCACCTCCACTAATAATAAAAACAGAGCACTAGCAGTGTTGTATTTTTATCACACAGTGTCCAAAAAGGCCTGGATGTTGCTGCAGAGTCAGCCAAATTTCAGCAATGCTAAAACCAGCTGCATTCTCCAGCTGTACAGCTGTAAGGACAAAGTTATGGAGTATCAAACCCAGCAGCAATATGCTTTAAGTAACTGCATGTTAGCCCACATTAAGATTGCTTCGTTTTGGTCATTGATTTTAGTTGCAGCTCCAGAGAAAAGGAGTTCAAACCAACCTCAATGCCAATGAAGTAGCATTTAAATACTTATTTAGGGTAGAAACTTCTGAAAATCTTGAGACAAAACCCCTGTACCATATTGCAAGGACAAGCCCCCACTTCAGGATGAAAATATAGCTTCCTTACCAGCTTGGTTAAACAAGACTAAAGATTTTTGTCTCTGTATCAAGACTGTTGGCCAGACCACACTGGAATGCAATATGAGTAGATGTTGATGAGAATACAAAGAAATCAATCAAAAAAATTTAGAAAAAAAGAGCCCAGAAAAATGTATCAACCTGTTTGATCTATAGCCTAAAGCTCAAGTCCTGCCAGAGAAAATACCTTTTTTATTTTTAATATTTGGATGAGGCATAATGGAGTAACAGCAATATTTTCTATAAAGTAAATGGTCTGTTTAAGAAACATTAAGGCCAGTTTGAAGATCAGTTTGTCCCTGATTTTCCAAGCCACCACATCACTCAGTCTTTTCAGATAGAATGCCTTTGATTTGCACAGGTTTGGCTTAAAGTCAGCAATGTAACAATCCTGAAATAACAGACCATCCTCTGAAATCCCATGTATGAGGAAGACCCTGAGCAATGCTGGCAGATCAGGGAATCATCTTAGACAACATTAGGAGATGAGTAGTCCTGTTCTGTCCCTAGACACTGATACAAGCCAGATCAAACCATTAAACTTTTGCCACAAAGAGGAATAGGTGTCTCAGCTGGAGCTTTCCCTGCCCCATGTCTGGAAAGGGAGGAGAGGAGCAGATTTCCATGTGCATGGCATTTACCAATAGAACATGTGCTGGTGTAGCTGCAGAGCACCAAGGAGAGATGTCTGTTGCCACCCAGCTGCTGTCACTCACAACTTCTCAGCCACTTGTACTGCTTTTCAAATTAGGGCTGGGGGGACCCTATCCAGCATGCCACCTTTTATCTCTGCAGAAAAGGTCTGCCAACTTTCCAGCAAAAGCAGCAGATGGGAGCAAGCTGCTGCCCCAACAGAACAATGATCTACCCTGAATTTCTCTTGAGCTTATCCACTTCAACACAAAACTATAAAAACACTTTTCAAGAAATGTATTAACCCTTTAAAAGCCGTGAGAAAATAACTGCTCCTCTAGAAAACACAAAGATGATGAGTGCCACAGACTTGCATGAAAGTTTGAACAGTTACTGGTTTTCATAAGAGGCAGTGCTGGGAATGCTTGAGAATGTCTCTGGTGGAGGACCAGGAAAGAGACCTCACATTGCAAGGATTATCAGCACTGTTCATAAGGGATCTGTAAAGGGCCTACCCTTTTAAACTGAGACAGGTATTCATATGATACAGCTAATCTGTGTCCTTTTATAGAGTGATCACCGGGCACTCCTAAAGTAAATAAAGGAGCACCAAACCCTCAATAGTGATGTAAATCCCTGAGCTGACACAGGCCAGAGGCATCCTCCTTTAACACAGCCTGCAGAAAACTGCCTTCAGGAATGCACTGGGAGAGCAACCAAAGAGAACAGTTAAAGAATGTTATGAGAAAAAGACAAATGTTCACTGAGGTTGGGGTGCACATATTTCTCACTCAAAATTACAGAGACCTGCCAAGCTCTACAGACTTGAAATCAAAGTTGCAATCCTGGCTCCCAGCTCACTCATGCTTGTGTCTAGCTCTCCTTCACTCCATGCAGCACTGTAGGCCTCCCTGCACTCCACAGCACTGTGCACCAGAGTCTGCTGGTTTCACAAACTCCCCTTCAACAAAGCTCATTTCTGAATTTCAAATTGCCATTACAGACCCTCCCTATCTCATTGCCCAAACTCCTCTACTCTTGCCACCCACCCATTCTTTCCCCCCTTCTCAACAGTCTCAGAAAGATAAAAATAGAAGACCAAAATGACAAAATTTGAGCTAGTTCGCTCCTTATCTCCATTGCAGTCACAAAAATAACCAGTTCCTTCACCTCTGTGTGATAAGAATGTATGTAAACTTCTAAAAGCAGCTGCAAGAATCCATGGCCTTTCCAAGCTCATTCTAGGAAATAAATAATACAATTTGCTACCAATGCAGGCAATCATTTCTCAGATCTGAAAGTAGATGTAAATTTTCCAAGAATCACGAATTTTCCAAGAATCATTTCCAGGAGATCACTCTGGAGTTTGCCCTTGCCAAAACCTTGATCCCAGTGTCACAAGTCCTGCCAAGAACGTGTTGTACCACTAAGCTCCAATTGTCTCTGATGTGGAGACTGATGTCATCACACAATGCTGGAACAAAGGAAAGTCCACCAGCATCTGACATCATACTGCTTTCATCCAGAATTAAAGCAAGAGAAACAGCTATAGTCACCAAGTTAATCTCTAGAACATTCTGTAAATACTTCTGAAAAAATGTACTTCATGAAAGGAGTAGTCTTGAGCACATCACAAAACTGCCTTTTGAACAGTTAAGGAAATAAACCTTTGAAAGTTTTCTCCAAAAGAGATGAAAAAATTTCATCCAAAATTTTGAAATAACTTTTATTTGTGGTGCTAAAGACAAATTCTAAGAACCTACCTAAAGTTTTGCAAGATTTTTAACTGTAATGTAAACTGTCATTAAAAAAAAAAACATGCTGCAAAACCAAAAGCCAAACTTGGCAATCTTGTAGATTTCTAACTGTTTCTGATTAGGAATCACTGAATTGATAACATTCTGAAACAAATGTGTATGCAGAAATCAAGAGTATGAGACTCCTCTAAATCAACAAATATTTAAAGGAAATATGAAATATTTAGTACATAGACTCACACAAAAATACCTACTTTCAGTGCATTTTATCTATTATAAATTCCACACATGCTATAGGTGTAATCAGCAATAAAAAAAGACCCCAAAACAGCAGCCTGATTTTTTCCTGGGACATAAGACAAACTAATTTTAAAAATGAAAGCAAATAAACATGACCTGACTGTTAATGTGAATGTGCTGGTTAATGAAGTCTGTGCTAGTGGCAGACAAGTTAGGGATTCTCTCATCTGCTGGCTCAACTGAAATGAGAGCAGTAAGAGCCAGGGAAAAAAAATCCCACTGAATTTCACATTCCATGAGCTACAATTATTTTTCTCCAGACTGACAGGTGCCTGTACCTCCAGCACTCCTCTCAACCTCTCCACAAAACACAGCCATGCCACTTCAGCTCTACACCAGTAACTAATGGCACTTAAGCCACAGCCTCCCTCTGGCTCTTCCCCACGGCAGAGGCTGGGAAAAGGGAAAAGCTGCCTGTGCCTGCCTTCTGTGGGCCAAACACTGAAGCCACAAGCAATGGTGACAGTGTTTTCCTTAAATAACAACAGAATACACTGCAGCTTGGAAACAAAGGGTGGGGAAAGTGAGAGTCTCTTAAGTGAGTATGGGAGGGGAAATTAGGTATTTGGCTTCTCCTAACAGTTCTCACACCTCTAAAAATACACAAGACTGCTCACTCTGTAGCTGCCCAACACTTAATACACAGTACAGATGAGATAAATAGCACCTGGCTGCCATAACACCTTTGTCAGCTCATTAGCAGCTATCTAATGCAACCAAGGGTTTTTCTTTCACTTTTGCTTCTGCTGAAATGTAGGTCATGAGGGGATGATCCTCTTTGAGGCATGGCTTTTTATCTTACAGTCTCCTCTGAATACCAGTTTGAAGGAATTTGACCAGTGTAGTTTATAAGGAGTGTCTGGAATAAAAACTAAGAGCTAGTCAGTAGTAAAGGTCTACAGATGTCCTACACTAAATATGAGAATCTTTACAATTGACACTCATCTGCTTCACAGAAAGACATCAAACACATTCATAGATCACATATTGAGATGCACATTATCAAAAGCTAGTTTTTCCCTGCAACAGGACAAAGTTTGTTGAAGTGAGGTGCTGATGGAAGGCGTGAAAATGTGAAAAATTACTAATCTTAGATTGCAACACATGTTGATTGTATTTGCAAACTGCCCTGAGCACACCTCCATCCATTAAAGTACTTTCTTGACACAGACTATAGTTAATCCCTGAGTGAGCTACAGCCAGCATTATCAAACAAGGGCAAAAGTTCAGTACCAACAAAGAAGAAAGTGCAAATAATACAATTTTCTCAGACCACCTGTGGTTTCTTTATGGTTTCTTCTCTTCTTCAATGATACACATATTCATGCAATTAAAAAAACAATTTTAACAACAAAGCTAAAGGATCCTTCACATCTCTGAAGCAATTTTTCTTCTAAATAAATCTGAAAATACTGAGAATGATACTCTACAGAATGTATCAGAAGAATCTGCTCTACAACTTGAACACCCATATTATCTGCAAATGACCTACTTTCTTCACAGTTGCCCAGCACATAACAATCTCTGTACAAGAGACAGCAGCTGCCTTGCAACCAGTGAGCTCAGCACCAGAGAAATGGCTGTGCCTAACAAATGAGATATCTTGGTTATTTTGACATGTTTAACACATGTATTTCTGGCTTGTCACCAAAAGCATTTAACATGTTTTGCAACACTTTACTGCTAACAGCCATATGCTATTGCACTGCTTTGAGTGAAAAAGCAGTTATCTACTGCCTAACAATGTCTGCTCCCATTCAGTCTCCCACCCTGTCCACATGGCAGAATCTAGATGAGTTTATTGCCCTTTGGCAATAAATGCTTTCAAATCAGCAAAGGAGAGAACCTGTGTGCCAGCCCTCAAGGTCTCTTCAAATGTGACAAAAGGATTTACTGATCTAGATTTCATTGAAGTCTAGCATGACTTGAGACATGAGGTTCTCATTTTGGAAGTCCAGGACACACAGATTTTACCCCCCAATCCAACTAGAACACATTTGTTCATGTTTAAATGGGCTGATTCTGTGGGCTCTAACTGCCTTGGAAGAATATATTGGTTTGAATCACAAGAGAGGGAAGCACACAACATGTGGGAAGGATGGAGCTGGTCAGTAAAAGGCCAGGCTTTTGCAGACATCAATATTGGGAAGACTATCTCCACAACTTTAACAGGAAAAGAAAAAAAAGAAAGAACAACTTCACTTCATTGAAAATACGGACAGCTAAAATAAATCAGACATTTTACTCTGTAGGAGTGTCTATTTTCCTCCAGGCAGTACAGAATCTAGATGAGTTTCTAATCTAGATGAGATTCTAATCTTGGATCCAAGACACAGCTGTCATCACCATATATACAAAACAATTGTTACTGAAATCACTGGGAATCTTGCAGCAACTTCAACAGCATCAAAGGTTTCAGCTCATATAGGTTATCTAGTTTGGATTTTCTTGTTTTGATTATGCATCCTAACAAAGAGCATAACTCAATGCAAATACCTTTGAGAATCCTCAGCAGCGTGTCAGCTGGAATCTAAACTTTGTGTTACAGAGGGGACTGCACTCAGCTTCAGTCGGATGACTCTGAGAGCTCTAACACAAGGATTTTATCTGGGATACAAGAGTTGTATGAAGCCTAATAGACCCTATTGTCAGTGCTGAGTTAGAAATTGAGTAAAGCTGTATTCTGTCTTCTTTCATCACTCTTCAGAATGATTATTTTGTGAGGAAGCATAGATCATTGAAGCCTAATGCAAACAGGCAGCAAATGTGCTACATATCCAGCTAGAACACAAACCACAGCACATATTGTATCACAGCATAATTTCTAAGTGTCATATAATATCTAATCAATGAACTCAGCATTTTCTATCACTGTAAAGTCACAGCTTCTCTACATATTGCAATGATTTCTTTTATTGGTTGTGACCACTGTTATTTGCATGACGAAGTAAAATGTCTAGACTATGTGAGAATGTAGGACAAACATCACATTCACAGCCACAATTTCTTCACCACTGCAGTCAGAATTACCATTACAATCTCTTGTCTAAAGATACATTTATAAATAGATGGAAGCCATTATCATTCTGGGACATCTTCTCCTGTGCTGAAGTGTCAAGTGCTCAACACTACATACAAAAAAGCTTTGCATTATCACCTGTACTCTTGAAAGCTGTCATTCTTGCTGTTTTGAAAAAGTCAGTGCTGTTTATGCTATCCATGTCTAGAATTCCAGAAGGAATGCACTTTTTAATGATCTGCTCAGTCTTCATTAAAAGTTCCAGTTTTGTTAAGTTTAAAATGGAATATTGCTAATTGCAGCTTTTAACCTCTAGAATACCCATATTACACAAACAGAAGTGAAATCATTTGAAAGTGAAAAATGTCCAAGTTATGGATGCAGTAATACACCCCATGCCATGCACTATATAAGAATGAAGATTGCACACAAGATTTTCCTTAGTATGCAAGTACCTACCGAATTGGGAAGATTGCAACAAAAATGGGATTAAGAATTGTCATGCCATTGACTAACACAATTTGTCACCAAGAAATATGATTCTGCTGTCTTGATCACATTATTTTATAGTGCACCAATCAACCAAAGCCCACAGCAATCAGGAAGGCATCAGTTTGGATTTTCCAAGAAGCTGGATAGAGCTACTACCCATAAGGGCCTCCTCAAGCCAATGTATCAGTAGTAAGGACAATGGGGTTACCTTGTACAAACCCATTTCCTGAGCATGCTGGATGCTTCTAACCCTGGATTTGGTATAAATACTCTAACTTTCAGTTTTCTACTTTTTCATACACTCAGTATACTTACATCAGTCAAATTTGTTTCTGCTTGTAACACATCTATCCACAACTGAAAAAAAAACCCCACCAAAACCACACAATTTAAATTTGAGAAGAGTCACTTTTCCCCCCATTAAGACTTCTCAGCTCTTCACCAGTATTTCCTTATGTTTGATACAATAAGCAGAAATGTCTGTCCACTCCATCTGTACAGAAATATGTCATAAAAGGCTCAACACACAGCCTGCAAAAAAATGCTGTTTTCACCACAGCAAACAGAGACAAGAGTTCCTCCAGATGAGCTTTTCCTTCTTCCCCCGAGAGCAGAAGCCTAGCAAAGCTTGCCAACAAAGTTAATACTTTGGTTGAATAAACAGTCCCTTAGATTCCATTTTTTAGCTCATGCTCAAGAAAATCCAGCTCTGAGGTGATGTGTGTAAGCAGATACTTCTCAGCTTTCTGTAATATTGTCTCAAGTCGGCATAGCCCACACTAACTCCTATTTACATGCAAAAAATAAATCAATTTATATTCACTTTGGAGTAAAAGCCACCTCATCAGACAGTAGAACAAAGTGATAGCCAGTCTCCTCCTTCCCACTCCTTGTTCTATACATATGTAGCAAGACACCAAGACTTAACAAACCTCCAAAATCTAATGCTTCCAACTTAAAAAGAAAAATAATTTCACTGGAACGGGGCATCAAGATGTAGCAGAGTTTGTGTGATATGGAAACAGAGAAACATCCAAGCAGTCTGCTTTCTCAATCAAACCAAATAGCTGCTATTGTGATTTTGACCTCCCAATCTAAATCACATATTTATGACTATGACATAATAAGAAGAAATAGCAAATATTTGCCTTAGCTTCTTTAAATAAAGCAGCTAAGAAAACCCAATTCATCCTGATGTGTTGCTATGATAAAAAGCAGAAACATCATTGTCACTTTTACAGCCCACAGTTCTGGTTAAAAAAGCATCCACTTGTCCTGAAATTATGGAATGTATACATAGATTGTGGAGTCACTACTGTCTCTACAGTAGCCTAACTTCATGTGTAGATCTGTTTTAATCGGTTAACCTTTTTATTATTGCCATTATTTTATGTAGTTTACATGATAAAAATACATTTGTAGCAGTGGAAGAAGATAATTCACTTTTCTATAATGGAAAACACTTTTCAGCTGTTTCTGGATTCAGATGTGTCCCTTGGTCCCAGGCAGTGTGGCAGTGTCACTTCTGTGCTCAGTTAAAATCTTTTCCCAGTACCTTCTTCTTCCTACCTGACAGCATCAGCTTTTGGTTTGCATCAAGTGTATTTGTTCTCCCTGCTCCACTGTGGCAGCAAATATGCAGCTCCATTACTTTTTCAGATTCTGTATTAGAAGGAATGTACAAAATACAGCTCCTCATCAGTCTCCTTACTGAAGATCAAATTTCAGTTGTGTAACAAACAGTGACTCTGCATGACATAATGGGGCCTTCATGTGTGAAACAGCTAAACTGAAACTGAGCAAAATATCCTAAACTGAATCTGAACAAAATATCCTATGTCATTATCTGCTTTTGGCTGGACATAGAAGAAATTTGTCTCAGGAAAGAAGCAAATTGCATAAATAATCCAAAAATGAACCCCAAGACTGCAAAGGACTTTAAACAGTATCTTTTTAACCCTCAAGGTGATTTCTAGTTATCATACAGATATTTTACAGTAATAGTTCCTGTCTTGTGCAGAAGTCAGCTACAGGAGAGGATCACTGTTTACTTTGGATGGGATATCAGTGAAATATTAACAACATCAAAATTTGGTTTTATGCAGCATTTAAAGGCTTTTGAAGAAGAAAGAAAGAACTGCTTTCAGACTGGAAGGTTTTATTAAAAGGTTCCCTAGCTTCAATATTAATTGCTATTTTAACTCATCAATTTGCATCTGTAGCCATACAAAGTTCCTATTTGTGGCACTTAAGTTTCAGAACATCTAAAAATTTGCTGCTTATATGATCTTCACATTTTTAGGTACTAAGCAACTACAGGAATGTATTTCATGAGTCTGTATGAATTAAGATATTATTTGGGCAACCACAAAAACAACATCTAGCATGCTAACAATTTTAAGATCCTCCATCTGCTGTAAATTCTATGTATTCTTAGGCCTAATATCACTTTAATTTATCACTTGTTTCCTAAAAAGAATTAGTGAAAATGTAAGTTCCTTTTTTTTTCCTACTGCTCTTATGTGAAATGAACATATGAGCCCAACATTAATCTTTCCTTCATTTATAAGAGCTGCCTACCTACCCTGACTTCAGCCATTCAGCAATCCTGTTATGAAACAGCTGCTGGTAGTGAAAAAAGTCCAAACTGGCAGCATTCACAGACCACTGAGAATACAGAGCATTTTAAGATGTTTCTACAACTCCCCATCAACACCCTCTGATTCATTTTTTCAAGACCCTACCTTAAAGCCTCAAACCAGGATTATGCTTCTAAAGACTCAGTATCAGAAAGTCTGCCTTTTCTCTTGATTTTCCCATGGAGGACTTCCTGTTCCTCTAGACCAATACAACCTTCTTAAAACATTTTTTTCCACTCTTTTACTGCTGCTGAATCTGATTCAAAAGGGGCCCATCTGTTCCAGCTACATCATCAGGAGAGCTCTGCACTTCCACACAGCTGCTGAGCTTTCTGTCCCCCTGCAGAAGCTGGAATTGCTTCATGCACCCCCTTGGCACAGAAATTATGTAAAGAAAATGATAGATCCAAAAATCTATTGCATGATCATTTCTACACTGGCTCTTTCTCTAATGTAAACTCTCCTTTTCTTACATTTTGCAGGGCCCTAATTTGTTCCTTTAATAAAACGCACTATAAAACTTGAGAGTGCAATTTTCCAATGGAAAGGAAACAAAAATCCCACCAAATAAACTAATCTTATTATAAATTCCATGAGGCAGTTCAAAAAGCCCAGATAGGTGATTGTTTCTATTAAATTCTATCAACTGCTGGAGCTTCAGTTTCTCCAGGAATTCTAACACTCCCTTAGAATTTAAATGACAACCTCCACTACATTCTGCAGACTGAAAAGCAACTACCTGCAAATATAACATGAACCAAGTGGAAAATGGCATTTATCAGTGATGTACCCACATCACTGCTAACCTGTCACATGCTCTGAAACTGGATTCCCTCACACAACACAGATGCACCAGCTTGACCTGAATGCAAGCAGGCTGAACTCCACAAAACACCTGTGGCCATTTAACTCCTGTACTCATTTAAGGCTCAGGGAGCTTGGTCTGCTCAGCCTGGACAAGAGGCACAAGAGACCTTAAAGCACCTTCCAGTGCCCATGAGGGCTCCAAGAGAGCTGGAGAG
Organism: Ammospiza nelsoni; assembly: GCF_027579445.1. NCBI lineage: Eukaryota > Metazoa > Chordata > Aves > Passeriformes > Passerellidae > Ammospiza > Ammospiza nelsoni. The sequence continues at coordinate 14,620,184 of NC_080646.1, forward strand.
GGCATTGGAACAAGGGCATGAGGTGACAGCACAAGGGGGAATTGCTTGAAATGAAAGAGGGAAGATTTAGATTGGATATATGGAAGAAATTGAGTGAGGGTGGTGAGGTCCCAGCCCAGGTTACCCAGAGAAGCTCTGGCTGCCCCATCCCTGGAAGTGTTCAAGGCCAGGCTGGACATGGCTTTGGGCAATCTGGTCTAGTGGAAAATGTCCCTGCCTCTGGCAGAGCATTGGAACTAGATGGTCTTTAAAGTCCATTCCTACCCAAACCTTCCATGATTTTCTGGGCATAAAAACTTATTAAACTGTATCTGCATCTGTGCTTTGACAGAAAATACCTTCTAGATACAGTTTAAAAATAAACTTACCTTTGAGTCATAGAAATCTTTGCAGGAAATTTTCTTTAGTTTCTTTTTTATAAATGAGCCCAAGTAAAATAAGAACAGTTTTAATTAAGTAAAAAAAGCACAAAGGTTTTGGATTGTTTTAGTTAAGACACAATGGAACTAAAAAATTAAATTTAAATGGCACAACTATCTACCTGCATCTGAATGCCATCCATGGCAGTCAGCTGGACTTGCTAAGGCTTCCTAGATTCAATTTCTGGACAGAAGCTGGCAAGCTGTTTATTGTGGCAGTTACTGTACTATGGAATGAGGTTTTTTCTACCCCTTCAGTTGATTTTGGGGCAAGTTGTGTCTCATCTCTTCATGCAGCATTAAGTCTTTTCTTTGCATACAGTACTTCTTTATAGTATCTGTGAAAGGTAAAAGTGAATAATTTATTTTTATTGATAATATGAAATTTTCACAGAGTCACAGAAATTAATTACAACTGAATAGTAGTTATCAGTCTCCCTACCAAATGTAATGCATGCATTTTAGCTCATTTGATCTTGGCAAACCTCAGAAGTTAATAAGTTAGTAATCAAGAAACAAAATAAATTATATTAACATATTTTAACAAAACAAAAATAAAGCTCAAGTGAGGACACCCTGGAATCATATTTTACCTATAACAATTTACACAACCTTAGTAACATTAACAAAAAGCATTTGAAATTGAGTTTGGGCAAGTTGTCCAATTGAGAATTAGGCTGATTAAATGTCAACATTCTGAGCACTCTCATGTGCAAAAGTATTCTATAATCTGACAAATTAAAGAATAATAATAAGTCTTCATTGAGTTCAGGGTGTAAAATAATTTATTAGGTTCTGGTCATAAAAAATTTAGCTACTATTCTTGGGGTTTTTAAACAGCAGCAGTCAAAAAAGTGACAATTGAAAAGTGTTCAATAAAAATAAGGCAAACTTTGTAAATTTGTTCCTTAAAAATCAATGCTGTAGCACTACAGAATCAAGGGTGGCAGAAAACAATAAACAAGAACTTTTAGTAGAACAATCACCAAGTCATTTCTTTGCTATCACTTTAGATAGCCAAGGAAGCATTGGTAAAGCAGTATCAAAGTAAACTTTCATTTCAAAAATAATAAGAGTTAAGTAAGATTTAAAGGCATCCCTTTGGGGGGAGGAAGTGAAGGATGCCCTAGTGATGATAATTTCATATTCTATTGGTTTAAGTTTGTAAAACATGAGAGAATAGTGAACCAAAAGCCTGCAAGACTCTACTGTTTCTGCTCAGTGATCCTCTGGAGGCAGAGTTTCATGTAGGAGTTTTTATTGCGGATTTCCAGCACTGCATCTCTGACAAGCTCGATGAACAGCTGAGGCCAGAGCTTCTGCAAGGATTCATTCTTCATATTGATGTCAGCTGCTTCTTTCACTAAGTTCTCAACATATGCCTGGCAAAATGTTTTTCTTTCTTTGATTTCCTGCATGAGAGGAAATTACACAATGTATAAAAAAAAAGGGAAAAAGGCTAAACAAGAGCAAATCCACAAAAACCCTCTCAAAAATTGAGTGAATGAAACAACAGCAATTAGCTGGCAGATGCTATTGTGCACTTTCTCCCCCTGGTTTTAAGTTGCATGGCCCACTCACTTTTATGAGTGTGGCCACAATACCTTAATGTATTCATAATTTTCCTACTATATTAAGTAATTAATTTATCTGAAATTAACTTTCAAGTAATTATATAAATACCTGTTAACAGCATTACAGTTTGTGTTGCTTTCTGGCATAGCAGTGAAAATGTACAGAAATTATTAAGCACTAAACTAATTTTCCTTCTCTCCCTTCCCAGAATTTCATCCTTACAGTACAACAGTTGAAAAGAAGACATTTCTCTACCTGCCCTAACAAGAACACGGTCATAGAAAAACATCCCAGTACTCATCCTTTTCCACAGTCACCCTGGCAAGTGCTGCTTCCTAATATGTATTACATTACATACTGAGGTAAGCTGAACTTTTAAAAATAATAAAAAGATACTGTGTTTTGTGTAACTACTAGCTCTCAATTTTAGTACATCAAACTGTATTAATCCTTGCTTCTGCAAAGTTCCTATAAAATGCCTTAAGCTTTCAACAGTAAGCTAAATATATAGCTAGTTTGGCACAATGGCAGCATTGTTAAAAATGTTAGATCATGCTTCAGGCCACCAAAACAAAAGTTTTTAATGACTAATAAAGGTGAGAAAATGCTTTCCAGCAGTGTCAGCTAAAACCCCAAATTATTAATCAAAGAACCAAGCCTGTCATCTCTAGCAATACACTTCCTCAGCCACATTTGTGATGTTAGTTCACTGCTGCTGCGGATCTGGAAGGGTTCCTTTTGCCAGGACATATTCTTGTGACACCCTGCAGTACCTGCTGCCACAGGCATAATGCTACAGCAAAGGACAAGGTGGGAATTGCTGCACTGGGAAAAGAAAGCAACACATTTATTTAATGGACTGTACAAATACTAAACTCACTTTATTTTATTATAGGGCTGGTTCCATGGTAAAGGACAATAGGAATACTTCACTGTCTTACCCCATGTCATTCAAAAATTTAAGAGCTATCACAATTTTTGAGACTAAAATGTTTTCTTAATTTAAACTCTCCACACATGCAGTCATTGTCTCCTTTTTATGCAGTGGATCTGAGACAATAAAACCACAACGGAATAAAAGATTCAGTGATTACTGAATTTGATTTAATTTCTTGCACTACAGGATTTACATATTTCCATCAAAAAGCAAACAATGGGACAAATGTGGGAAGCAGAGTGCCTACAGTTAGAACTCATGATGAGTGCTCAGAAGGGAGATTGCGGCTGAAAAAATCATATTCTCCCTGGGAACAATTTCCCTCTGCCCAAGCAAAAGAGTGAGCAGATCAAAAACACAAACTAAAACAAGCGTGACTGATGTCCTTGTCTGAAACAAGCCAGCTTGCAATTTTATTAATAATTAAACCTAGTACTTTGCCTATATATTTATTTTCCTGTAGCTCACTTAAAAGCTAGGAAGCTTTTAATTACTACAGCCTGCACTATCTCATGTGTTGTCTGAAGGTGTTCTTCACCAATTCATTCAGGGAGAATCTAACATGTGCAATATACATTTTTCTTCCTAAAAAAATTGTGTTCACTCCATTTGGCTTGTAGTTTAGAATGTATTTCTGAGACCGTGGCACTGTTCAAGAATCACTTCACCAAAGACAGAAATTGAGCATTTTCCAGTATTGTGAGGAAAAGATCAGTTAGATAAAATGTTTGATCAGATATGTAAATACATTAAGAAGGGATCTTTTAAAATCACCATTCTTAATAGCCCAACTGAAACTTGACATACAGATAAATTCAAAGAGTAGTAGTTCTAAGGTTACCTAACATAAAATGTAAATATTTTGTAATGGTATATTTACCTCAAGCTTTTCCATATGAAAATCTTTTGTCATGTAATTCAACGTTGCTCGAGCTGTGCTTTCCCCTCCACTTCTTCTGTTATCACTATTTTCCTCACTCCCAACCCCAGATTTCTTTCCCTTTCCCTCCAGCAGATAATGGAATTGCTTCCTCCTGTGAAATGAGATTTACAATCCTAATTATCAAAAACTTTTAAGTGCTTATGTTTCTAGCTGTTGTGAAGGGGGAGTTCTCCTTTTGAACATTCATTTTTGAGCTTTAAAGTACTTTGCACCCTCAAGTTATTCAATTACGTATGACTCTAGATGTCCCTTCATTAAACTGTCTCTAAACAATTGACTGTGATATCACATAGCATCTCCTAAATAGGAAGTCTTGCAGCTTTAACTTTTATTAAGTATTTCTGCATAGTTTTCTATAGAAGACTAAAAATAGGGGGGGTTGGCAGCCTCTTTTACACTACAACTCTTAAATCTGTTAACCATTAATTACCCACTATAAAATACCCACTAAATAAGCAGTTCTCATCATGAAGGTCCACAAGTCTTCAGCAATCCCAGTACAAATGCAGAATTGAACATGCAGCTCATTTGTGTGCACATTCCTTTTCATCTCCCCAGCAGACTTCAGACAAGGTCTGGGAAAAAACCTCTGGCTACATAGGGAGATGGTAACATCTGTGCCTTATGCAGAGGACCTATCTTCTAGAAGATGGTATTTGTGAAATTTTCATCTTTTTACTTAAAATGAATTTATTATAACAGTGTGCAAAAGAGTTAGACAACACTTTCTGGACAAACTCCAGTTCTGTTCTTGTACTTTACCTGGATTCTCCAAATAATGAAAGCATGCGGTAATGAGGCAGCTCTGAGGATGCCACATATGCCAGAATGCCAAAGAGCCTTTCTGCCTTTACAATGTCATTTTCAGTAACCTGTGAGAGAGTGGGAAGGGGAGAAAAAAGAAAAAAAATTACATTTCAAAATGAGCACATTCATATTTCATTACATATGCACATTGAGAATTAACTGAAATTTGTTATATAGAGCACTGCACACAGATCTGTTGCAGGCACATCTTCAAAACATAGACTTTCTTCTACTGGCACTTTAAATATATTTTAGAAGAAACCAGATGGGGTACTGGTGCTTGTTTTATTTCCTGTCATTCTGGATATTTTAATGTTGCCCTGTGCTTCATGAAAGTCCTTGTGAAGTGAGGAATTTTAAAAAGGTTTCTTACATTCATTTTCTGAAGGCCAGACATATTAATTCTGCTCCATACTGCATGCATTTACAAAAAGGTTTACTGGAAAATTTCTGATTAAGCTATGCTGGAGAAACAGAAAGATTCTGGGCATGCACATGTGAAAAGATAACTTACAGATTCCCTTATTTTGGCAGCATCATGGAAAAGGTTTTATAAAAGAGAGGCTTTAGACAGAAAAAATTTTCTCTGTATTTTTCAGCTCCTGAAAATAAGTGTTCACTCATTATATTTCTCTAAATGTCTACCATACTGTTGTTTCAATATTAAGTTCCAGCTGCTCTTTAGGCTAACTTTCAGTGGTTGAAAAATTTTCAGGATTCATTTTATACGAAATTGAAAAGTGTAAAGAAAGTGGAAGAGATTCATTCTTTGGTGGTGGTGGTTACTATTTTTTGTTTGTCTTGGCTTGTAATCTCTGGAGACCACGGCCTGTGTTTCTCCCTAATGGCCAGACTATGAACTGACTTCAACTGCCAAAAGTTTTTTTGGCACAGTTTCTGGGCTCCTGGCTTTGTACTGAGTGCACAAGCAATCTTTATGATCACAAAATCTGACCTGGATAACACTGGACAATGAAACTTACTCATTGACTTCTTAACTTCGGTTGAAATTTAATTTCCATTCATCCTATAACATACTTTGGGAGAGTAACCCATGATTAAATACATTTCAATACTCACAATATTTATTAAGCACTTCCAGACAAACTTTGTATTCTCTGTTATTGAAATGTGCATAAAATGGAATTTTGATCCACATTAACAGATTTTATGGTATTCTTGTGTAATGTTTAGAGACTATACAATCTACACTGCCTAAAGTATACTGCAATAGCATAATGCAGGGGTAAATTCAGTCAAAATACAGATCAGGAAAATAGAAATGTAAAGTCAATTCAATTTTTACAGTGGAGTTGGTAATTTTCACTTAAAAATGAAGTAACTCTTACATAGTAGCCTAAGAGTAGATGACCTTGCTGAACAGTCTGCAACAGAAGCAAGGTCTAAAACAAAGAGCACAGAAGGCAGCTAGGGAAACAAAGCCCAGTGCAGGCAGAAATGCCTGCTGGAGAAATAAGTGATTTTAATGTATTTATTTATGTTAAGAGAAGCATAAGGACCAGGTCAACAGAGACAGCAATGCTGAATACAGTCTCCAGCTCACAGAAACTCATGTTCTCTATCTTAGTGCAGTGCATTGTTTGCTCCATTAATCACAAAAAGATGATAACGGTGGTATCACATAAATGTAAGGCTTTGTGCCTGCTCCTTGCCAAGTGCACAGAGCAGGCACTGACTGTGCCAGCAGCCCTGCTCAGGCAAAGGAGTGCATCTGTCACACTCTGTCCCATACCATGGGCTGGACAGCACTCTGGAGGGCTTGGTAACTTCAAACCTGGACAGCTTAAAATTAATCTGAGCTTAGAATTAATCTGAAATTACTATCACTGGGAAGAATTTCATGTAGTATCTCAATAAAGACAATTTGCTTCTTCACAGTTAGTAAATGTAACAATTGGACAAGGGCACAGAATTATTGTTAGGGGGAGACCAACACTCAGCTTCTAGCCTGGAATATTAACTGGAATGGTGGGGGAAGGCTGGGGAGAAAATAACAGTTTTTTTAAAGAAGTTTTTTACAGTTTAAAAGCGCTAGAGTGATGCAATTTATTTAGTTAATTCAGTTAGTATATATTGCTTTTACTTTGCAACTCTGCGTAGCTCAGAGCTGACAACACAATATTGTCTCCACAAACACTGCACACAAATGGTGATCAGAATAGCAGAATATGCACATTTCCCTTTCTGTCATCTGGAACTGTTATTTAGGGCTGATCTAAGGTCTGAGAATCACTTCAAGGGTTGTGTTCTTTACATTGAAATAGAATTTTTTATTACTCATGTTAATCCAATAGGTAATACACATCTGCAAAGCTGAATATCATGACTTCTGCTGTAGGGTAATGAAAAACAGCAATCAGAGCTCATCTCTTTCTTCTGCTTAGCTAAGGCACTTTCCAAATGATTAATGACACTAGGAAAAAAAAATCTGTATGCACATCTTCATGTAGTGTGGTCTGGCTGAAAAAGTTTGTTGAGGACAAAAATGTTCTTGTCATACATATTTAAGATCTGATATATGCCCTACATAAAATCATGCTGGGCTACATGTGCTCCATTTACTAAATTAATCCCAAAGAACTATTAAATACAAAGTTTTCCCTCAGAGACTGAATTTGTTGACCTTGAGATTGTAACAAAAAGTCTACCAAAACAGTTGTGTTACTTTCTTTCTGCATGAAGACCAAACATAAGAATTATCTGTTTGCTTTTCATCTGAATCACTAGCAGATTTTGAAAACCTGATGTAGTAAAAAAAGAAATAAACTTTCTATTTTTTAAGTCAAATTTGAAGAGCATTTTCCAGCAAAGTACTAAATTTGAAGTTATTCTACATTTTTCATGGGATTACTATCACTATATTTTCTTACTTTTCAAGATACTGTGCTGTTGGAGTGAGCCCTGTTTCCATCCTTTCTTTGCTAGTTAATTCATTTAAGCTCTTTACCCACTCTTACTCTTCTGAGTAATCTAAAACAACTAATCTATGTTTTATACAACTAAAACCAAGTAAACCACAACATACAGCTTTGGCTGGATCAGATAACAAGTATATCTAATTAAAAACATATGATGGTGACCAAATTAAAATACCAGATCTAAACGCTAAAGCTGTGTGTTATTTTTGCTCTAATTAACTTCCATAACATCTCTTAAACTTATTTAGCATTTAAAATTGGATGTCCATTCAAACATTGTGTTGCATTGTAAGTATTTTCACCCCCTTTATGATCAAAGCCCAAGTATAAAATAGCGGGTTTATATGCTTGAATAAATTTAATTTCAATTGATGTAAAGGGGAATACAAAGTATACAAAGAACAGCAATATTAGTGTCCTAACTTTCTATTTATTTAAACATGAAATGCTCACTCAACAACAAAAAATACACCCCAAAGATCTTGTACATAGTAAGCAGAAAAAATTTTTAAAAATCTACTTGACAGACTTTTCTGTAACAGGCCTAAAGCAGAAAATATGATTCTATGGTATTTTGTAACACTGGCAATTGTAAATAATCATATATAGTAAACTAGTAAGGAGTCTGTCAAACACATTTCTGCTTAAGTATTCAATGTCAGTGCTGTGATTTTCTCAAAAAGTGCTCCTTAAAATCAAGTTAAATCGAGCAGTTCTTTAATAATAATTTCACATAATTTTACTAAATATTATTAATTTTAATATTAATTGCACAAGAAATTACATGGTGAAGTCTACTTAAATCTTGTTTCCCCCTAATACCAAAAAGACACTGACAGGGTTGTGCTCATTTCATTAGGAGTTCATCTCCTTTTTTAAAAACAACACTAATTTATCCTGCAAGAGCAATTATAAGAAGTACCACCATCCTACCTTCTCTCCATTTATCTTCTGCAGATTAAAATGGTTCAGTCTGAAGAGAACATAGGATTTCCACAAAGTGAAGTTGACAACTGGATTTCCCTGAGGATCAACTGTCAACTGTTCCATGCGATGCATCTCAGCCAAGGCATTGAACTGCTGCAGTGCCACAAGATTTGTCTCCTTAAACTTCAGGTGCTAAAGAAAGTCAAACCCCAATAAATTAAATAAGGAAACAAAGAGTGAACACAATGATTCTATTCTGTGCCACTCCATTTTCAAACTGTAACACTCATGTGTCTGATGCAGCAAGTGAGCTCATTTCATTTGAGGTCTCTATAGCAAAACACATCAATGCATGAACCTAGTGCTGTATTATTTATACTAAGAGTCAACATTACAAGCCCCAAGCAATGTAAAATCTTTACTTAAAGCAGGAATATTTTCAATGTTACATAAAGCAATGATACTACTTAAACAACACCTACGTTAATTCTACAAGTAAAGCACCTGCAATATCTACAGATAAAAGTAAGTACAATACATGCTTTTAAAATATTCTTCCCTTTTCAGGCACAGGGTGCTGGCCTAAAGCATACCCTGCCCTACACTAATGTTCCTATGAGCATGGTGTGTGCTACACAGTAGCATTAATGCGGGAAGAGCTAGTGGGAAAAGTTGATGGTGAAGGTAAAAATTTAGTTGTGATTCTGCTATCGCCCACAAATTGTCCCTCACCCACAGTGAAACAATTGTTTCATTAAGACATAAATTTGTCTTGAGCTCCCCACAAATTGATCAGTCTCAATTAAACCATTAAGTTTTGTTATACTCAAAATCTTGAGAAGCAGCAGGGAGCTCCAGAGCCAGTCAATCTGAGCTACAAGTTGCTTGCTCAGATAATGTTTGTTATCTCTGTTTTACTATTTGCATCAAAATGACTGATTTGAATGACTAAGAAAAAAACAGAGACAAACTGAACAGACTTCTCATTCATGTTGCTTTTCTCCATCAAGAACTGAGGAATTTCATTAACTGTGTTGATTTAGTCAGCTATTCCTTCTAATCTTCATCTTTTTATCCTATCAGCAATTTGCTCTTTGAACTGACACACAAATGAAGTCTTTCTGCTACCATGGTTTCATAACAATACGGTATTTACACACAAGTTTTGCAGCTTAAAAATAATTAGGTAGGTCAAAGGAATTAAAAGAAATAAAAATCAGTCTGAAAATAAATCTAAATTTAAATTATTAATTTTAAAGTATCAAGGTTATCATTATAACAGAAGGAAATTTGCAATTCTTAACTGTATCTATTGACATGAAAGCACTTAGTGAGGGGGCTATGCCAAAGTAAGGTTCTATTGGACAATCCATATTCCATAGTAAGGTTCTATTGGACAATCCATATTCCATAGTAAATTTCTATTAGACAATCCATATTCCATAGTAAGGTTCTATTGGACAATCCCTATTCCATATTAAGGTTCTATTGGACAATCCCTATTCCATAGTAAGGTTCTATTGAACAATCCATATTCCACATTAAGGTTCTATTGGACAATCCCTATTCCATATTAAGGTTCTATTAGACAATCCATATTCCATAGTAAGGTTCTATTAGACAATCCATATTCCATAGCTGTTCAGAGCTGAAACATGAGGCATGCTCACCACACAGTTAGGGAATTTTGTCTTCACTTTTGCTAACACTTGAACAATTTCATCAAATTCTATGAACATAAAGGAGACTGTGGCAATAATGCCAGCTGTTTGAACACTCCAGTTTCGATCCAGGCACTCCAGTGCCCCAGCACCATACAAGCCAAGAGTGTCTCCCTCCACCTCCACTAAATGAGACTCCAGAACAGACAAGCCTTGTACTGCACTGCTCAGGATTGTATCAAGAGATCTGTAGAGGAAATAAAAATACAGTGATATAAATGAGATGATTTTGAAATAATATCATCACTCTACCAAATAAGAGTCCTTTCTTTTACCAAAACTCGACTGTCAAATGCAATGGCATTGCTCAGTATTCATTTTCAGTACCCCATCTGGTTCAAATACAGTAAAGGCTGGAAAACCCTTCTTCCATCAAGTAACACTGTATTTGTTCTACTTCTTCAGCAGAAAGGGTCTGGGTGTATTTGAGTTGGTGGTGGGGTCAAATTAAATAAAGCGTCCATTCATATTTAGTAATTGGCTTTAAAATTTGAGCTGAAGAATGGTAACCTAGCATGTTTCATATTGCTTTAGATATCTAAACAAAGCTTCAAACAATGTATTTATTTAAGCAATGTCCCCTTCACATTCTGTTTGCTATGTGAAATGTAAAAGTGGACATAAGCAATAACTCAAGCATTTCTTTCAAATAATGTGACCTTTCCAATTCACAAGAGCAATTTTTAAATTGAGCAATAAATTCAGGTATTCCTGAATACTATCTCTTTTTGTCCTACTTCAAACATGATACAAACATGAGACACTCAGCTGGCTGGACCTAAAGTGTACAAAGACCTAAGAATAAGCACAAATTTCAGGTTTAGAAAGTTATGTAATGACTGTTATTATTTTATTCTCTACCACATTCTTAGTCTTGTTAATGTATTTTGACTAGCAGCAATCTGATGTTCTCTTGACAATAAGAATCAGAACTCTAAAATTTCACTCAACTGAAAATGTTGAGAGCCCACCACTTGATATGTGAAGCTCTAATTACTTATCTATTCTGAATTTCACCTGCAATTTTATTGCTTAGTAGCTCATCTTGCAATTCTTCACTATGATAAAACACATACATCAAAACAGCACCATTTCTCAAGCAATGGGAATTTCTTCATTAATAGAGAAACAGTCAAACTACCATAGTTACACTGCCTTGGTCATTGGGGGAGGGATTACCAACACTGAATTAAATGACAAAGAAACCAAGCAAGCAAGAAAGCAATGGGCAAATGCATTCAGGGGAAACCTTTGGAAGCACAAGAATAGAAAAGATGATGGCAATTTCAACATGCTAAGGAAAAAGTGTTTCAAAAGATGTAGCACTTGATTTGAGATAAGAACCAGTTCTAGACATACAAGACTGAAACTCAGATGGGTTCTGGTTGTGAGAGACACAGACTTCCTGAGCATCCCTGACATTTGCAGCATTGACCAGGGACAGCAGGAAGCTGTACTTGCTATTGAATTTGTGCAGACTACTTTTTCAGGCATTTGCCTGAGCTAGCCAAGGTTGAAGTGCTACTTTGGTTTTAGCCAAATCCAAGACATACAGTGCTCATTAAGTTCTGCAGTGGTTTCTCACCACATGGCCACTTTTTTAGATGTAAATAAGCAAAAATAATATCTTTTAAACCAAAAAACACTAACATTATCTTGAGAATAAAACTAAATCTGGTAACTGCTACTGTTATTGCATGGGTGTGAAAGCAGTCTAATAAAAGATGCTGCAGTTCAAACTAAGAGCCTGAATTCAACTATGAAACCTCTTGATACACAAAGAGATTAGAAATCTTCATAATGCTCATACATCTTCATTTTGTTCATTTAAACTGAAGGCAACAATCTAAGCTGTTAAGGAAATGAACAGCCTCAAGAAGGCTCAGGAATTCACATTTAACATTTCTTGTAAACATTTCTTGTAAACATTTAACATTTCTTGTAAACATTCCTTTATTTAGCAAAATCACATAATAATTTAGCTTGCACTTCTTTAGGCAATGAGTTGCTGTTCTATTTCTTTTTAAACATGTTACCCACTTCTAATGGTCAAAAGCAAAGTAAGCCATCTTTTCAGGGTTGCTGTGCATATGTTGTATTTTTGATAACAAAATACAGCAGGATCTCAGTGGTGAGAAGCAGTAACCTGGAACTGAAGACTTGAACAGGTAAAAGCATCACCAAATAAAATACCTGCTTTCTTCAGGAAATACAAATGCAGCACTGCCATTGATCTGGCAGGGCTCATTTTCTTTATCTTTGTTTAAAGAAGCCTCAAGAGCGATTTGGTTCTGCTGGATCTCCCACTGCCGGGCGATGTTACCGATCGTTAACCGCTTCTTTTCCTGAAATGAGATACACAGGGCACCGTGAGGCATGTCAGGGCAGGAGCAGCACATTTGTTTGGTCTGAAATGTGCTGCTCAAGCAAAACATTTTCAATTGTTTCAAATTGAAGAAACTGTACTAGTGGTTGGTGGTTATGCATTAAAATCAATGCATTGTTCTAGTGCTATTTTGCATAAGTGCCAGCACATAATTTCACAAAATTTGCAATAAAGAAACAAGAAAAGTAACATAATAAATCCACAAATTATGAAAGCATGAAGTTAAGCTACTTAGGACATGGAAACTGCTACTTGTGCAAGTTTTTCCATTTTAAAGAGCTCAAAACTCTAGCTCATGTTCCATTTGCCATGGGAGTTCTGATGCTCTCTGGTTAGTGCTCAACACTTACAGACTTCCACAATGACTGAGCCCATGTCACAGAAAGGGAGGGAAGTTGGAATCATCAGTGGTTTTTATCACAACAGTCTTTAGAAAATTCTGTTTGTTCTCAAGGCTGAGGGTCTCAACCTCAATTACTGTACAGCTCTACTGCTTTTATTAGCCCTCAGATGTGGGCTGCTGGATTCCTACAGAACTCCAAAAACTTCCATGAGTTCCTTCTACATAAAGCAAACTTTACAAGTGTGAAGATTCTGCTAGCAGTAATGTTCTCTTGTTCCAGTAAATATTAAGTTCGACCACTATTGGAAAGGAATGACATTCTCTATACATTTCAAAGTACATCTCAAGCCTTCCCAGAAGAGTGGGTTGGAAGCAATAAAAGAGAAGTCTGGAAAAAGAGATGAAGAAATTCTGTTGTTTGGACAGGCAAGTATCAGCAAGGGAAAAAGAAGAGATGACCTTGGTGAAATAAACATTTTCAATGCAGGGCATACAGGAAAACAGCAATTGTTTGCTACTGAACGAGTGCCTATAATTTCATTTACATTTTCTATAGCATAAGAAATGTTTGAGAAATGTGATGGTAAAAAAATTGCAGAACATAATTCTCTAAATATTTTTTTCAGATTTAACTATGAAGAAACCTATAGTTGACAACTTTTTTGCTGGACATTGTATCTATGAGCATATTTGTTCAATTCAAATGGGTGGAACAGGAAAAAAGCCTGAATCATAACAACCCATTCACAAAGAAAAATCTACAAAATCATCAAATAATATGAAAAATATTGGTATTTGGCCATTATGCCACTTACCTATTTGAAGATAGGAAATATACTTTGATAAAATTAAAGTCTAAAATGTAATGTTGAAATTTATTAATGATGACGCTAGGTGTTAAAAATATTTTTTCTTCTAAGGAATTTTTCCACTAGCAAAAAGCACCTCAAAATATAGGCCACCAAGACAATCTCTCAGCTACAAGGAAATATTGCATCAATGGTTAAGAACATGAACTACGAATAAATACCTACTTTTTTTTTCCTATTCAAAGAGACATTTTCAACAGCATGAGACAATGTCATATATGAAAATTATTTATTAATTTTCATTTTGTGATGCTACTAAGATCTATCACCAACACTTCAAATCTGAAGAGACTTTCAATACATCAATATCTTGCAGGGAAAGAAGAAATACCAAAACCAAACAAACACACTGCTTAAAAAACCCAAAACCACCCCTCAAACCATATCTAAGCCTTTTTTTTTTATTATATCAATATTTTTTAATCAAACAGAAATATACAAGGATACTAATATACAGGAAATCAAAACATATTCTTATTCACTGGACACAAAATTTTTCACCCCTATTCTCTTGGGGATATACTTAAAACATCTTTTAACATACTGTTAACATTCTGTTTGTGTCTTTTTATTTTTCAGTTCTATATGTTTGCTACACTTCTTATGGCCTCCTGCAACTAATCCAGTGTAATCTCCTTCATGAAATATGATTTCACCTAGGAACCTTAATATGGACATGAAAATTTCTTGTTTATTTGAATGCCAAATTGAAAGAGATTGTTTGTATAGGCATTACTGGCTAACCAAAAAAAAAAAAAACAAAAAAAAAACCAACAAAAACCTAAAGAAAAAAGTAGACAGCTTTTTCCTCAAAAAAAAAAAAAGGGATTTGGAGCCAAATGATGATTTGGAGCCAGATTCTGGATCTTTGGTCTCCTGTGAGGAGCACAGCTCATGCAGTCAACAGCCCCATGATGAGTGCTGTGGAGGGCAGCAGGGTCTCCCCTGGTGGGGCACTTCTGTCTGTGTGTGTCAGCACCAAGCAGGCCAGCTGGGCTGGGAGATAAGCTAGATCAGAGTTGTGCTGACAGACACACAGCTGGAGCCTGCCTGTGCCCTCAGGGCCCCTTCACTCTATCCACAGAAAGGAATAAATTCAATGGGAGAAAATGAAGGAAAAACTACTTCAGATCAGCCTGCATGGCTGCAGCCCAAGTGTTCACCTGGAAAGGGGAGACCAAGGAATGTGAAATCACTGGAGAAATCCTTTACTTTAGCCTGGATTTATGAAAATGAAGTTTGCCATCCACTAACGTGTATCACACTCGTGTTCCACATGGGCTTTCTGCTGAAGTGTACCTTGCACGTGTGACTGAACAGAGTGTCACTCATGGAGTGCACTGCTGAAGCTGTGAAAATAGATAGAGGCATACTGGGATATATAATACAATAGCTGCAGCAAAAATAGGGATATGAATGAATCCTGTAAACTGGTTTACAGTAGCCTTAGAAGAGCCAAGGCAATACCTTAAGCAAGGTCTGTCTGTGGCTTTCACGCTTCCTCTCTTCCTCTTTCCTGGCTGCAATAGATGCCATACGTCTTTCTTCTTCCTACATGAAAAACAAAAAACAAATTCCTAAAGGGAGGAACTAAGCCAGTTCTGAAAAGTATTACTGATAAATTATGTTCTTGTGTTGGTATTTGAAATGGAAATTTTCATTTTAACACAATTTCAGAATTTTTATCATCTTAATGTTTCTAAATACTATTAAAACCAATCAAATTTATTATAAATAAGTCAAGAAAAACAGAATAAATAACTACTCAGATAAAAACACTGAAGATAAAGCTAGTTAAAAGTAATATACATGAGTCTTTGAAAAAGTATAAAGCATTAGGTGACCATGAAAAATATTTTCAGATATGACACTGCAATACATCTTCATATCTTGATAGTAGTTTTTGCAATTAGCAGGATTATTTTTATTGTAAAAAAAACACACAGAGCAAAAAAGCTGGGTTCTATTTATGCTTGAATCATAATCCGTGTTTAATTTTCACCGTTATAAGCCATTTCCAGAGCCTGGCTTTTTTCAATCAGCAACAGAACTTGAGAAGAACAGAACATTTTCAATGTTAGCTATTCCATGACCATTATGCCTCATCAACATTATTGCCTAATGACGAAGTCTCAAAAAGAAAGCCATTGATTTCTAAACTATGAAAGTGAAGCTGCCTAATTTTCCTGGTACAGCATTTTGATTCTGCAATATACCCATATTAGGTTGGATGCCCCTTGTTTACAGAAGTCTAAACATTCTCACAGCACAGTATTTTTAGAACATATATTTTCCAAGTAACAAAAGAAATGTTCACTATGAAGTAAAAAGTGTAGATTCTTTCCAACACAAATATTTGGGAAGCATACTTTAACTTATTTTGATTTATTTCACATGCCATTTGAGCGTTTCTATTGAAGCCTCTTCTCAGAACATATGAAAAGTGTTTTCATTTCCTCAAAATAGAAAGCTCCTGTCCAAACCTTTTCATTTTCTAGAAAAGTTATATGTTAACAAAATTAACAAACAAAAATGAACAGAAAGCACCATCAACCAGTAAGAAAAATTGACATGTCAAAATTACTACATAAATACAACATGCTGTGTTTAGAGCATTGTAAGAGCCCCTAAGCACATGGGTGAGTGCTTACTGGAAGATAAAATAAAACAGGAACTTCACACTTAGCATGGCCATTACATTTTTAAGAAAACAATTTCCAAAACATAAGAAGTTCAGTGCATGTAGCAGACTTGTTCTGATCTGTGTGCAGTCCCCCTGAAACCCACTGACACACCATGGAGTTTGGCATCAGTCTGAAAAGGGGTTATAGAACAGATTTTCAAACTGTTCCTCCATGACTTAAACCTAATATCATACATTAAACAACAGCAGTACCTCAATGCACAGTAAGGCAAGAGGCTTTGGACAGAGTAAGCTTCTCTAACACAATTATATGCAAGAATTTCCTTGGAACACTAACTGGAAAGCCCCCTTTTTTTTAATTTATTTATTCTCAATGCAGCTTGTCTTTTACTGGTGAAATTCTGTTGGCAGCCTCCTCTGCTACTGGGCTTTCAAGCTACTCCTAAACAGGGTATTTCCAAGGGGCTATTGCCATGGAATTACAGCATAATCCTGGTTAGAAGGACTTCTGTAGGTCACCAGTGCATGTTAAAAGAGATCACCACTAACAGAATAACAAAAAAAAGCACACATGGACACAGAAGGCCTTCTAGATGCCACTGCAACAAAGTACCACACAATGAAATCCAGCATTGAATGGGAGAGTTCAGGGGAAGGCTGTGAAAATAATGAACTAAACCCCATGCAGGCAATGTGTCACAAATGTGAATGCATCATTAATAATGCAAATAAAAATGTACTGTTCCTTAAGATATTATTCAGAATTTTAAGAACTGCAAACATTATCCCAATTATGTATTACATTATTCTGTTAGTGTTTTGTGTAAAAAAACCCAAGTCTTAAAATAAAAGAGAAACACTAGCAAACTACTTTAGTGCTATCTTTCTTTAGAAAACAGGTTAGATTTGTTTCAGGGATTTTTTAAAAAAATTTAATTTTTTTTAAATTAAATTTTTTTTAAATTTAAATTGACTGTGTATCTATGCTTTTCAACTAGGCTTCCTAAAGAAACAAGCTTTTAGTAATTTTTTTGTCTTCATCTTCTCTAATCACTTTTCAACACATTGATAATATCAAATAACAATGTTTAGAAGGCTTAAATTAAGGGACTTTTCTTGTTCCCTAGAAGTTTGATTATATTAAACTGGTGTGCAGAAAGCAGAGAAATGCGAGCTAGTTTTACCACCAAGGAAGAGGGAGCACAAACTATCCATTCTATTTGGCAGAAAACATCTGGCCATTCATCAGACTCAGTTTCAAACTAACTGAGCTGGTGTTGTGTTTCACACTGGTGGAGGTGAGAGCTAGATAACATTATTAGACAACTAGCCTTCATTAAATTTATTTGTTTCAAAACAACTTGCTGTAGTTTTTTCCTAAGTTTTAAAGCAAAATTTCCCCAATCAGTTTTCTCTCAGCTTCTACAAATCTCTCCTTTCTCTATCTTCCTTCCCAAAGCTGTCCCTTAATCCAGCCCAGATGTGCACGTCATGACTGCCTCCCATGCAGGAGGGTTTGCTGCCCCCACTGAAGTCAGTCCTGGGCCTTCCTTGCCAACACAGTCTCCATACAAAGATCAAAACCAACTAACGCAAACTACATTCTAACAAGATTATTAACTGAATAAGGCTTTTTTCCTTGATCAAGAGTTTATCCTAATTACAGACGTTTTAAAAACACTTATTCTTTTCTAAAAGAAGCTAGTTTATCCAAAAATAAAATACATCCTTAGCTTTACTCAGTATTCATAAAGGCAGAGTGATGGAGAAAATCTCTGAATAAAGATCAAGGGCCACATCTACATACGCATTCCTGATTAATCTTACACATTCTTGATTAACCTTACACAACACATGCAAGCAATCTTAAAAAACACCTTTCCCAGGAACCCACAAAGTACTCCCCAGAGTACTGAACAAGTTATGAAGCAAACCGCTGCACAGCCTTGCCACAACTCATTTTTCCTGCCATCCCTTCTCTTTAAGAAAGGATTTGTGAAGAGCTGGATCCCCTCCCTGTGTCACTCGTTTCCCCGGCTGGTTGTGTCCGTGTCCGTGCCTCTGTCTGTCCCTGTCCGGCCGGACAAGGCGCGGACGCGCTCCCGCCGCGGTCCGTGAGGGCTCTGCCGTGCCCATGGCGCCCCCTGGCGGCCCCCGCGCGCTCTGCAGCAGCGCCGATCGCTGCCCGCCCGGTGAGGGGAGGGAATCCCGGGGAACCGGAGAGGATCCGCACGGACCGCAGCGAACGCACGCGTTCCTCCTCACCGCCGCATTGCTATTGTTCAAACAAGGTCCTTTCAACAAATGACACGATTTAAGTCACACTTAAGTGTCTTATTTCCCAGTGGAAAGAAAAAAAATACCGTTAGGGATCCCTCCCTAAAAAAACCCCCTCAGTGTGGGAACTCAGAACATCCCTCTGGCTGTCCAGGATGGCCAGGACCCCTGCCAGGGGGCTCAGAGACCCTGGCACAGAGACCAAAACACCTGTGGGTTTGATTATGACCCATGGAGCAAATTAGCAACCTTAGATGAAGATCAGCAAGCCACAACAGTTTAGGTAGAATAACAGTGAAGTTATCATGGGGTGGAAAAAGTAGATTTTTGGGTTTTTGGTATCAGGGTTCAGGAGGCAAGATGGAGGGAACTGGGCGTGTCCAGCCTTTTCTTCTTCTTCTTGGCCTCCATCTTCTGCTGTGATGTTGGCACTTACAGACTGGTTTAGAGTAGAAGCTCACTGTCTAACATAGGTGATGGGTATTAGAAAGTAATTGTAAATATTGTATATGTAGTTTTTAGTATAAAGACATAAAACTCCCCTGGGGGCAGGCAGAGTGCCTGGAACTGTCCTGCTGGATGGACCTCAGCAGGGCAGGAGAAAGAATTTTATAGATAAGATACAATAAACAACCTCGAGACCGAGAAATTAAGAGCTCCAACTCATTCTTCAAGTGCCCGGGCTGGGAAAAGAGACTTTTAACATTCTTGGGGTCACAGCAACCCAAAAGATCCCAAGACCTCAGAACACTTTATGGTAGTGATGGAATACAGTCATGAAATCTATTCTGGATAGAGCAGTAGAACCTACTCCCTGATCAGCAATGAAATGTCTAAGCAAATAATCAAAACCAAACACAGCTCTCTTATTTTAAGCTTCTAAAACGTATAAAACCTCAATGAAAAATTCAAAGCTTTAATTCTAAGAAGACACAGCTTGTGTTTAAATCTGGCAAAAATTAAAAAAATTTGCATTATATATCATATTTACACACACATATAGGAATATATACACACTTAGCAAATTCTCATGAGAAAGTCTGTTGGAAGTGATGGATAGCAAATGTTCCTGGTTCTGTAACTCCTTAGTAAGGAATATGTATACATTTCAATCATATTTAAATACTTTATTACATATCTGCAGACAATCTCTGCTTACTATTACCAAAGAGTGGGAAAAAAGAAATAGGTCCTAATCAAACTGCAAGCACCACTAGGCAGGCCCCCTTTTCAAAAAGTTCAACATACAAAGCAGGGTGAAAAATCTTCAGAGCCCAAAAAAACAACCATTATGGCAGGTTAACCAAGATAAATAATCACAAATGCAACCTGAGCCTGCTCTGACTGTGGGGCTCTGCAGAAGCCCATTCCATTCATCCAGTCCCATAACCATGCAGCTAAGGTGAGGTGAAGGTGTAACTGTGAGTTACTGACAGGGACACAAGTGAACACAGGAGTCCATCCAGCTACAATAATTCAGCCTCCTGCCCAGTCTTTAGGCCTTTAGACTGAGCTACCAAAGGTTCAAGAAAGCAAAAGATTTCCATTGAGCTGATGTTTCAGGTGCACAACACCAAGTGGTTGGGTTTCCAACTGAAAATCATCTTGTATGGACAATGAACAAGTGAAGAGCATTACAGGTGCTTAATCTCACTGATTTTATCACAACTGAGTCTGTGCTTCAGTGCTTCAAGAGCTTCAATCTTACATTCAAAAAGGGCTTAGGAATGAGGTAGCCTAAGAAAACATCAGCTTCCACACATGTCAGTGTTTAAGAGTTGTCATAATTCAACACAATCCCTTGTCTAAAGACAGTCTACCCCAACCTAAAAATAATTACAGTGCACAAATGTTTTATTCCAAGTACAGTGTCTTTGGTTTTCATGGCACCTCTGTGTTTCTGAATAGTGCCCTCAGGCAGAGAGAGTTGTCATTTTGCACCAGGGCTCCTTTCTCCAGGGAATCCTGTGGAAAAAGCCTGGCACCAAAGTGTGTACCTTCTTGAAACCAAACATGAATGAAGCTTCCAAGTCTCATAAAAACTTCTGACAATATCCTTCAGTAAAAGAAAAGTTAAAATCAGAACAAATAATTGTGCAAAACTCAGTTCTTGAGCAGAAAACTTCTGAACAAATTAGTGAATATTCCTAGTCAGAATAAAACCCAACAGTCATCCAGCTCTCAGTTTTTTACAAGACAAAGCAATGCCAAAGTTCAAAATGCCTAAATGTTCTTCAGGCTGATGAAGAAATGATCCTATAAATGTAATTAGATGTATGTAAAAAATAAATGTAATTATTTTTTACACTAATCAAGAGTGCAAGTCACATGCTCAACACTGCAAGATCTAACCCCACCAGGTTAGATCTAACCTTAGAGCTGACAGCAACAACATATTGCAGTGCTAGGCAGAATAGCTGGATTTGGTATTGCCAGCTCTTTAACTTTACCACAGATCCCATGATACTTGTTATTTTTCTTTAAATCCCAGTTTCTTAAGTCACACGATTATCTGGGTAGCAGTTTTATTGGAGAAAATATATAGCACCCTCTACGTGAAGAAAAATGCTAAAAGGCTCAAAAACCAGAAGGCAAATAAAGAGTAAAACACATTATTTTTACAAGTAGGTTTATGAGCAGCACAACTGGTGAAGCCTGGTTTTCTATGGCTTTGTGTCTTTGTGGTTGATTCTCTGATGTTTAACAAGGTGCAAACCCAGATTAAGTTCTTCCCATGGCTGTGAATTTCTGACAACTTTCCCCCCATACAGATCTCATAGAGCCTAAAAGGAGTTTGAGCACTTTCTACAATTTTCTCTATCACTGATATTTCCACCAGGATCCGTCCCCTCTTAACAAGGGTTAAAATGGGGAGATGGAGAGATATTTTCTTTATGCAACTCAAGTTTCTGAAATAATACTGATAAAACAAGTTTTTAAAAGCAAAGTGATTAACAATTATTAAGTCAGTTTAAAGTCATAATAAAAGTTATTATTAAAGTCAGTATAAAATACAAAAGCCCCTGAAACTTAGAATATCTGTGAACAAACAAGTATTTAGTATTTTCAATGATGGAAGCAGAAATCTCATGTCCCAAAGCACTGTCTTTTTAACAGTAATGTTTTCCACACACGTTATATTTTTCAGCCTAACTGGCTCTATGAAAAAGCATCAGCTGCAGCTCACAATGCAGCACAGCCTTTGTGCAAAGCAAATGAGCATTTAAAAGAAGGTGTATGTGTCCGCATCTGGTCCAAAAATTACCACTGTATCACTGTTGCTTGCTGCTGGACAGATTTATCTGGTAAGAAATCATGCTTACACATCACTTTTGAGTAGGCACAGAATAATTTGCATTCTATATTAAAAGAATATATATCCTATGCTAAAAGACAAAATAGCTGGCATTACGGTAAGACCCTGGTGATTGTCCTTCGTTCCCTGGAGTGGATTTTCAAGAAGCCTGTAGGAGACTGAGTCCTCTCTCCCTTATCAAGGTTACTTGAACTTGAGCAGCAGAAACAGAAATTATCAGGGAGAGTAGGTTAGGAAGAGAGAAATACAGACAAGACACACAACCTGTGTGATCACCAGATCTCGCTAGGGAGGCTGATTAAAGAAACCAATTAAATTCTTAAATAAAGGATACCAATTACAGCAGTTTTAGGGCAAACAGACCACTACTTTGGAAGAAATGTGCTGTCCCTTCTCAGCTATACAACAAATCAGCAAAGTCTGTTAGGAAAATTCTAACCAAAAGCTTTGCAGGCTCTCTCATGTCTCATGGCAGCTGAACACGCAGCATTTGCTGCTGGAGTTGAACCACTTCAAAATAAACATGTTAAATGAAGTAAAAATGCAAACCCTTACTTTATACTGAACTAAAGAAAAGGGTTAGAGTTTTAAATACTGTAATGTCTCTTCACCATTCAATTCCATACTAAATTAAGAAAAAAAAGTTTGTATTTTTAATATACACATACACACAGAAATGCCTGCATTTTACTTCTGATTTGAAGTATCTATTAAATTTGATGAAAACAGAAATTTCTTACTGTGATTCTCTTCATATCTAGCTGTCGGAGCTGCATCATATGATGGAGAACAGTGTGTTTGTACCATGTCTCCTGAGCTATTGGATTGCCATCAAGGGTGATATCTGACAAGGATGAGGAATCAGCAAGGCACAGAATATCCTCAAAACTGTAACCAAAAGAGTTTAAAGTTTTAATGTCATGGAGTAGGAATAATTTTGAGGTGGAAGATTTTATCTCTTAAGGACAGAACATAAATATTTAACTGTACTGAACACTTCCACCTATCAATACCATATATGACAAATACAAGTGCTCTGAAATACCAGCAGCTGCTGCTGGCAGACTTTTTATTCCCTTCACATACAGGTAAAAAGAGTTCCAGAATAAGGAGAACTATAGGAGTACTTAAATCAAACCCCCTGCTAAAATATGATACATATAAATCCATATTCAGAAATATAATAGATGTATTTGCCATCAAGGGCAGCATGAAAAACCTGGAAAGTAAAAGGAGAGAAAGCCAACCACAAATATCACAGAATGATCCTAGGTGTTTGAATCATCATTAATATTGGAAGTAAAACAACTACACATCATAATCTTCAAAACAGATTAGTCCATTAGTTTGAATTCAGACTACAAACTCTAACCAGCTGGCTTCTTAGAACACATCAGATTTGGTTACCTGTCAAAAATAACTGACCTGTGTAAAATGCATTTAGAGATGTATAACCTCTGTAGTGGTCCTTTCATTGAAAATGAAATGTGAAAAGAAAGCAGCTCAGATATTTAGTACTTTTAAACATCAGACAACTATTTGACTGGATTTTAATTTAAAAAAGCTGAACATTTATGGTAATAAATAAGACTCTCTAACATGTTTACAATGTTAGGGAGTCTTATTTATTACATAAATGTTCAGTATGGTATGTATGACACTGCAGCATCCTAATGTCCTTTGGCCTTCCAAAGCCAAGTCTGCCTTAAGTCAGACCCAAAGTATGCCCTGAGCTGAGTGATCAGAAAACATATGCAGTACAGATGTTCATTTCAGAGACTGTCACTGAATAAACTGCAATAGCTATTCTGGTGCAATTGGTGCAGCATGCAAGGAGCTCCTGCACTGTTCACTCAAAGGGCACAGCAGAAAAATGACAGTAAAGAGGAAGATGTTACTGCCTTTGTGCTTAGTGCATGAAAACAACCTAAAAACCAATGGAAAATTAACTGTGGGTAGATTGTGACAGACAGTGGAAATTCTTAAGACATCTGAAGAACTGGTTGTTTTGTACATGTATTTAAAGCTTGATTATTATTTTCTGTTTCTTTTTATGATCCTGCTTCCTTTCCAGAGAACAGCTTATGGAAGCACATTTTTGGAAGATCAGTCTGACATATTACAAAAAATCTACTCAATATGTCCTAAAGATAAAAGATAGTTTTCCCAAATGACACACAAGTTAGTAAAGCAAACTGAAACATGTTAGAACAAAATACCCCACAGTCTGAATTTCCATTGAGCTAGAACACATTTTGCTTAAAAAATATGAAAATCTTTGGTCTTCAAAATTATTTTAAAGTATATTTAAAAGCATTCAATATATTTATTCTGAGTACTTACTACTAAGCATTTAACCAAACAGTACTTCTTTCATTACATATGATTTACAGATTTTTAATAAAACAAATTTCTTCAGGAAATGACAGAAAAGTTGAAAGCTTGCTAGTGTGTTCTCAAGACCTTCCACTTACACATACTGCTGTGCTTTGAAATTCTCACTGCTTCAGCATGCCAGAACATTCACTCTGGACCTAAAAACAGATGTGCTTGCTTTATCCTGCTTTTAGCTGCCCTATTAGCAGATCAGTTTTAGAAAGAAACAGTAGTGCAAAAAAGTGTTCTCACATCTTTTATATGCATACAAAAACCCTGAGCTTTAGAAATTCCATACAGAAAAGTTCATATACTGTACTTGTCACACTGTATCCTAATCCTAAACTAATTAAAGCTTTAATGTGCTGCATTCCCAAACAGACTGCACAATTTACAACCAAGCTTCTGCTGCTTCCCAGCCTGCAGACTGCTGGGACAGAGCCCCGTGGTGAGCACCCGACAGGAACCAGAGGCCACATCCCAAGGCTCTGTCTCCAGCCTCTGTTCCCCACAAAGGAGCCTTGAACCTGCTCAGGAAACACAGAGCAGCTCTGGATGGTGCTGTGTCACACTGCCTCAGCCAACCTTCTCCATGGAATGTCTGATTATCTTTACAAAAGATCTCCTCCTGCAGGACACAACCACCTCTCATTCCTGTTCCTCTTCTTACATAAATTATCTTTGCTAAAATTGTCATTTCAGCAACACAGATATAAGTCACAAATTTGGGCTAAATTATCAGAAAGTGTTTTCTGGAAATCTTTTGAGAATAGATCAGTTTTCCATCTTTGTTGATGCTCCAAGTCCTGCATCCAGCTCTCCCCTCTGCCAAAGGGACTCAAACCCATTTCTCACATCAGAATGCAGCAAATACCTAACAGCACAGCACTCTGGAGCTCAGCCTGCACCAGTGAAACACATGCACAGGACACAGGAATATTTATCTTCTGTTTTAATCTGCTTTTTAGGGAGAAAATTGCTCCTTCTCTACACATTTGCATCAACTTTTAAAAGCACATTGCACAAAGGGAACAGCTCTGGAATAGAGAAGGAAGGCAACATACATACTATGGTCTGAAAGAACACCTGAGAGGGAACTCTGTGTTCAAAAATACCCAAAGAAGAAAACTTGCGTTTTTCCAAGACTCTAACTACTGAACTACCTATGAGAACAGATGTAACTACCATCAACCTTTCATTCCCCTTTACCTGCTGTTGTTCAAGCATTTAACAATGCATTTATAAATTTTCATCTTGCTGAGTAAAAAGTTACTTTCTTGTTTTTATTAGGTTAAGAACATTGCTTCTCTCAGGTTTCCAATTCAGCAACCAAATGAAGAACCAAAATTACATGAGCTTGTATCCAACTCATTCCATATGCCTAGACTAAATGAAAAAGCCAACATAATGCTGACCTGGACAGCAGTGTAACACTGAAAATATGTATTGTGCTTCCAAGATTAAAAAATGGTCTTCCCTGGTTTCACATGTTCAAACATGAGCAATAACCTTCTTTCTGATTCTCTGTGGCAAATCTTACCTACAAATGTTACTGCAATCTCTTCCCTGTGCCACATGACAAGTTAAAAATGGAATTTCTCCCATTTCTCTACAACCAGTTCTATATATAGATATTGCATTCAGCCATCAGGTACAAACACATTCAGAGTGTAACTAAGATTGTTTGGGCTGAAGCCAAAAACAGGACTTCCTTTGTTTCCTGACAGCACCAAGTTCAGTTTTAGCTTACATTATCTTACCAATATATCCTTCTTTTCTAAAAGTTCTGCAGAGAAGCAGCAGCATTCTGAGCCCTTCTCTGAAGTATGAGGTAAAAAGAACATAGTGATTAAACCCATGGTGTATCCTCATGCCTAAAATAGTGACAATTTCTAATGGTGTTCTTGAGTCTTCTACTGAAATATTAATTCAATATGTCAGCATGTGTCAATTTAAGACTCAAATATTTTCACTGACACAAAAATAGAAACAAGAAAATCTTTCCATGGAAGCATTGCTCCAGAAATGCTATTTTAAAAAATGAACATTAATGAAGTATTGCAATGAAATGGTAACAAATATATTCAAGTTCTGGCAATTTTGTTGTTTGTTTTCATTTGCAGGTTTTTTTTAATGCACCTACAGATAAATTAATTAAGAGTATTGGTGCACCAATTTGCTTGTCAAACAAAATTCAGTTGTATAGACAGAGTTGTTTTTAGGAAAAATAATTTTTCAAATTACTCTATGGCCCAGAGCAAATGGGGTAAGTGACTCAAAAGCATAGAAAACCATTTAAAGGGTGTAGGAATGGTCAGAGAGAGCACAGCAGTTCACTCGTTGGTTGCAAAGAACTTCCTCAGTCAGTTCAAAGAGTACCAACCCAAGCATCAGATCACAGATGGTCAAGAATATACTTAAATAAATAATATTTAATAACTTCCCTGGTAGAAAACATATCTACTACATAACCCTGAATAAGGAATTACAGAGGGTTTTAGCCTTCAGAACCGCTATATGTAGTAAAAGCTTATTATTTAAAAAAACTCCAAGCTGAATGTGATTAAAAGAAGTTTTTCATTTGTGTGGTTTAAAATAATGACTGGTAAATAGAGAGTTAAAGATATCCATCCACCTATCTACCTATATGCATAATCAAAATTTATAGAACAGCAATATCTTTTGTTTAACATTAAGATTTTTTGATACCTATTCCAGCTGCAAACTCAAACTAAATTATTTATTTCCATATATGTTCTAGATAAGTATTTGTAGTTTATGAGAAACCTAAGCAATAGACCAACTAAAGCCCCCATGGATAAATGACAGAATTTTTAATATAGTGCCATGAAGCAAACTACTGATCACAAACTTTGAGAAATCTGTCAAAACCTCACAGAAAATTCCAAACATTTTTCTTTCTTTGAACACTGTAGAAATAACATGCATTTGCATAAAACAATATGTGAAAGCAGCCAGAAAGCTACAACAAAAGGCACCAAGTCCATAAAAAGACAGGGCAATTTCCCTGACTGCAGTGATGTTCCCTGACAGCCAGGGAGCCAAGCTGCTGCAGTCTCCTCCTTGCTCCTGCCAACCTGAGACTTTTTTTAGAAAGCCAGAAACAAAGGCAAGTCTCAATTCTGGAAATGATTCAAAAGCAGCAAAATGCTAACCCCCTCTCATCACCACACCGAAATAAAATGTAAAATAAAAAGACTAGCAAATTAACTAAGGGAAGAGCATAAGAAAGACTCCTGCAGTTCATCTCTGAATTGTTTTTAAGTGTTTAACAGCCATGAGTATTTAAGATGTACTGCATTTGTACTTTAAGAACCTAAGAAACATAGACAAGTAGGTTGGAGCTGTCTGCAAGACACATAATGCAGGTGAATTTAAAATGTTTGAGTAGCTGCTACAATAAAAGCTCCCACTAAGTACATTCTACAGAGAAAGCAGATATCACAAGAATAGCATGGCATTTCCAGTAATTAGAACATGAAGCATCTTCCCCTACCCCACATTTAATTATTTGATTCTAAACAAAGAAAGCTGTTGGTGATCATGGGATTAAAAAAAGGACATACCAAAGTGAAGATAATGCAGGCACTTAGGGTTTTTCTCAAATACTGGCATGAGTATAAAGGCAGACTTCAAAAATGCATTAATATGAAAAGGCACAGAAGACAAACATTTCTATTTATAACAAAATGCTCTTAGTTACTTGAAACTATAGAAGCCCAGCTTTGTGAGTTGAGCTATTTTGCTTCTGCCATCTGGTCTGAAAGGGAATCATGAATATACCTTTCAGACTTTATTAATACATGGACAAGTAAAATACAGGCATGAAATAATTTACCCATAGCAAGCAGAATCTGACTCAGCAATTTGCATAACTCCAGAAATACAGTGATGGAATGTTAAATATAACTTGTACCTTGCATCATGCTGCTTTAACAGACAACTAGGTTAACAGCAAAACAACCTATTTACAAATCCACTTTTAATTTTGACCACTATAAACAGTATGATAATCAATTAAAAATGTTTCCTTGAAGAATACTCATAGTATAACTACATTTAAATGCAAAGGCTTTCAAGAATTTTTTAACTTAAAGTAGAAAATACACAATGGCATGATTTTTTTAGTCTGATATGTTAGGGGAGGAAAAAAGGATCTGTACTCACAGTGTTTGAATTCAAATTTTCATGAAATACAGCTCCTGTAGGATACTTCAAATTACTGATAGGAAGCAAACTACTATTCCCCTTACCTAGAAATATTGTTGAAGCTGAGGAAGAGACGCTGGAGACAGGGCAAAGTATCCACATCTTTCTAGAAAGAAAAGATAGGCATAAATTCAGCAGATGGAAATGGCTTTTGAGCCTCTTTACTTGGCCTGATGAAATGCTTTCATTTCTAAATGCTGTAACCTTGCTGCAACATTGATTTGTGTTGAACGTGCAGCTCCATCTCTCCCTAATGCAGACTGCAAGGGAGTGTTTCAGTGCAGATCCCACTCTGCAGAACACGCTGCATCACTTGCAAAGCAAATCGTGTTAAAGGAAAGGAGGATACTGCTGCTGCTTTCTGAACAGCCTTTTGGGAAATAAGCCAAGGTGCTCTCTCAGCATTTAAACTGCAGGATAAACATGCTTAAAAAAAAAAAAAAAAAAAAAGCTTGCTGAAATAAGGTTTTTGAGGTGCAATACAGCAATACAGCAGTGCAATTAGCACTGTGAACAGCAGTGACTCTCCAGTCAGAGAATGATCTGAAGGACTCTGTCACCTTTACAACCTTCACAATTAACATTTAGAAGAAGGTATGAGTTTACAGAATAAAAAACTCTAAATTTAATATTCCACTAAATGCCTTTGCAGAAAGTCTCTAAATAGCAAATAGCTCAAATATTAGTAAGATGAAACATAGTAAGTAAGAGCAAACTTCCTTTATGAAATAGACATCCATCTCAGACAGCACAGTCTGCAGGGACTCACAAGCCATTCACACCTAACCCCTCAGTTCTGAGTCTGCATCCCTAACAATGGCCACACTCCAACTTGGAACCACAGGATACAACCCTGGGAAAGGGCAAGGAGCATCAGAGCTCAGTGTCTTGATTTTAGCCTAGATCTCCTCCTCCCTTCATCAGATTTCTGACATGTCTATATAGCAGTCCAGAACAGTTCATTTCAAAGAGGTAAACAAAGGCAGCTCTAACAAAGCCTGCAGCTCCTATTAATGAAACACTGAATTTAAGCCAGCAAAGCTGCTGAGAGTCACCACTGGATAGGATAACATGTTAGAACAAAGGGATTAAGGGATCAAGGCTGCAGGTGCACAACTCCTGGGTCAGAGCTGTCCTGAGTCCTGCCAGGTCAGACATGGAAAGATTGAGTTCACAACAGAGGTGCATTTGGGTGTCCCCTCTGTCCCCAAGGCTACTTGGTGTTCATGCCTAAAAGGGTGGGCACACGTGTGAGGACAGGCATTATAGGGTTGTGCACTGTAACTCAACTAATCACTGGGGAACACAAAGAAATTACCCCACAAGACAAATTTCCTAGCATGATGTGTTGCTGTCTTGTAAAACAGGTTTCAAATCTCATAGGTGCAGCAGGAAAATCCCCAAAACCTCCAGCTACTTCAATTTTGATACAAAGTCTTATAGTGAGGGGGACGGAGGGCAAGAATTCTTTCTTGAAGAAATGGTGAACACCTTGACCAGTCCTCCTTCCAGTTTATGATCAAGCTGCAAATGACAAAACCCAAAATTCTAAATTTTTACTACCTCAAATTAAACAAGCAGGTCAGTCTTTCAAAGAAAAACATAGATAATCTTCCTAACAGAGACTCCAGCTCACAACTGGATGGAAAATAAGAAGATATTTCATAACTCATGGGATGCATAGATCTGTGCTTTTGATGCCCTGTGAGACTCTTTGTCATCATTTCTGTTTGCTGCTCTCCTGACAAGTCAGCCTCTCTGAATGCACTTCAGTCCTGTAAGATCCTTCTGCTATAAACCAAGCCCCAGGACTGCCTCTGCAAATCCTGCAGCTTTGAACCAACTACAGTTCATTCTTACAAAAATAACTGCTCATGATTCAAGGATTTTCAGTCTGTAGTGGAAAGCTCAAAAACAGTCCCTAAACTGGTAGTCCAAGGCCAATGGATTGTAAAGGATGATGGCAGATTTAATTCCTCAAACCAGCTACAACCCAGTTGGATAACTTAAGTTATTCCATACAGTATGGGCAGAGAGTTCAGTATAGAACCTTATTTTTGCTTCACAAATGAGATGATAATTTTTCCTACACAAGAACAATACACTTAGGGCAGGTCAAAGGGATGTATGTGAAAAATAAGGAAGGTTCACCAAAAAAATGCAAAGTTATTTAAAACAGAATTATTTTTAAAATTATTTTAGAACAACAATTTATTTTTAAAGTTGAGTTTAGATTCTTTCATTTGAAGGAATAAGCAAGTTTAAAAAGCTTGATTCATAATGAGCATTGTCACAGTAAGTGAGTAAGTAAAGCACAGCAACCAAATTCTTTTCATGAGCTTAGGAGTGAATCTTTTGCAGCTAAGAGCTACAGCATAACAACAACATGATTAAAATATCTCCTCCACCTGCACAGTCAACCACATGAACTTAAACTTCATCTTAAATAAAATATAACCCCCCTCCCTCAGCTACTCAAGTGCTCCAGAAATAAACTATCTTGGGTATTCTTTCCATAGAATGAGATATTTCTTTCCATATTTCTGCATTTTTAGTAATTTCCTGTTGCAGCAGAATCTGAATTTCCATACAAAAGGAATGTAGCTTTCATTTTAAATAAATCAAACAAATATAAGAAACACATGCACATTATTGTACACACAAAAAAAGATAACACCTATCATTAACATATGAAAAAATATTTTATTTTACTGGCCATATTTACTTAGAGTTTTAGACAGTATGTGTCCAAAACTTAGACACAGAGTTAGTGCCATACTTGCTAAAAATAACATTCAATGAAAAACAAAAGAATCTACGCTCACAAAACTGTATTTCATTAGAATTTAATCAGAGTAAAAACCCAAAAAGATACCAACAAAAACAACAGTTAAATACACCAACAAGCCAACAAGTAAAATAAATATTTCCCTGAAGAGAACATCATCTTCTGAAACACTGTCTCTGCCAGGAAACACTAAAGCATTGAGATGCAGCACAGACTCCAAGTCTCTAAGTCACTAATTTAAATTTCATGCTGACTCTCCACTTATGACAGCAGAAAGCAAGCAGAAAGTACAAGTTGCACCTGAGAGGACTGAAAGAAGCTACAAGCAAAGAGAATTCTAGGTGACATCACTGACACAGGAAAGTACAGTGACAGAGTCAGCAATGAGCAGAAATTTCTCATTTTTGAGATGTAAAATCAAATCCTTTTTGGCAAACAGCAGAAACTGAAGAAAAGAAAGGCTCAGCAACAGCAGGGGACCAGGAACAAGAAGAATTATGCAGGCCAGAGAAAGGGAGCTATCTAAGTAATCTGTTTTATTTTAAAAAGCTCTTGCTTGAATAATCCACTTGCCATGCCTGACTACAACTCAAATTGCAAAGCAAAAATCTTAATTTTTAGAATATGAAAACTTAAAATGCTGAGTTAAAGTTTCCATTGGAAAACGCTGCTCTTACAATCAATACCTTTTTTCTCTGCATTTGCCCCAGCAACATTCTCAATATAAAATTTAACATGGCCTTATGGCTTAGCTAACCTACAGAAAGTGAGATGATTTGTTTCTAGAACATGAACTTGTATGGAAGAAGAGTATCTAAATCTGCATGTTAGAACCACAAAATCTCTTCCCCCCCTCCCCAAGGAACATCATGAGCTTTCAAGATTTGAAACACTACAAGTCATCATAGAATCACAGCAGAGTTTGGGTTGGAAAGGACATTTGAAGGTCCTCTAAGTCAAGTCTCCCTGAATACAGTCAAAGAAAATAACACCAAAATGAATGTTTGTGTTTGTTTCACCTTTGTGTTGTACAATTAAGTATTGCAGCAGAACAATATAAGCAACACAACATGAGGAAACACGAGATGTCAAAAATCTGAAACACTGACATGGTTTAAAGAAGCTACAGTTACCATTCATTTTGCCAAAAACAAATAAAAGGAAATGCAAAAGAAAAAAAGAGAAGGACAAGAGTTTTGCTCCTTACTATAGCAGAGACTTGATTGTGACGGAGGTTGAGCTCTGTGAGTGAATCCAGTCCATTCAGGTTCTCTACAACAGTGAGGAGGTTTCTGGCAAGGTTTAACACCCTCAGTTCACTTAAATGACCAATGTTTTCTATTTTAGCAATCTGTCAGAGACACAATAAACATGCACACTGTGCTTTATATGGATATAAAATATAGATGTATATATGTGACACATTTTCTAAAAGCATACATGAACTATCAGCTTCATACAATAGTGTGCCTGTGTTTCTCTAAACCATGATACTTATTCTGGATCTCTGAGTATTCACCCATATTTTTCTTGCCATCCTGCATTTAAATTCAGTTAACATTTCCTTCTATCCCATCAGAAACCAGGTTATTTCAGCTGGGCTGCTCTGTAGCAGCAACCTTGAAGACACAAAACCACAGCACTTATCTTCCACCACACTCACTTGTCTTCCTGGGATTAGAAAAGGGAGGGACCTAACAACTGAATTACAGCAGACAGAAAGCTGGCAGATGCTTGTTTTTATACTTGATAATAACCTATTTTAAAGACTCAGGTGATAATGACAAAGCAAAAGAAAAAATAGATGCATAGAAAGAGCAATAATAGCTAATGCTCCTTAATTTTAGTTTCTATTTCTAGAAATACCATTGTATTTTACAGAGGCATTGATTATTGCTGTGATGATTCAGTATGGTTTTGTTTCCAGCTGTTATTAATGTATCCCAGTGATCCACACCAGGCTCTCTATCCAGACAATTATTTCTCATGGCAGTGTGGATCTGTCCTCAGCACCTCTGCAGAATTTATGCCTGACTTGCACCCAGGGAGAAGGACAGCCCCTGCATGAGGGACAGCAGGGCACACTCAGTGAAACCCATGCTGGGGGGCAGAAAGAAGCCAGCAGGTTTTCCTGTGGAAAATACTTGAGCAGCCCCAAGGTTTTGGCAGTGCAAAGAGCTACCAGTATGTACCATTCCCTGTCAGTTAGAAACAGCATCTCTGCACCACTGTGAGCCCCTTTAGCACCCAGGCCCAGGCACTCCATCCCTTCTCCAGGAGGCCAACAGTGCCAAGGTGCAGAGCAGTACAAAGTGCCTGGAGTCACTGACATGGAACTTCCTGCTGCTTTGCACCAGGGCAGCTGTGGCCATGCCACTCTGCACCACGTGTCCAGCAGCTCCTGGAACAGGAGAGGTAAGGGAGATATAATTTAAGAGTTTGAGAACATCCCATTTTGTTGGTAATTTCCATATACCCATATACATATATGTGTACATGTAAGTCTCTGATTGGAATATGCTGCTATAAGAAATATTTCAACAATTTCTCAGTTAAAAAGCATACAAAAGTAGATAGCAAGGCCAAAATTACATAACATCTTAAACCTTTGATTCAAGGTGCTTAAACTTCTGATTCCATTGCTAATTAAACTGTCCATTTATCTGAATTTTATACGAAAATACTACAGCAAGAGGAACAGAAAATAGCCCCATTTAAAAGATATTTATACAGAAAGACTTTTAAAAGCAACCCCAAGAGCAGACAGTTGGCATGAAGAGCATAGACCTCTGCTGATGTCTGCCCAGCTAGAATGCCACAGTCTAGAATATTAATCCTGGTATTTCACTGCTATTGCAAAGATAATGATTTCATCAGCAACATATAGAAATACTCTTTATCACTTTGCTAAGCTTTAAGATTAACTCTTCTGAATTGCCTGTTTCAATTATGCATGCACACATGAGGGTACACCAGCTTTTCATATGGGCTATTAGGTAAGAAACAATACAAGCTATTATCACTTTTTTATGGATGTTTCAAATAATACTTATATAATATCAAAAAGAAATTAGTACACAAGTCAAAGTCTACTTGTAAATACTGAACAAAAAAACTATTTATTTTCTCATTTGCTTCTATCTTTGAACCCCTCACTATGAAATACAATTCAGCAAAGGCTGTTATGCACCAAATAATCACCCATCAATAATTAAATTGCACAAATTAAAGTTGGATCTTTAAAAAAAAATCTGAGATTAATGAAAAGAAGTTCATGCATTAAAAAAAATCAGGTTGCATAATTTTACTTACAGCTTGAACTTCTGGAACAAAAAATTATTCACAGAATTAAACAGAACACAGGAAATTACTCCAATGACATTTCCTATTCAAAGCATTCTAGAATAAAATTCATGTGTAGAGTCCCTGAATGATACAATTCCATGAGTCTATATTACTGAGTTAATAACAGTTAATCTAGTGTATTTCCAATACCTTGCCTATAACATGTGCACAGGATTTAATTGTTCAGTGTTCACCTGGGATCACTGGTAACATATTAGAGATACTGTACATCATTATGCTCAATTATTATTTTCCTTTTGCTGAACACCACTGAGATAAATCTGGCTCCAATTCTCTGATCTGTTGTTTAAACTCCTACATTCTTGAACATGAGAAACTGCATTTTGAAGTTCTCAAAGCCAATTATGTTGCTGCTTCAGAAATTTGCCATATAGTCTACGTTAAATTTTAAGATAGACTAGAAGACTAGTCTATCATAAAATAACCTATTTCAAAGACTCAGGTGATAATGACAAAGTAAATGACAAATTTGACACAATGACAAACTGACAAAATGACAAATAACAAACTGCCAAAATAAAAACCCCACAAATTTAAATAATTAAAGGAGCTCCCTTATTCAGTGTTATATAAGGAAACAACAACTTCAAAACAAGACACTAGTCCACTAAGATGTATCCCAAATACAGCATTTCTTCCCTTCATTTCTTCATAAAGCCTTCAAAAATAACTAATACTATGGGATGGCAGATTGGTGTTATAAATTTTGAATTTCTCAAAGGCAGGGAAAAAAAGAAGTTAAACAAGAAAACATGCTTATTTTTGAACTAGAAAGGAAGAGAAAGATAATTTATTTATGGAAGTTCTTAGTCTTTATTTGGTCTTGACATTAAAAATACACTAAATCTACCTAAAAAGGAAATAACTAACTCCATTTCCAAACATTTGTGCCCTTCACATCTACATTTATGATGAAAACATTTTGGAAACCAAAATAACTTCCTGAACTCCAAGATTTAATGTTAATTCCTGATATAGGGTAATTTGTTACATTCTCTGTGTCAAAGTTAGCCTATCATTATGAAGGTGATCCAGCAACAACCAGCCAAAACTCCTAATAAAGTTGCAATTCATGTAAATAGTTATACAGATACTTGAAAAAATAAAGTCAGCTCTACATCACTTGTAAGAATTGTGCAAGATGTGTTTCATTTTCATTGGTGATTGCTTCATTTGTGCTGGGAAAGTTGCTGACTACCAAAGCTGTAGCGTTAGTCTGCGAGTATTTTTATCAAAAACATAACCCCCCATCAGATTTCCAACAGCAATACAAAAAGGATTGTGCTGTTCAAGCAAACACTTGTGAATGAATATATTTGGAGATGGCCAAGACTCCAAGGGCAATGCCATCCCCTGGTCCTAGACTGCCTCTGCCACTGCTCATTGTTTGACTAATTCAGAGCAGCCACAAACTTATTGTATGACCTATAGTCCCTAACTTGTCTTTTTCTTCTCCTTTATACGTATGTGGGGAATCTGGTTTTGTCAGACCACCAGCAGTAGAAACAGCAATCAATCATACCAATAAATTTTACAGCAGTTCTAAGAGTGTGTTACTTGAACTACACCACAACTGCTTGTGGCAGGTTACTGTTGTGTAGGTAGGAGTGCCATCACACTTGGCTAACTCGGCATTTTAATCACTGTCACCTGTAGGGGCCTGAATATATGTATTGTTATAAAGGAGTCCTTGTGAATATATATATGTAGTGAGAGTCCTATGTATTAGATAGGTGGGTCCTGTTGCTCTGAATGAGCTACAGCTGTGGGATCCTTGGTTGGGTAGCAGCTGTAGCTCATGAAGGGCTCTGGGATAAAAGGGGGTTGGGTCGAGAGCCCAGAAGGAGCCCCTATGGAAGCCATGAGGAACTGCACAGCAGAGAGGAGCTGCATAATAGGACCAGCAAGAAGGTATGGACTTTAAGATGGGACTCCAGAAATATGAAATACAATAAGATAACAACAACAGTCACCTGCCTGAAGTACAACACTGAAAGAACAAGAGACTGGTACAAATATTCAAAATAAACACCATGACACCTTTTATTAACGTACTCACTTCTGGTGACCTTAAGAGCTGCAAAACTTGCCACCAGTTCCCTTTCATGAAACAATACTTTGGTGAAAGACACAGCAAATACAGGATGTCTACACAACAAACATAAGCAACCAAGTTATTTTACCATACCTGATTTCCATGAAGATCTAAAACATCAAGGTTTTTTAGGTTCTCCAGATTTGAGATCTTCTTTATTCTGCAAGATTTCAATTATGACAATTATTTTTAATATTAGATTAAAAGAATCTTTCATTTTCCAGCTAATACAAAATCAAGCCTTTTTATCCTAACAAAAGTAACAGAAATACAACATTTTGAACCATGAAAAGAAAATTTATAAATGAGTATGACTTTAAGACTATCACCTTTCCTTTCTGACTGTCAATAATTCAATAGCAGCAGAATTTATGTGGCTCTTCTAGAAAAAGAAAAGGATGGAATGCTTGCTCCACTGCAAACCAAAGTCAAAAATTTCATTGTCTTAAAACTTCTCTGTCCTGTCATGTTTTGTCAGATTCCAAACCTAGGCTATTACACACCCAACAGCATCATCTACTGGCTGATGACATTAAATACATGTATCAAGCATTTGCTTTCAGAGTAATCAAAGCTCACACACAGGCCAAGCTGAAACAAGTTGGTACAACTCTGTCTGATGTGTAACCACTCACTCACTAGTGGGCCAAGTCCTATCTACCTCAACACCACACTTCTAAGGTAAACTGCACCCAGGGTGGTTATGATAAAGAAAAGAATTTCTCAAAACACCTGAATATTGTAGTATCCACAACCCCAACATTTCACTATAAACAAAAGTGATTTCTACAGGTGAGATTTTTAATACAAAAGCTCCTAGCTCTAGTAACATTTGGCACTATTGAAACTTGTCAGTTTTGAGCACAGGCTGAATTAGGAGGTACACCCTTTATAATCTGCACATAACTGTAATCTGGTCACTAGTTCCCACTGAACATAAGAAAATGAGGAAAATTTTAAAACCTTTAGATGTATGAGCAATTCCACAGATGCATGTATTAAATTATTAAAATTAAAGGCTACAAGACTAAAAGCAATAAATAAGCATTAAAATCCATGACTCATCCGTCTGGTATGTTTCCCAGATAAATATATCAGGCAGAAATATTTTTATAGGTCATACATAATTAATGAAGACTACATTTGATCTGAAAAGACATTCCACAACATGTCACACACATCTAAGAACATATTTAATGATCAATCAGAATAGAAGATTATATGGGAACATGTGAACTACTTGGGAAATGTTGCTTAAATTTACTAAGAAAGAAGCTTTGACATCACACAAAATCTGTGTGCTTCCTCAGTGGGATCCCTGACATTTAGCTAATCTTAGGGCAGGTCTGACTGGTATGACAGCAAAATCACAAACTGAAAACTGTATCAGAAGCAAAGAGAAATCACAGTTGCTGCACCATAGGAGGTAGAGTGCCCTAGTTAGGTTTTATTATTTTTACCTGTTCTTTCCCAAAAGAAGGACTCTCAGGGATCTCAAAGTTGAAACCCCACTTATCTCTTCAATCTGATTATCATATAAATCTAAGAAAACAAGATGGTGAAGATTAGAAATATTTTGGATACGAGTTATAAAGTTATGCTGGAAATTCAAAAGACGAAGGTGATCTTCCCCATCGATAATTGGGCACACTGTCAGTTTTTGCCTGGAAGAGAAAAGAAAAAACAGAATACACAAGTAAGTAACAAATCAGTACTCTACCTTCTGCTCACCCACTCTGACTGAACAGAGAAAACTATAAACTATATCATTTTGGTTAAGACAGCATTAATTAGGTTTGCTAATTAAATTATATAGATAAAGCAGAAACTGTTGCCTATTAAAAAATTAGCCTGAAAACACAGCTGAAATACTGCCAAAATTTTCTGAACCCCTCTCCTCTCAGAGATTTGCTTGTTACACAGAAACTGCATGGAAGTTTTGTGTTGTTGTTGACCACACAAATGCCAACAGATGTGGTCTCACACTCTGTTAAGTTTTCCTTCAGCTATCACATGAACAGCCTGTTCAGGCCAGAAATCTGCCTGCCTCAGGTGACAGCTCTATGGAAACACTCATCACAAGGACATTCTCAGAGACTTTCTCCACAGGACACAGCTCTTCTCTCAAACACACACACACAAACCCAACAATCCAATCCCCCCACTGGCTGCAGCCATCAGTGGGGCACTCTGGTCACTTTAAACCAGGGCCTGGGGCTCTGGGGTGTGTGCTCTGTCACCCTCTCACCTTTCCAGAGTAAGTCTGTCTGAGTTCAGGATTTTTTCTTCAGCAGTACGTTGCAATACAGGAAATGATATTGATGAACTGCTCCCAAAGTTCGTGTTATCTATCGGAAAATCATACAGAGAACACATGAACTACTGCTCTGTAGATGCATGTCTTGAACTGCAGGTGATAAAAGCAAAATTTTCTTTCTTATAAAAAGTAAAGCATGAAAATGCTTTTTGCCTCCATTCAGTACTGTGATTTATCAGTTTCTTTCCTGATATTATGACTATATCCCTCTACATCCTCTTTCCAAAGCACATCTATTTCTTTGAGATTTTTGTCAACAATTTGTTGTGAGCAGATATTTTGTAAGTGCCTTTATTTTGATTAGAATTACCCAATGATATTTTAACATAAAATTGTAAACTTGTTTCACAGTTTCAGTATCTGAACTTAAAGAAGGTATTACCCAACTTAAGATGAATTTAAAAAGACACAGATCAAATAGATATCGATAGAACTGGAAAATAAAGCACCAAAATACTGAAACACTGCCACTGAGCCACAAATAAATGCAAAGTCTTTCAAAGGTAAATGCACACAATACCTAGTGATCATTGGTATTTCACTCCATTATCAAAAAATAGGCAGCCCTTGAAAGCATATTTATAAATTCATCCTCATGCATTTCAATAATATACAAGGAAAAAAGGGAGGTTGTCTAAAAATACCTGTAAAATTAATCAACAAATGTGTTCTGTGAGCTTTGGCTTATTTAGAAAATGATCCACTGAAAAATATTGGTCAAAAATGGACCATTGTGCATGCACACTACTGAAAATACTGGCTTGACTTCTGTATGCTTGCCCTTTTTTTCCTCTTTCTTCAAATAAATCAAATAAGTTAGCAGGGAAAACATGAAATCTGCAAGATAAGTGTTTTATTACCATAGCAATGAGTCCATTGTTGTGTGAAATATACTATTAGCTATCTGTTTGAGTAAAACAATTTGTCAGTCAATTTACAATCTTTTCAGTGCTACTCTTGAATTTTATCATTAGCTACTCTAACAACATTCTCTATGCATCCTTCAAAATCAAAACTGTTAAAAAGTCCCCAAAATATTAAAATCAATTAACCTTGTTGCAAAAATCTTACTTTAGTTGTGTCATAGGTTTTTAAGCCCATAAACATAAGACCAGAAACTTAAAATTATCAGTCTGAAACACGACAGGATAGCAGTAAAGTGACTTTTTTCTACTGTCATCCTCCTAAAGGCATGTAAGAGATCCCTATTACTGCCCTTTTGTTAAGGAAAGTTTTATAAAAAGCATTCATTTCAATGCCTGTATTATATTTTGGAAAAAGACTTCTAGCAGCCTCCTGACAATGGTCTATGGACCTCTCTTAACATCCTAAGGGAGCACTAGGAAATACCTTTGGTAAGGCTCCCAGTAAAATACAGACTAATGAGGAGATCCCACTGTTACCTGAAGCATGTGAACTAAAAATGTGGCTCTCTGCTCATGCTCTGAATTTTGTAGGGGTGTGAATAGAAACCTCCCCAAATCCTGATGAAGACCCTGTGCTCTGCTTCACCAGAAAACCAGAAAATTCTGTCAGACTGGATGGTGCTGGGAGATAGAGCTGCTTATTACACACCAAAGGACTTAATACTGTTAAAAATCAAACTGCAGACTTACATTTACTCCACTTGCACAGTATCCAATTCTGAATGGCTGCTGGCCTTCAGTTTTTTACCAGACTCAATAAAGGGTTGCCATGATAACTAAATTAATCTTCCACTCACACCAATCATAGGCAAGCAGCAGCACAAGGCAGAAGTGTTCTTTCAAGTCTTTTCCAGTCCTCACCACAGTCAGGAGTGATAGCAGCAATATCTTGCTTGGCAAAGCCAAGAGCATGCAAGCACAATTGAAAAACTATCTCTCAATATCACAGTTCTAAATTAGAAACTAATTTTGTCTAAACATATTAAAATGTTAAACATCCAGTAAAATGTTACTTTAGACAATTGTGTGGCTATTGAGGGAATATAGAGTAGTGCACTTGATAGGTTGTGGCTTTGTAGGTAGAAGAAAAAAATACTCTTCCACAAGGGGGAAAAAAAAGGATGAAAAAAAGCCAAGCAGTGAGTTAAGGCCATGATGCAACAGTAATCACATTGAATTACTGTAGCCAAGTAGGAAACACTGTCACTCTTATATTTTCTAATAATGATACAATCTTTCCTTGCCTTTTAAAGAACAAAACAGATACAAAAGACAAACAAACCAAACTTTATGGAATATTACCTAGTCTTCCAGAGTAGTTTTTTTCCAGATCATGCTGCAGAAGCCTATTGTGGAAAGATGACTGCTCTTTATTTATTCTGAATTCAAACTGTAACACAATATTATAGACAAATGTTAGGAATTTGCAAATGCAAATAATGTCTTTACACAAATACAGCCTCAGTACTAACAGCTCTCAGGAATTACAGGAGAGAGTTACAGATAGAAGATTAAGAAATCATATATATATGATTTATACATATATATATATATATATATATATATATATATAGTGCTTACGGCAGGCTACAGTACAACCCTATGTTTTAATAGGATTAAATAAAATAAAAAAATACTATCAGATACATTAGATATTGTAAGTCAACAGATGAGTCCTGAAAAGGTAATTCCTATTTGAAAGCATACAAATTCATCTGTATCATACAATTACATTTGTTAATTCAGCTATCCAAGAAAAGGTAATAATTACCGGTTTGGTTTTTTCTGGTATTGATGAGGTCTGGATGACCAGCTGGAGACCACAATTATTAACCTGCAAATTGGAAGAAGATTAAATTAAATGCTACCTTTCTCAGAAATATCAATACAATTGTTGATTGCAATATTGATATTACATGTCAATAGAACTGCTTTTTAAACAATAAAGCTATTTTCAACAGGAAAATCTACCAAGAAAGGAACTATTTTGCAAAATACTATGAAGAATACATCACAGCTCTAAGTAACATGAAATTTTTCGTTTACAAAAATCACACTGGTTTTAGCTTTAAAAATACACTGAAAGCGTGACTTACATAGAGATATATCTCTCAGTGTGAAGAAAACAAGTATTTGCATTTTATCACGCCTTGTATTTTCAAAAGACGAAACATGTTGGTCTTTGAGCTAGATTTATGCGACAAAACCGAGACATCTCACTGGAGCACAGAACCGAGCGGCTCATCCATGCACCTCCCAGCACGGCACAATGATGTCGGGGCGCTACCGCCCACCGGCGCCCCAACCCTGGCAGCACCCACCCCGG
Organism: Ammospiza nelsoni; assembly: GCF_027579445.1. Lineage (NCBI taxonomy): Eukaryota > Metazoa > Chordata > Aves > Passeriformes > Passerellidae > Ammospiza > Ammospiza nelsoni. The sequence continues at coordinate 14,662,711 of NC_080646.1, forward strand.
CGCCGCCGGCACCCCAGCCCCGCAGCACCCAGCCCCGCAGCACCCACCCCGGCACCGCCGGCACCCCAGCCCCGCAGCACCCACCCCGGCGCCGCCCCGGCACCCCCGGCACCCCAGCCCCTCAGCACCTACCGCTGCGGGCGCGGCCCGCGGGCCCCGGCCGGGCCGGCCCTTGCTGGGCACCATGGCCCGCTGCCCAACGGCCCCGCGCAGTCCCTCGGCCCCCGGCGGCCTCAAGCAGCCTGTCAGAGCTCCGCGGTGCCAAACAAGCCCGCACGGCCCCACGCCGCCGCCGCCCTGTCAGAAATGGCTCCGCCGTTACCCCGGACACGGCGGTTTCCGCCCCGCCCTCTGTCTGGGGCGGTGCCGAGGGGCGGGAAACCGTGAGGGCTGGGAAACCGTGAGGGGCGGGAAACCGTGAGGGGACAGGGACGGACGGATGGACGGATGGATGGACGAACGGGTAGACGGATGGGTGGATGGATGGGGCTCTCTGTGGTCGTCCTGCTGTGTGCGGTGTCGCCCACACCCCACTGCCCCACAGTAAAAAACACATATTATGATTGTATTTTTCTGAATTCTACGAACAAGTGGCTCTGTGTGAAAATCCGTGACAAATCCAGAAGCTAGATGGCCCCTGTCGTGCCTCAGGAAATTTTCTTTTGTGGGCATAGAGTGGTCACCAAATGTGACAATCACAAAATGCGACAGTCAACCTGTGCAAGCTCCTGGTGCTGATCCTGCAGCAGCTCCTGGAGCCCAGAAGCTCCGCTGATGCATAGCGGATGCTTTTAAATACACTCATCAAGAAATTAGTGGCAGGAAAAATAACGGTGTGGCTGCCAGTGCGTGGAAGGGCTGTGAATTGCCTCATGGTGTCTTTCCCAATCAGAATCATGGAATCATCAAGGTTGGAAGGGACCTTTAAGATAATCAAGTCCAAATGTTAACCCAGAACTACAACTGTAACCCCTAAACCACAAACCACATGATCCAGTGCAGATCCAGACCCTCTTAAACACCCCCCCGGGCAACCTATTCCAATGCCTGGCCACACAAATAAATAAATATTCCAGGTTTAGCTTCTTGTATTGTCATTTTATATTTCATCTGCTGGAAAATGCACCATAAGAAATCCGTGCAGATTTTGGTTGTGCAGTTGAGGTTCATGGGTTTATGATATTTACTGCATACCAGTGAGCCATGGGTTTCCCTCTAAGGGACTTCTCTACATTAATACATGTAGTTTTAAGTTCTGCTGTGTTTACAAATACTGCTTTATCTCTAATGGAAGTTAGGCATTATAGAGAACTCTTACATTAAAAAGAAAATAAAACAAAACAAACAAACCCAAAAACCATCAGTCTGGCAATTTCAATGGAAATCTAATCAACAGTGTTTGAAATTACATCAGTCTTCATCTGGTCAAAAGCCAGTTCTGTGCTGCGACCACTGGTAGAACAAATAAACACATCTAGTGTCCTTTGCTATAAAATCAAGTTCCCTCAACCTTGACAGAAAGATATGTCAGATTAACTGAAAGGTCTCTCTCAAACATCGTTTGAGTTAGCTATTTGGGTAGCATAAAATACTTCTTTGTTCATACTCCTGACCTTGTTTGTGCCCAGGGAGGCAAACAACTTCCATGAACTCATACAAAATCTGACCCACAGCCCCTGTCCATATTCTTGCCTAGAATGTGTAATTTGTGTTTGTATTTCTCTGTCCACTGGAAAAAAAACAGCAAAGTGATGCATTACCCAAGACATAATACAGAATGTTCCATCAGCAGACAACTAGAGATTTGGTTAGTGGTGCTTGTAAGCATATTTCATAAACAAAATACTTTATTGCTTAAGGCACATTTAAAAATCAGCCAAAGCCTGGGGCAGGGCAATCTCAGAATGTGTCCATGCCAGCAAACCTGACTCATGAGGACTGTTTGCCACAGTAATGAGAAGAACTGGCCATGAGTGCAGTCTCACTCTTTGTCCCCCCAAATTTTTAAGAAGAAAATATTGAAGCAATTCAAACATAAACAAGGATGTCATAAAGGAAGCTGTGACTTGAAAATCATTTAGCAGTTTGGGTACAAATAGTGAATGAATATTTACATGGTAAATTGAAAAGCTTTTGATTCTAATATTTAGCACATGAACGCTAATTTCACTTTAGTAGCTGAAACAGTCCACTGAAATATAGTGCAATAGTCTTAAGTTCAAAATAATCACTGCCTAAGTGTTTCAGAAAGAGGGCCTCTATTTTAATTAGTTCTTAAGGGGGAATATTTTTATTCTATGTAAGTGCCATGCAGAACTATAGAGGAGACTCCTCTGCAAAACCAGCACGTATCCAATCATGTCCTTTTTCACTCGTGTATCTTCTTTCCAAATCTCACCCTCGGCATTTAAACCACACTTACCCCAGCGAAACCTTTCTGACTTTCAGAAACACAACGCTCTAGTCAGGGAGCGGGGGCGCAGCCCCAAGGCTGCACCAGGAGAAGAGGAGCAGCCGAACCGCTGCTTTCCGGCGAGGAGCCCGTTGTTTTCTGGTGAAACAAAAGCAGTCCCTGCTCAGCCGTCAAGGGAAGGACTCCTCAGCTGCCCGGCGGGCCCGGGGGCGGCATGGCTGGAGGAGGGTCGGACCCTCCCGCTGCCGTGCGGCCGCGCCGGGGGAGTGGAGCTGGGAGCGCCGCCCCAGCGGGAGGGGACGCGGGGGGACAGGAGGGGAGGCGGCCGGCGGCTGTCGCAACCCGGGGCATCGCGGACTGAGCCCGGCCGGGGAGCTCCATGGCCCAGCCGCAGCCGGCCGAGCCCGGGGCCGCGCCCGCCGCGCCGGAGTTGCCGGCGGGGAGCGGCCCCGTGCAGATCCTAGTGGCCGTCCAGGCGGCCGCCGAAGAGGACGAGGAGGACGAGGAGGAGGAGGGCGGCGGCGGAGCGCGGTGCCCCAGCTGCAGCGAGGAGGAGTCGGGGCGCTGCGGGCGTTCCAGGTGAGCCCCCGGGCAGTGCGGGCTGCGCGGGGCGAGCGGCGGGGCCGCCGCCGACACCCCCGGAACGGAGCGGGCCCGGCTGATGCAACGCCGAGGGGCGGGTGGGAGGCGCTGGAAAGCCTCCAGCACGGAGAGCCGGCAGGGAGCTGCCCGCAGCACCGATGGCTCCGCCGGGCTGCCCCCACAGCCCCCGACGGGACTGCCGGGCCCGGGGCTCCCCGCAGCCAGAAACGCCGGGCTCTGATGCCCGCAGTGACATTTCCAACTCACTGCGTTTTACAGAAAGATTTGGGGGGTTAGCTGTAGCTGTGTTTTAGAGTTTCGTTTTGGGGTTTGGTGTTTTGGTTTTTTCCCTCTTTTTGCCCGTTTTGGCTGGGCGGCCTGAAATAGCCAGAATCTCTTACTTGTAAAAGGAACATCCAGGATTTTTGTGCCAGCAAACTGCAGGAAGACAAAGACCTACTAGTTGTAGTTTATCCTGTGGTCTGTAGTAAATCTGCAGATGGAGTCAGAAATTGTCACATAAAAATTTATGTACAGTAGCAAGAAATTCAGTATTCTATTTGAACATTTATTATTTCTAACTGATTTTCTAACTTCATACCTAGCACTGACTCAGAATGAACTGCAATGTAGTATTTTAAATTACAGAGGGGTTGTAGGGGAGTGAGACATTTTCTGTAGCTGCCAAAACTGTCAACTATGGACTACAGAAACAGGAGTTGAACCGAGCTAGGCACAGTGCAGTTAAGGTTTTTAAACTGAGTCAGCTTAGTTATTCCAAAATCATATGTGACTGTTGTATTTTTACAAAAATGTACAGCAGCCTACAATATTGGATTCCATGTACTGATTTCTTAAAATCAGAATATTATTTACATTTGTTATCTATGATAGTATTACTTGTGAAGAGCTTCTAGCTCTGGCCTAGATTAGGAAAAAATAACATGGTTATTTTTCCAAGCTTTGGAAGACAATAGCTCTTAAATATTCTTAAATGTAACTTATTTAATCGTCTGCAGTAGGTATTGTCTTCAGAAATGTCTGCTGACAGTGTTGTTGTATATTCAATTCTTATGGAGGTTGCCTTTTTGTAAAGGGCCTTCTCCTGATCTGGAAAGGTCAGAGGTATTGCCATGGAGAGAACTCTAAAAACTCCACATCAAAAGTAGGTGAATGGAGTTTACACATGCTCCTGCCATTTACAAATAACCTTACCTAAGGATTTCCTTTTTTGGGAATGCAGCATCTGACAGGAAATTATTTACAAACATTAGGAAAATTATTAGGGATGATCTAAAACTGCTGGGAATGAGCCATCCCACTCTCCAGCTGAAGCAGACTGCTTGCCATCAGTAGGCACCCAGTGCTGTATTCATGGTTTTGTTAACAAACGTGGACTGCCCTTGAGTGACTGTACTCTTGGAACTTATAAATTACATTGTCACACAGTGTTTATTAATGCAAAACTTCATTCATTTGGAGACTCAGCTAAAATTTTTCAGAAGGTTAGATGCTATCCAAACAATTTAATATATTGTGAGATATTTAAAATTCCAAATCTGCTCTCTCTGTAGATAGGTTTAGTTTCTTGTGTGACTAATGACCAGATGAGTCACCATGCTGAAAGATTGTTTTTCATTCTGTTTTACAAGCAAATCATCACAAAGTTCTGAATAAAAAAATAAAGCTGTGAATAACTACTAGGGTTTGGTTCTTTGTCAATGTTGACTGAAATTATTTATCAACTAATTTTGTAATACATTTGATACCTGAGAGGTGCTACAAGTTGATCATTATCACAAATTAACATGGAGCTAGTTACAAATTTCTGCATTTATTGTATTTCCATGCAGCATTTAGTGAGAGCTGCTGTAAGAGCCCATAAGATTTTGTAAAAACTGACGTGTCTGCCAAACATAGAAATAGTGTACAGGTTAAACTGGGACCAATATTTGAGAGGTGAAATGTTTCACCCTGATTCAGTGTGACAATGCTGTAGTTCTCTGCAAACATGCAATTCATTTTTGTTGTTTTCCAAAGCACAACACCCCTTTTTGTCTCTAAACAAACACCTGCAAATATCTATGCTAATAAAACAAATGTAAGCCTGATCCAGAACTAAAGGCAAGGTTTTCCTAGCAGAGTGTGGATTTGCAAAAAGGCTGAAGTGTTCCAAGCTTCTTGTACCCAGACTAATTCTGAATCAGTAGTAAATGAAGTTGTAGGAAGGGATTATCATGAATGAAAAACAAACACCATTGGTTTTTGCTTCCTTCTGAAACCAGCACCCACAGCTGGGTACTGGATATTTTTCACCATCCTGACTGTAACTTCATCTATCATCCTCCACTTCTGGCTTCGCCAAATAACAGAAATTCTTTGTCCTGGTCTCTCATTCTTGTCATTCCTTTGAACTGTCCCCTATTAAAGGCTGGGGAGATTTTTAACAGGGAGACTTCCAGGACTGTGCAAGTATCCACATATCAGATGTGCTGACCTACCATGAGAAGAACCATAACAATTAAATGTACTGTAAGCTTCAAACAGCCAGGTGCCAGAGAGCTGCTGTAAGTGGTGCCAGCAGCAGGCAGAGTTCCTGTGCAGAGCCCCCTGAGCCACCCACTCTCTCCAGAGAGCAGCATGGCCACAGCACTGCCGTCACTGCCTCTGTCACCGTGCACAGACCTGTCCAGGGCAGGGGATCCAGCAGGCTGCATCCTCCCTGCCAGACTGGCCTCACAGCACTCCAGTGTGATGCCTGCTCCTTTTCCTAAGAATTCCAAAGCCTGAAAAAGCTACTTAAGACAATTTTGGGGAAATGCATGGCTCCTTCTTTTCATTACTAATGTACCTGGGAGAACAAACTAGTACACAACTTATGGGCTACTTAGTGGATGTTTTTATTTTTTTTAACAGAAACTTTCATGATGATCCCACAAAACTAGACCATTAACAGCTTGAAAAAATGACTCTTCATTTTTGTCACCTGTAAATGGAAATTTCTATTACAGCAACAAACATTGCATGTGGCAAGATGTTTATCTTGAATCCATGGCTGCAGTATTTTTTGAGGAATAGAATGCTCAACAGTGCTCCATTTTGGCAAGGTACCCAGACAATATGGGAGATAAAGAGAAGACATGAGGATGACCTCATGAGGTCATTGCTCATGAGGAGCCTGCATGTGTGCATATAAACATGTTCCTGAGGTACACAAGCCAGCAGGTTTAGCCCCTGTGCTAAACCTCTGGTTATGTTACTCTGTCACTCTGGAAGTGACCTATAAAATTGCGACAATCCTGTCAGTCCTCCTTACTCCCTGGATATCAGCTCCCGCATCCATGTAGTGAGGAGGTTTAAGAAATCATGACTGCATCCAGTTGGAATATTCATTCTCTGGTATGTGACACTACTCATGAAGCACATAAAGGTCAGGCCTATGTTTAATAGCATCACACTGAAAAATATAACACTGTAACTGGAGGAACTTTGTATAGCACAAAGTGCCAGGGCACCTTCATTTCATGTTTTGGTGTAGGGTTTGAGTTGTCAGTGCTTTCAAGCCATTAGTGTAGATGTCTCATTGTTCTGCACTGAGATCAGCTTTTGGAACGGGCTCAGAAACTCGAGTCCTTGTGTTGACTGGAAAGCCTCATGCTCTGAGCCTGCTGGCTCTGCTGGGGGGGTCAAACCTGTCCAGTGCCCACATCTAGGGTCAGTTGGAACCATAATGGTTATGCCCTTTCATTTTGAAAGGCTATTTGAATCCACTAATAGAAAATGAAGATCTGTTGATAAAATGATTTAACTGTTTTCCAGTGGTGGGGAAAATGATGATGACTCTGACCAGAACTGGAAACCACCAGAAAATGATCTGATCCAGAAGTTAATAGCACAGATTGAATATTACTTCTCAGATGAGAACCTTGAGAAAGATGCCTTCCTTCTGAAGCATGTGAGAAGAAATAAGATGGGCTATGTCAGTGTTAAACTCCTCACTTCATTTAAGAAGGTAAGTTAACTTTTTAAGACTTGAAGGGTCTCATGCAAGCCTGATGAATCTAAAAATAGTAGAAGAGATTAAAGTAACATTTTATACAGGCAACTTTATAGTCTTTCTCTTTATCTGCCTGGTTTTGCTATGATGGTTAGGTTTGTACTCATCCAGAACTTTCACTGCTGAACTCGTTGATGATTGGCTAGGGAAATAATTGGCTTTAAATCCTCTATGCTTTTAAATTATCATTCTTTGAGACAGGAGGACATTAGATAAAATTAATTTCCATGACAACTACTCATGAACAGCTGGGTAATCCTGGTAAAGTTATGTTCCTGTCTCTGAGAAGGAACAGTGAATCTGACTTTTGGACAGAGAACTAAAACTGAAGAGTAGTATAAATTATCTGGTAACCAACATCCCTTAGACTTGGAGTTTTTTGGTTTTTTTCTCCTTACATTAGAAATGTAAGGAGAAAAATACATTTCTCCATATATTAGAAAGACCTATGTAAATCTGTACATAACTGATTTCTAGAGTTACACTAGAAACACTTTGTCAAGATTCTATATCTCATTGTTTTGCAGAGTTATTCAGTCTAGAAGTTAAGGCACTCTCAATTTCCTCAAACCACTTCAGATTATACTGGTAACAGATAAACTCGTTATAAACATCTAATGAAAATGGAAAAGTTTGGGGTGTTTTCTAGACTGTGATTTTTGAGGGAGGAAAGATCAGTTCAACACAATGAAGACTTAAACTTAACAAAACTTCTTGTTTGGCAAAGATAACCTCCATAGAACATACATTTTGATCATGGTTCAGGCCTAGATGTGGAATGACCAAGCACTACTTGAGCAGGCTTTCAGATGTAGTAATGATTCCTAGTTTGAGCTTTAGTGCCAGTTCCTGTTTTCATTTGATTCAACAGGACATGAGCTTTACAGGAGCTCACTGACGCCCATTAGAGCATGACAACTGTATACTTTCTCAGTAAGTCTGCTACATGAAACTTAAATCTAGGGTTCTGCTTGTAGACTGAAGCCTGCATCTGCTTTAAAATTCAGTGACTAGTTTGATTTGGTTTGCTCAGTTGTGGTGCTTAACCAGTGTCTGTCCCGAAGGTGAAACACCTTACCCGTGACTGGAGAACCACAGCCTATGCACTGAAGTACTCCAGCACTCTGGAGCTCAATGATGATAACAAAAAGGTTCGAAGAAATACTCCAGTTCCAGTGTTTCCAAGTGAAAATGTCCCTACCAGGATGCTACTGGTATATGATATCCACCTGATTTCTGAGCTGCAGGCCCTTAACAAAGAAGAAAACGGATGCATGCAAGAAAGGATAATGGAGCACCTCCTCAAAGCCTTTGTAACTTTTGGTGCAATTTCATCAGTTCGTATTCTCAAGCCTGGCAGGGATCTCCCATCTGATATCAGGAGGGTCAGCAATAGGTACACCCAGCTGGGAACCCAGGAATGTGCAATTATAGAATTTGAAGAAGTAGAAGCTGCTGTACGTGCTCATGAGTTCATGTGTGCTGAAAACAAAGAGACCGGCATGAAGGTTGTCCAAATAGGCATGAAACCACCAAAGAAAAAAGTTCCCAAAGACAAGAACCGTGATGAAGATACCAGCAAGAGCCTTAAGAAGGCTCGATCCCTTAACAAGAGAGTTGAGGAACTTCAGTTTGCTGGTGATGAATCTTCAGCCAACAGCTCTTCTGACCCAGAGAGCAATCCCACGTCACCACGGTCAGGACGCAAATGTACCACAGCAAATACCACGAGTAAACTGAGCCCCATCATCCACCCTAACAACCATTTGAGTCCTAACATGTCACCCAGATCAAGTCCTTGGAACAGTCCATCTTCACTAAGAAAAGGAACGAAAAAATCTCCACTGGCTGAAGACAGCAAGATTAACGCAAGCACTAGTCCTGAAATTCCAAGGAAATACACTGATTATTCCTCAGATAGCAGCATCACTCCTTCTGGGAGCCCCTGGGTGCAGAGAAGGAAAGCACAAACTCTGACCCAAGAGAAGAGCCCTGTCAGCAGCCCCATGTTGGCTCGGAAAATACAAAATGCAGACGGTCTCCCTGTAGGGGTGCTGAGGCTGCCTAAAGGTCCTGATGGCACCAAAGGATTCCACAATGGCTGTGAAAGAAGGAAGGCTATGAAGGGTGAATAGACTATTCTTTAAAAACAGTTTCACGAATCAGCCAACTGCTGTTGACCAAGCCTGATGAAAAACTGTCACTTGAGTGACTCAGTTAAGTCAGTATTTAATTTTAAAAGCTTTTGTATTTATATAGAGACTTTATCATTTGTATATTTGTATATTTTCTTCACAGAACAGATGAGGCTGGAAGGCATCTCTGGAGATTGCCCAGTCCACCTCCTTTGCTAAAGCTACAAGTCACTGATAGGTTTGAGTGTCTGCAAGGACAGACTCCCAAGCCTGTCTGGGTGAGCATTCCCTTGTTCAGCCACCCACACAGAACCAGTCTGGGCCCCTTTTCCTGTTACTGGGTATTGCTGACAAGTGCCTGGCTCCAACTTTACTTCTTCTCATCAGATATTTAAAAACCTTGATGAGATCTTCCCCCAGAGCCCTCTCCACTCCAATCTAACAAATGCCCACTCTCTAGGGCTCACAGGAGGGATGTGCCAGCCTTTTAATCAGCTGAATCGCTTAGCTAATGCAGGGCCTCTACCTGCATCCATTCTTTTTAATGTATTATTTTGAAACACCTAAATATTCAATCAGCCATATAAATCATTGATGTAAGTACATTATCTGCCAAGCTAGGATCTTGGGGAGCAGTGTGTACTTACACTTTAGTGACTATATTATGAAAAGCTATGGAATGGTTACCAGTCCCATCACAGGGAGCTGAGGTTTTGAGGACTGCCTGTGTTTGCCTCAGAAGGAACAGAGAAACCAATGCCACAGTGAGCAATTGTTCTCACATACATCACCAAAGCTGTATTGTTCAAGACTGCTTGTATTGAACCAGTGTGCATTTTCATGAGTAAAGACTCTGAGCACTGGAAACTGCTCTGTAAGTGTTCTCTTGTATAATCAGATGGAAATAAAACTATTAACTCTAGATCTATTTTGTTTACTTAAAAAATAAGTTGAGCTGCACATGAATAGATAACTTAAACCTTATCTTATACCACATGAAATGCCAGTAGCAGTTACTCAAAATTTCCATTGCATTCAGGGAAAAAAATCTTCTCTGCCCCATTACTGATGGCTAATTCTGTGATGATGCTTCACTCTGCATGCCACAGTCATTTTTATACAATATTATAAACTAAACAGTAGTTTATAGAATTTGACAAGCAGGCTCAGCAAGAAGTGCTTAAATTAAAATTAACTATAATGCTACATGAAGTAAAAGAAGGAAACTGCAGTTTTATTTACAAAAGTTAAACTGGAAAACTAGCCCAGGGACACTAAGAGGATTTCAAGTTGCAATGGTCATCTTGGGAACTGTGCATGACATCAGATGGTGATTCTTCATTCCAAAAGTCCACATCCTGTCCAGCTTCCTAAGTGTAGCATTTCTGCTGTGTAAATAACTGCAGTAACTCACAGTTAGACTCCTATACACAGAAATCCCAGCTCTGTGTGTTGCTCTTTAGCCACCCACGTACATTCCTGGTTCTTTCACTGCACACAGATGGAATCCTCCAGGTGACCTCCTGACTCCTATGACACAAATGGCAGCATGTGCACATTCACAGACTTTGTGAGCTCTCAGCACCAGAACACACAGGCAGGTGCTTGGAGAGGGCAGAGTGAGCCCTGTGGCTGCCCAGGACAGGGAGTGCCAGGGGCTGCCACAGCAGCAGGGAGAGGCTGGCAGGCAGCACGGTGCTCAGGGACTCACCCCACAGAATCCTGCTTCTCTTCTGCACAGCTCAAACACACACATGCACACCTGGAAGTAGTGGTTTCAAAGACATGGAGCTTGAGGCTATTTTTATTCCTTTTTTTACACAACAAACAGCAATTCTAAAAAGCATTTTAAGAATGAGACCACTTTGCCAAGTAGCTCAGTTACTGAAGGCATTCAAGATTCTTAAGTGCCTACACACCACCAGTGCCCAGGGCACCAGCAGAGACCCCCACGTGCTACTCAACCCACAGCAGGTTTAGTCATACATGTACAGCAATAAAAACAGATACAACATTAATTCCTTGGTATAAATATTTAGTTCTCCCTGAGTTGGTTTCTGTTCAGTCAAGAGCTCAAAACCTGAAAACAATACAAACCCCAAAAATACACACCACACATTCAAACTGCTTGGCTGAATGCTGCCAACAGAGATGTTTTAAACGCCAATAGCTCTGCCTTTATTTTGTTCCAGCTCTTCAATATTTATATTATGATGACATTTCAACTAAGTATTTTTTTAAATGTCATATCAACTCAATAGAAACAAGGTGACAACACATCTGGCATTTTAGTCACTGCTTGAGAACCCCTCTCACCTACCAAAAGAACATTTACTTCTGTCCCCAGTTACAAGGGATGCATTCCAGTTGCTTTCAATTCATACAGGCAGTTTATGGCTGGGTTAAAAACCCTGAGGTCTGAAAAAAGCTGGGGACTTCAGTAAAAAAAGCTTATTAACTTAGCTAATACACCCAAGCTATTCAGGACAACAGTCTGGTTGATCAAACAGAGCTGGCTTCAGCTTACACCACTGCTCCCTCAGCTTGGATTTTACTGCATTTGAAGCAAAAATATAGTTGATTGATTCATAGGAAAGATCCCACATCTGTGATGGAGTCAGATTAAATGTTTTTGCAACCAGCTCATATTCTTGTGATAGGTCAGTGGCGAAGACACCTTTATCATCAGTCTGGAGTTAAATTGAAAAAAAAGAAATAAAAAAGTTTAAATTAGTTCCTCTGTATCAAAAAGGTTTCTTTCTATACATACAAACCAGTTCTATCTTGCTGTCTCACATTTTTTTCTGCTGTTCTTTCATCTCTGCATGGTTATTTAATTCTCTATTTGCCCTATTTTCACTAAAAATGAATAAATTATTCAAACATATAAGAAAACTTCTTAAAATGATGGCACAATTCATCAAGAAAATAGGATTTCCTATTAAAATTGCTAGAAAGATGGGTATCAAATGATGCATATATTCAAGGTATATCACTATGTGCAGGTCTTCTTATTCCTCTTTTCCCTTTCCCCAGATAAGCAGTGCTATCAAAAAAATATATATATTTATAAACATTCGCTTGAACAATGCTATGGATTATGGGGGTTAAACTAACAGGATAGTACTAAAACCCTGCCAATGGCAGCACAAGTACTTGGCACCTGCAATGCTTAAAGACCTTAATGAGCTATCAAGAGAATTATCAAGAGCAGGAGCTCTCACTCAGCACAAGGAACACCAGGTAAGCAGAGCTGCATATGCAAGCACTGGAGCCATGGGTTGTAAGAGAAATCTGCCATTGTGCAAAGAGCTATGAAGTTCACTGCTTGTATAGCTGGATCATTTTATCCCACAGAAAAAAAGTCCTGGCTTTACAATAGAACCAAGATAAATACTAGCAATTCCCATTTGAATTAAAAGCATTTCTCAAACTGAACATTATGATTTCCTAAGAGCAAATTATTTGCTACAAGGTCAGAAATCGTAAGTCAGTTCTAATCCATAAACAGAGAAAAACTTTTCCAACTTCACTTAGCCCTTTGCTTAAATACGTGCTTAAAACCCAAAAAGCTTACACAAAGCACTGCAGGATGGCCCAAGCTGTACCAGTATCCAAAATGGTGTTTGTCACAGGAAGGCACTGTCTGAGATTTTATGTTTGATGTCATGCAAAATTCTAAGGGAAAAACAGAAAAAGAAATGAGGACATATATTAAAACAAGAGACATGTTAATTGACTTAGGAAGGTCCTGAATAAAAATTTACATCAGCTACTGTTGATTTTCTACACTTCTTTTGTAATTTCTCTTGAGAAAAGTTTGCTAATTGATTTTTTTGGGGTATAAAATTTAGGGAGTTTGCAATCTAGGTACAGAACCACCACACAGTCTTGTACAGTAATGACAAATTATGATTTGGGATTTGGTTTTGCTTCCATCTGAGACACAGATGGAAGCAAAACCACTGCCACAAAGGTGCCAAAAACCCCACAATTGTCATGAGTGTACCTTTATGGGCAAGTCTCATTGCCACATTTGTCCAAGTCACCTTGGTGATACACAAACTGGTGTCACTAGATCAGCAGCACATATCCTGTTCTGATATCCAGAGATAAAGTAATTTTAAATACTTTTTTCCTTACCAATAGGTATATGATTCTGCCGAACCAGCGACACTATCTCTTCAGAACCTGCTGCTGTGGAGTTGAGAAATGTTCCATGTCCAATTCTGTCAGGAGGCAGGCCCAGGAGAATCCTGGTCTCCTCTTCTTGATTTGGAATCTAGAGAGGATATATGTCACATTCTGTCAAGGCAGCATAAAACAGCACATTATATAATTACAATGGACTTTCAGTTCTATTTTCACAGCATCTCTTACCCAAAAGAAAGCATTAGTGAAATAGAAACAAGCATAAATATGCTGATGACATCATATGTCCTGCTTAATTTCCTGAAAAAATAACTATCTTCAGTAATTATTTGGCTTCTCAGAGCCAATTCCAGCCACTATTTGAACAAAAGCTCAACTCTTCCCACTGTTCCCAGTGGAAATAACAGAGCTCACTGCTCACAAAACTGTGGATTTCACTACACCTGATTGCTGATCTTAATACCAGAAAGAAAGGAGTGGATCTCTTAAAAAGCTCCTAATTTCACACCTAAACCCACAATTTATATAGTACAGAAAGCAATAATCTGGCTGTTCAGCTTTAGAATAAAAGGTTGAAGATTTCTCCTTGTTTTCTTGTCTCTTCTCAAATGCTTCAAACCATTAATACTTTGGCCTGAGAAGTCCAAAATGCACAGAAGTTAACTTCAGTTTCATTGAGATTTTCACAAAATTACAATTACAGAGAAGCACGAAAATAAAAACACTTTTACCTCACAAAGATGCAGTGCTAGCTTTAGACCTGCTTTTTTTGCTTCTGAGAGTGGTTCCAAAAAGTCTTGACCATGTCCTGCCTGGAACAGGAACACATCACTATTCTACACCTTATTTAACAAAACCCCTGTCATTACCATAATTAAGAAGTCTAGCAACATCCAAACACTACATTCAAACACAGTTACATTTAAATTATTCCACTTTTCCCATTACTTCAGTGTGGGATGCAGCAAGTCAAACAAGCCTGTGCCACATGGTTTAGAGCACCGGATCAAACACCAGTAGCTCAGAGGATGCCTGACTTACAAGACAATTGTCTTGATTCTGGTACCTTTTACACAGCTACCACCTGGAGCTATTTCACTTCAGCTTGACAGCTGTCCTCAAACATTTTTGCTTTCTTAATATAAAATGAACACTTGGTGCAGTAAACAAAATGTGCACTATTGACAACTTGCCTCCACCCAGTTTTCTGAATGGGACAATTGAGGTACACACACTTCCCAGATAAACACTGCATTTCAATGGTTCCTTTCTCAGTCTCACACTAATCTAAGGGATCTTTGTTAGAGAATCTGCCCCTTACAGCAACAGGGATTAATCCAGTATCAATCCATTCCAGCTAGGCACAAAAATTGGACAAATCTTGTGAGAAAAAAACTATGGTTAGAACCACCTGCTGTTATACAACATTATACATTTCTCTTCAAGAACATACTAAAATTAACCAAAAACTTACAGTGGGATCACCACTGAGGTCAAGTCCTACTACAACCCCATCACTGGAAAGCAGGAACTCTTCAGCAAGTTTAACAGTCTGCTTAGCAACTGCTGGGCCATCTCTTCTGTTTATTGCTATTAACAGCCTGGGACAGAAATGTATTAAATTATTAAATTAAATTATTATTAAATTATATACAAGCTGTAATATCAGGAGCTCAATAGATCCGATACCAACAAAAAATAGCATTCCTTTTCACTTTGGTACCTTCATTCCTAGAACAGTTTCCTATACAAATACTCCTTATACTTCACAGCTGAGTATGAAGAGTATTTGTATAGGAGACTATTCTAGGAATGAAGGTACCAAAGTGCAGAGGGTCACAGATAAATAAGTTGGCCCATGATTTGCAATAACACACATGAAGAATGAGAATTCTTCAGTTTTCACAAACAAATCTAGTAAGGGTTGCTACAGAGGCTCTAAAAGACAGGAGAGCAAACTGTCTGCAAACAGCCTCCAACACCTTCTGAAACTTCTCTGCTGCTTAGGACCAGCTCTTCTTTACAGTAGGTGCTTGTACAGCTAATCAAACTAAATCTTTGCAATGAAGCTAAGCTGTGAAAAAGGAGCCAAGTTCTTTTCCTGAAAACGTTGCAAGGAATGGACAGTCTTAAAGATGAGAGGTTTTACCTGGTTTTCTTCTTTACCAGTAAAAAACGAAGATAAAAAGTTAGGTCTCCATAAATTACTTGTTTCCACTCCATGAAATCTGGTTTAAAAACAATTTCCTTTCCTATACTGATGGCTTGTAAACCTCTCTGGAAGCCTGACCAAGCATCAGACTACACAAACCCTTGAAACAGAGGTGTTCCACATGCTTTATTTACCTTACATCTATATCCAAGCCTTCTTCTTGACACTGCTTTATACCCTCAAGTACAGTTTCAACATACATTCTTTTGGTCATACCTGCAAACACATGCACACGTTTGGAACAAACATATTTTAAATTATTTTTATTATATTGCAGATCCAGCTCTCTAGTCTCCTAAGTTTCATGTTGCACCTTTAATTTTAGATGATACAGTCTTCTAACCCATGTAATTCTAATTCTGTCTGTAAATACAGCTTTACTGTGAAGCACATATTTTAACTAAACCTCTTCCTAACTTGTGTGAACCAGAAAATCACAACAGGACTTCTATGATGTGTTTCTACTAAAATACACCTAGAAGAAAAAATCAAAACAACAAAAGTAAAATATATTAGCAGGCTCAGATGCCACACTCAAGTGAATAAGCCAATCTCATGGGTCATAGACTTATGACCAACCCCTTTTTTCCCTCAAAAATCTAATAGGAAAGTGACATGCTTTTGCATGGTTAAATCTTAGCTTTCATATTTAAAATATATTTTTATTGAGCCAACTAAATTTGACTTTACTTGTTATTAACATAGCCTTCAACAAAGTTTTATAATGCGAGAAGATGTCAAATTAAAAACCAGAAATGACTGTACCTGTGGCATTTTCTTCTCTTGGAGTGCTTCTCAATTCCAGATACTTAACACCATCATCAGCAAATTCTTTAATGACATCTTTAGTTATCTGATTAAGTAAAAGTGTATTTAACATCATAAAAGTGATACTTATAATTAGTTATATTTTCATTTACAACTAAAAGACCCAGTTGTTTTTTGTTGTGAAACACTTGCAATGTTTTCAGGCCCAATGTGTTTTTAATGGTCCCCATATCTGTGGAAATACTACCACACAGAAGGCACATTCGATTCCTTCAAATGAGATAGTGAAGAGAGTGCAAGAGTTTCACAATAATTATCTTGGCCTTCAATTGAAAAAGATCATTTTTGATATTGTTACTTGGAACCCAATGCTCTTAATCCAACCAGTTGTGACTGTGTGTACTGCTTGCTTGTTTGAAACGAACTTTTAATTAATTTACCAGTAAAATATCTTCAGTCCTCGTGGTAACCTGATAGATGATTTGAAACATCTGAAAACATCTAAAATAAAATTGAAAAAATTAATTGGAAAGGCACTGAAAGAGTATGTAGAAAAAAAAAATCTACATTTTAAAAACACCTGCCCACTGGAGTCAACTAACCAGACTGTAGCTTGAAATATAAAGAAACATCTGAATGGAATTTCTGATTTTAGATACTAACAAAGCAACAAAAGTTGTAACTACCACAAAGCTTTTTGAAGGAAAAAGAAAACAAAGTTTCCAAAAAAAGGAAACTATGTGCATCAATATTTGCTGAAAAGCAGATGATCTAAGTGAAAAATTTCAATCCTTTAAAGAAGAAATGAATCAACAAGAGTTTTCCTTTTAGTTTGCAAGCACTGAAGGAATTACTTTGTAGATACAAATATCTAAAAGATATCTGAGATTATGCTGTAAATCTTAAAAGCATGTTTTCTGCAGTTAGTGTGTAAGGCCACACATTTCTGTTTCCAACTTGAATAAAAAACTTTTGGTAAGGTCCATCACCCACATGCATATACTCACTCATCTAAGGTTCTTTTCTTTCCTTTGTCAATCACAGTCATTCCATTCTGGATCTGAAGGTTTGGCTTCTGGGCCATGAGTTTCTTCATAGTAGCAGTACTGATACAGCCATTCAAATGAGCATGGAGTTCCTACAGAAATAAAAATCCTATGGACTTATGAAAAGGATGGCACCTGTACCTCATTTGTACTTCTGTTCTTGTAGCCTACATCACTGTTTCACTCTGAGCTTGAAAAGAACAGTTATCTGCATTTTGGCTAATAATGACTTCCTTAGGTTTCTGCAACTGGTTCAGCTGAGAACTGCCCTATTTCTTTGGTGGCTGCTGTTGGCTCAGGTCTCCATGGGAGCACAGCTGGCTCAGCAAAGAGGTCTACAGACAATTCTTGGGATGGTGTGATCCAAGGTGAGGAGAAAGCCAATAGCTGCCTCAGTATTACATAAGGTACAGTAAGGATTCAAGAACTCTCCCCATCCACTGCAAATTAAATGTACACGTCCATCACTCAAATATAGCAACAGGTGTCTACCCACTCCCCTTGCTTTTGCTCATACTCTGAAGTTTAAACTCACTCCAGAAACGCAGCAAGACTCTGACACGAGCAGCAACTGCAGAAACTGCACTGCTTTGCCTGAGGCCTCTTTCTGTTGCCATCCTGACTTCGGGCTCCAAACCTATGATCCTCAGCTCCACTCAATCACTTCACCTTCGCTCCTTATCTCCGGGCTCCTGACCTAAGGAACCAGTCTCTAGCGCCCTCCCAGCTCGTTCAAAATGTATCCACAAAGCATCTACTTTGTTACCTACCTCTCGTCTTCCTGTACACATCCATTCTCATTAGAAAAATTTAATAAATACTTCTCTTCAAGCTTTACATTAGAAAACAAATTGTAAGCACCGGAAGCTGCGGCTGCTTACAGATTCTGATGACTGAGCCAAATATACAGCGCTACAACTGTGTTATATTTTTCAAAAGCTTACAATTACCTCACAGAATTCTGTCAGACATTAAACATACACCTTGAAAAGCAACCTAGTGAAAAGGATCACTGGAATGCCAGGATGGTGTGGTCTGAAGCGGGTTTGGTGGTTGCCCATGCACTGCCTGTGCAGAGCTCTGTGCTGGAGTACGTGCCCTCGGGATTGGTGAGTGCGGCACACGAGCCGCGATAAATCCACACACACCCCCACGGAAGGCTTGCACTGATATGCCAGAAGTAAGGCACACCCTCGGGACATGGAGAAAAAGCGTTATCTGAGCCAGACTACTTGGCTAGACTGAGAGGAAACAGGACAAAAAGAGAAAATGAAGATCGCGCTCAACTGATTCAATTGCAATTAGATTAGTAAGGTCTGTAAGCAAACCAGACGGGCAAACACCCGATGCATTTTGCGGTGAGATAAGGCCCTCAGAAACCGCGCGTTTGGCAAGAACTCCGAGACAGCACCAGCGTCTGTCGCTCTGGCTGCCTGTCCGTCTGCAGCCCGAGCCCGGTGCCGCCGCAGGAGGGTCCGGGCCCGCCGCCCCCCGCCGCTCACCGCTTTGGGCAGCCGTCGGTAGAAGCGCAGCTCCCGCTCGCGGTCCGGCTCTGCCGCCATGGTGGCTTCTGTGCCGGTGGGGCGGGACGAGCCGGGGCTCGGCGGCGGCACAGTCCCGGCACCGCCCCCAGCACCGCCCCCGGCACCGCCCCCGGCACCGCCCCAACCCGGCCCCGAGTCCGCCCCCGGCACCGCCCCGGGCCCGGCACCGCCCCGGGCCCGGCACCGCCCCAACCCGGCCCTGAGTCCGCCCCCGGCACGCCCCGGGCCCGGCACCGCCCCCAGCACCGCCCCAACCCGGCCCCGAGTCCGCCCCCGGCACCGCCCAGCGCGGGGCCGCGGCCGCCGGTCCGCCCGCCCCGCGCCGCTGCAGCGGGACCGAGCCGAGCCCGCGACAAACAGCGTCAGCATTAACGGCAGGAAAGCTTCCAGGGGCAGTTTATTGAAGCGACAGCATTTCCAGCCCGACGGCGCCGCAGCGCTCCAGCCCCGCGTCAGGGGCACGCACGCACGGCCGCGCATCCACCGCGACTGCACAAAGCTGCCCTGCAATGGCACTAGTCCGCTACATTATCGCGTCACAAAGTCCTAAGTGGATAAACTCATCGATTATATTGCCAACCCTTTTTAAAAGTAATTTGGCAAGCTTGCTAGCACAAGAATAGGAACTGTAACTTTCACAGATATGTTGGTCAAACCAAAACAAAACAGAGTTATTCCAGAACAATCAAAAAATCAATTTCAATTATTTCATATTTAGAGTTTAGAGATACTGCAGTCTAATTCTAAACTCCTCCACAATTTAAAGTCGAGTCCCTAAGCAGATATTGGCTCTTGCTATGTCCCAAGCCAAGAAGATAATGTAATTAACATAATAAAACATGGTGATTTACATACCACCCACATAACTCAGGCAAATAAATTATCCTCCCACAAATACAAAAAAAAATCCTGACATATTTAGGGAAGTTAGCTTTAGAGTTAAATTCAAGCATAGAAATATGAAGTAAACAATTCAGTATTCAAGTTAGTTTACAGCTCTTTAGGGGCCTGACAGATCATCCAAGCTCAAAGACAGTGGAGAATTTGGTTAGCTGCTCAACCTTTTTTCATAGAAAAATACCATGTCTATAGAAGAAATGAAATTAATTTCAACTTACTCAGTGATCCACTCTTTTATTTGACCTTAGTTAAAGGCAAACCAAGTACAGATACTGTACATTACAATGTATGCACATAGAACAAACAGTTGTTCTTCATTCGACCTTAAAGGCTCAAACCTCCACACTTGTTTATTTAGAGCCCTTTGCAGGCAATGACTTCTCTCAGAAACACATTGCACCCACATTTAAATATAGAGAGATCCATCTGCAGGTCCCACATAGCCAACACCTATTAGCAGCACATCAATCAGTGTCCATATTCCAAGTCCACCGAAGCTGAAGAGTTTTCCCAGACCTTCCCGCCACTGACCCAAATAGAAACGATCGGCACCAAATCCACCAAGGGTGATGCTAAAAGAATAAAATATGATTAATTATTATTATTATCTTTAGAAGAACTGAGCTTGGGTACCTAAGTGTTTTTCCTCCAGATGTGTTTGCTGAAGACAGCCAGCACTGTTGAATGTGATCCCTTCATGCATTCTATACCCACCATTTCAAGCTAGACTATCTGAAATACTGATTATCCAGCACACCTTTAAAAAATACCAAGCAGAAAACCACAGAACCTGAAGATTTTAAAGAAAACAAATCTATTTTAGCTTGACATTATCCAATAGTTCCTGCTTACCTTAGTGCCAAGGCAGTAGACCACTTATAACCTCCAGTCCAGTTGCAATAGAGCATCTTAGGAAAGACACGGTTACCTAAACATTAGAAAATATTAAAACCTTAATGCAATAAACAAAGACCATATTATAAGGAAGAAAACGACAAGGAAGAAGATACTACACTTTTCCAAAAGGAGTCTCAAAGGGTTGTCACTAACTGAGAAACAATTGTCAACACACAAGCTCATTTATACCCTGCAGTTCTCTGTTCCAGCAGTCTTGGTCCCATATCAGAAAAGTCAGTGAACAAACAGAGGGAAAATTAAGCCTAGTTGGATGGAATCAGCATAATTTTTTTAAATTGGCCTATGGAGACACTTGATATTGATTCTATTAGTGGTCTGAGAATCAGACCACTAATAGGTTCAGGTAATTTTAACTCACAGATGTTGACAAAAATAAAAAGAACTGTTTTCTCTGGTGTGATAGTATACAACAATACATTAAGTCAATGTCTACAGTTAGATGTCACTATTATGCTAAAAAATGAAATGCAACAATAACAAATTCAGTAGATTGATCAAGGAGCTGTTTTGCAAAAGGACATAAACAATCTTTGTATTCGCCCATTACAAAATACGTGGAAAATTCTTTCGAGCACTCCAGCTTTGCCCACCTTACCCAGACAATGAATGTGATCCCGGACTGTGCACGTTGCATTGTATCGCTGTCGAGGGCAGGAAACTGTCATGCAGTTTGTGGAATTGGTACACACATAATCACTTGTGGCCAGCTGCCAGCAAAACTGGCACGTCATGTTAATTGTAAAGTTCTCCTGCTCATGGTTATTCTCATCCTGTAAAAGGACAGCACTATTACTTCAATAGTATTAAAACCAAGAATCAATGTGCAGTATCAAATTAGATTTCATGAGCAGACATTTTGGGCAAAAGAACAATTGTTCTGTTTGCTACCTTTTATAGAGCAGAATAGAAAACCACCAAAGAGGTATCAAAGTCACATTGAACATTCCTTATTCCTCCAATCTAAGGCTACTGCCAAAAGGAGGACTCATTTAGTCTCACCTGTAAGGTCAGTTCGTAGCTCTGACAGATATTAGCCTACCCACTCTCAAAATGTTTGGAATGGTTTAACTCAAAGGCATGGCCAGGTAATGAAAAGATTCAAGACAAGAAAGGCAAACTAGGGAAGGGCAGGCCTGCCTCCTCAACAGCCCACAGTGAGTAATCAAACTCATCACAGAACTGCAAACCTGCCCACATCAGAACCTGGATATCAATATTCTGCATTTTAATACAAGATGCCAGTTTAATTACTTAAATCTGGGGTTAAGAATAACAGGTTACTTACAACACAGTGAACGTGCGGCTTGACTCTGCAATCAAAAGTTGCTGTCTTCCCATAAACACAGGAATAGTTTGTGTTACATGTCATGCAGTCTGGTGGTAGCCTACTGCAAAGCCCATTGCTGGGACAGTTAGTCAAGTAAGGTGGAATTTCTGTACTTTCTGAAATGGGCAATAAGTGAATTAACAACATGGGTAAAAAAAGCTAAATAGTCTGAAGTATTTATATACATTATTTTATACATACACATAGACAAACACATGCACTGACACTGTATAAAGGGCTTTCCTCACTATACATGGAGCAGCATTCCCATCCTGTGCTGTGAGAGCCAGAGGAGCCACAGGGCTCTGTGCAGGACAGCAGCCAGCACTCCAGCGCAGCACCAGGACTGAGCTGATGGGGATTAGCACCGCCTCAGCCAGTGCTCCTCAGCACAAATAATCACTTCAGGAATAGCAGCGGCTGACATGGGTAACCTACTTGGAATTGAGCTCTAATTAGAGCTACAGCTACCTCAGCCATTTGTTGTTTGCACATGTACAGAATCCCCTCCTAAACTGCCAGCAAGAACAGTGTTTCTGTCAGTCCTGGTGCACCCTCAGCGAGCTACAAAGCTGTACTGATGGTGGACAGGGAGCAAGTTCTTGCAGGATGCTGGAGTCTTTCAAGAACTTCCACCATCCTGAGGGGTATAAACCACACACACCACCATGGTACTTTAACCTACCATTTTCTAGTTCTTATATGGACCAGTTGTCTAATTAGATAACCCAAAGTAATTGTTGGGCTCACTGAAGAGTAATTAATAATGTGTTACACTGCAACGCTTCTTTACCACTGTGAAATCATGTAGTTTCTAAGACCCAGTTTAAGAACTTCTGGACTCAAGACTGAGAAGGAGCCACGAATAACAACCAAAAGAAACATAATAACTTACCTACTGCTTTAAGATAGGGAGCATTTGTACTCGTTGAAGTTAGGCTTTTTGCCAGTGTAGACTGTGGCTGTGAAAGCTTTGTCGTCATCAAAGATCCTGCTACAAAAACAATGGAGAAAGTGAAATTTCATCCTCAGAAACAGTTTGATTTCAGCACTCTAATATGAATGCGCAAGTGGAAAGTGTAATGAGATTAGAAAAAAGTCTGTTTTCCTGTCCTACTAATAGTGGGATATTTATGTTAAATATTAGACCATTAAAATGGAATTGTTCCTTTAAGACAAGGAACT
This sequence comes from Ammospiza nelsoni, assembly GCF_027579445.1. Classification (NCBI taxonomy): domain Eukaryota; kingdom Metazoa; phylum Chordata; class Aves; order Passeriformes; family Passerellidae; genus Ammospiza; species Ammospiza nelsoni. Next base: position 14,685,950 of record NC_080646.1, read on the forward strand.
ACATTTATTTCCATTCAATCTTTTTTTTGATTCATGAGAATTAAAAGCACTGCTCAGAAAGCGTATTTTACACAGAGTTTTCTACTGAACAATAGCATTTAATGAAGCAATGCAAGCAGTTATTTGACAGAAGGATGGAGCAGAGGAGCCGCTCGGGAGGCACGGCCGTGTCCGTGCGGGCGCTGCGCGCTGCTCTCTGTGAGCGCCGCCGGCTGTGGGCTGGGACAGCCGCGATGCGCCAGCAGTGCCGAGCCCTCACCCCAGCCACCGGGCACGGTGGAGGAAGGAGAGGCGGCTTTGCCACACAACCCACCCTGACAGTGCCGGGGAGCTCGGGACAGCCGCGATGCGCCAGCAGTGCCGAGCCCTCAAGGCGGCCACCGGGCGCGGTGGAGGAAGGAGAGGCGGGTTTGCCACACCACCCACCCTGACCGCGCCGAGGAGCCCCAGGACGTTCTCAATCACACACGCTCGCGACAGAGAGCAGGTACAAAAGGTGCTGTGTAATACAGCAGCACACGAGCCGGCGAGCGGGGCCTGGCCCATCTTCTGCCCTCACACCGAGAGCCTCAGCCCGAACCCTTCAGAGCCGGCACAACGAAATGCGGCCATGCCCAAACACCCGCTTCGCCCTCAGTCAGGGAAGGGGCAGCGATCCTCACCCCACCGCGGGCACCGCCACCTCCGCAGCCGGACGCGCGCTCAGTCCTGGACGCAGGAGCGGCCGCCGCCGTTCGGGACAGCCGTTCCCACCCCAGGCCCAGACGAAGCCTCTGGCCCTTCTCCCACCCCCGCCGCCCTGTCTCGGCCCTGTGGCCGCACTCACCGCGGCCCGAGAGGATGGAGAGCTGTGACAGGAACAGCGCGGCCCCGCAGAGCCGGCGCAGGGCGCGCCGCCACCACCGCGCCGCCATCTTGGTGCGGCCGGCGGGCCCCGCGCCGCCGCCAGGGGGCGGCCAGGGGGCGGGGCCGGGCCGGCTGAGGGGAACGGCGGCTCCAGGGCGGCCCCTCACGGGAGCGGACACGGCAAAACCCGAAATTCGCTCTGAAACATCCTAAACACCCTCAGAACCTCAATGCTGCAGGCTCAGTACATCGTCCATAAAAATGTAGGTATGTATAAAATACAGAAATAAAAATCGTCCGCCACTCCCCGCGTTAATTCTGTCAAGTGGAACAGAAAGCTTTCCCATTGCTCCTTCAATGTTTGCTTTTCCCCCTTTTCTTTTACAAGCAGGAGATAAAAACAGATCTACAAATACAAAACCAAACACAGACCTATTAAACACAGATCTGCACGAGTGTGAGGCAAAAGCAAAATATAAGCTTTGTATTTGTGTTAATATTTACACACTAAATTGTAGTTTCTGCTTCATGGCTGTGATATTTAAATCACAACTAGAGCTGTGTAGCTTAGGTAACTGAGCAATACACTTAACACTATTTAAGTCTGTTAACTAAATAACAGCATATTAAAGTGAAAAAAAAAGGTCAAAATCAATCTCTAAAATATCCAGCTCAATTGCCTGCAACAGCAGCTTTAAAAATAATTTCTAAGCATAAACAAAACAGAAATATGGCCAGCTTCAAGTCCAGCTTACTGTTTTAAAAAATTAAAATTTTCCTCTGCTCCTTTTCAGCATCCTAACTACTTGTAGCAAATAAAACAATAAACTACACACAGAAAGGTTTTTCAAAGTTTTCTTTTTTGTTTTAGTAAAAAGCCAAAACAACAGCAAACAGAGGGGAAAAAATAAAACACTTCACACAAAGTTATAGAGATTGAACTGCACTCTTGGCAACCACCGTCACAGCAACCAGTCATCACACCAGCTCCACAAGTGCCTTTTACACTGAGACTTCCAACAAAGACTCCAGTGCATTCACAGTCTCTGAACACTCATTCTGAAACAATCAAGCTATTCAATCTCCCCCCAAATTTTTGTTACCATCCGGAGCTAGAAGAAAACCTAATGCAAACTGCTCCTGAGGCACATGTGCACTGCCAGGCTCAGGATGCCAGGTCACAGTCAGGTACCTGCTACGTGACTGAGGGAGCTCAGCACCCCCAGCATCTCCCCTGTCCTTCCCAGCCTCCTGATCCCCACCATGGTACAGCCCTGACTTATTTCCACAGCAAACCCACCACATCAGAGGTGTAGGACTTCCTAAATAAGCATTCTGCAATTCGGGCAGATTGGAAACCCATGCGATTGTTAAAGGAGTTGGCAGGTGCATCTGTCCTCTCATGCTTTTCCTGGAGCACCAACAGTGCTCCATTTGCTTAGTTTGTATATCCATGAACTGAAAATTCTCTCAGATGAGCATCACTGCTGTGCAGGAAAAAAAGAAACATTTCACATAGACGGCTAATTTTTTTTTTCCTAGCAGCAACATCAGAATTCTTCTTCTGCGTTTGCAATTTGTGAAGTCTTCAATTTCTTGAGTTTTTCAATAGTAGAAGATACTGAAATCTCTCCATGAACTTTGTTGTCTCTGGTTCGTACATTGACAGCATTATTTGCTTTCTCCTTTTCTCCAACCACTGCAAGACATAGCACAAAATATTACACAATCTACATTAGAAAATGAGCCTAGAACAAACTTTGTCCAACATTAGAACTTAAATGATATTCAGAAATGTAAGATGCTGCAATTACCTAAAATGAAGTTATACTGAGCCAGCTGTGCATTTCTAATTTTCTTGTTTAATGTGCAACTTTGATCTAGATCCACATCTGACATAAATCCTGCTTCAAAAAACTGGTTGCAAACCTAAAAAAAAAAAAAAATCCAAAGAAACCAAAACCCTCTTAGTATTACTATATAGTTTACAACATACATTTTTAAATGCTGCAGTTATTGATTTCTTCCAATAATTAATTCATGCATATGCATAATTTTGTTCTTGTGGATGATAAGGATTTCAATGAAGTTATCTGAAGAAACCTGCACACACAGTAACACCCCAGCAGGGAGACAACAGAAGATAACATCTATATCAAACATGTGCTGCTCTGCTACTGCATGTCAAAAAAATGTTCTCAGAGAAAGAACAAAGGGGAGTAGGAACAAACACACTTATTCTTGCATTAAAATGTAAAACCAACCATGGTTCAAAAGGGATGTAATCAATAATACACATGGTGGGAAATGGAAGAAACTGGCTCTGCCTACTTAGAGCTGTGAGTGCTGTAATGAAGCATTAGTTATATAAGGTTTATTATCCAGGATGCTTTGTCCTTGAATAATTACAGAAGTATGCACATAATTAAAGAACCCAAAATACTTAAAGTTGCATACCCCTTACTCAGACATATACAAATTTTGGACTGAAACTTTTATGTTGAAAAATTGACCTCTCCCCCTAAACACGTCTCTGGGGTTATCGCGCATTAATTTCCTGTTCTAGGACAAGCACAAAGGATCTCTGCAATCTGCCTGCAGCCAAAGGAGACAAGCTGTCCTCTCACCTGCTGGGCGTACTGCTCCCAGGTGGGGCCCACAGGCACAACCATCACCTGCCGTGGAGACAGCCACAACGGCCTGGCCAGCACGGGACAGACAGGAAACAAAGGTGCATTTTACATTTCCACTCACAGCCACAGTCATGTTCCACAATAATCACTTCTGTATAGAATTATTTATGTTAGCTAAGGCTGCTGGATAGTGTATTCTCCCTCATTTGAAGCTCACACAAAATAGCAAACAGATTGATTCCAGTAAAATTACATATTGGGAAGTTGGGACCTTCTGGTTTCTTCCCAGATGACTTCACAACTTGAAACAGAATTCTTTTCTGCATAATTTTCCCTTTTATCTATTACTTTACAGTGAAGATGGACAGTCAAGTGACTGAAAATGAAAATTAACTCTTCCTTAGTAATTGAAATACATTCATGAAGAAATACTTCCAGATCTTATCCAAGATAAAAGGATCAATCTTAGAAGTACAAAAATATTTCACATATTACAATTACTTAATGCCTGTGTATACACAAATAATTGCTTTACATACATCTGGCATCCTGCTGGTACACAAGCACAATTTTGAAGAAAAAAGGAACAAGAATAATGCAGGACTTACACATTCAATTACAATTCCTATTTCTGCATTATTTTAATTTTTTCTGCAGTCTCATGAAATTGTATGGATATCATACAACTCAGACCAGAAAACCTGACTTTTCTCATAATCTTACTAATTTTGAGAAAACTTCAGGGATATTATTTTTGCATTATAATATATGGGACAATAGGAAGGATATGCAGTTTCTACATTGTTAAAGTCTTCTTAGAATTCCATTTGTTAGAACTGTTAAAGTCTTAGATTTCCACATACCATTTTCCTCCATAATTTTCTGCTAGAATAGCTATCATTCTCTCCACAGATCCCAAAATAGCTCTGTGAATAATCACTGGCCTTTTCTTGTCATCACCATCCTTACTGAAAAAAAAAAAATAAAAGGTTTTTGTTTAAAAATAAAGTTATCTTAGGTCACACACATGTAATCTTACTAATATTTTTGATTCTACTTTTAACATAAAGACAAATTTTAGTTATACTTATGAAAAGCCTACTGGTTTTACTAAAAATGTACTTCAAGTCAGCTGGGCTTTTAAAGAAATTCTAATTTAAAATAATCATGCCTGCAGCTAGTGGCAGAGACACTCTTAAGCTTGAGAAGACATTTGACTGACTCGGCACCATTTTTGTGCATTTTAATATTTTATGTTCTTCCTTGCACTCTTTCCATTAGGACTTGCTTTTATTTTGTGGCACAGGAACTTACCTGTCCTTACTTTTAATTACTTCACTTAAATTACAATCCTGAAATTTAAAAAAACTGGCTTAAAAAAAAAAGCCAGTTCATAATATTATCACTTATCATAAAAGCTATGAAATTTACTGTAGAATATGCCACAGGACCAAAACTTACAAATTCTTATCTATCTTCCCCATCTTCAAAATATGCAAAAGTCAAACACAGATTTGCAAAGATACAACCCAGAAAATGAGTATTCAAGTCAACGTGGCACTAAAATTAATTTCCTCCATGGGCCTAGCTGGAAACCAGACAGATTTTCACTAAAAGCTGTTTGCACTTGGTTTATGTTCCAAGTTAACTAATTTAATCAGATAAAAATAAAGAACCACTTAGTACAAACATACATTGCTCCTTAGGGCATGTTTGAATTTGTGTGCTGTGTATCCCACAGAGACACAATGACGAGGCTGAAAAAGAAAACTGACTCATCTGAGGAGTTTTTAGCATTACTTATGATCAATTGTCTTCAAAATTGACAAGACAGAAAATGAGATTTTCCTGCATTCACAATCAAAGTGAGCTATCATTACAGTGAGAAAATATATTCAAGTTCATGACTCGCTCCTCTACCCACTGGGGGTGTCTGCTCTGCCTACCAGCTGACTGATTTACAAGCCAATCATTTGCTAAATGAGCAATATAGCATTAGTACATAATGGGAATTGCAGATAATGAAAGCTATTGTTTAATTTCATTTTAAAAAGGAAGATATTCAGCTGAACCACTCACCCAACATAAGTAAGATTAAACCGAATGGGTAGCTGGAAGTCAAGCTGGATGGTGGCACACTGATGGTACCTACCAATTGCATCTTTGATTTTAATATCAATCTGTGAAGCAAAATGACACAGTTACTAAATATAGTTTGCTTGCAGTACATCTGCATTTCTGTCCATCCCAAAGTTATACTGAAATGCTGAGTCACTAACCTTAGGACCATAAAACGCTCCATCTCCTGGATTCAAACTCCATTGCTCTCCAAAGTCATTCAAGCTGTTCTGTAGTTGCTAATCATAATAATGAGAGAGTAATTAAAAAAGGTACAGAAGGGCCTCTAATTACTAGAAGTCAAAGCAATTGCCTTTGAAATTCAAAAGGAGTCAAAAGGCAGCACAACCTCTATTGTTCAAGCATTTTCTCATTTATGATAAATAATGTGGAACTAGTGGTTCCTTGTGTAACTACAATGATTAATCAGACAAAAAAATAGAAATTTAACTAGTTCAAGGTAAGGGGCTAGGTAAGAATCTGAAAGTTCTGATTTTCTATAGAAACTTCAGAGTTAATGTGCTACTTTCCTACAAGGATCCAAGGGCAGTATTTAGCATGTGATTTAAGCAATTTCCCCATGCAGCAAGGAAGAACTCAGTTAAATATCTATCTCTGCAAGTACAAATATTAAGGGGATTGGGTTTTTTTGATTTTAAATTAATTACCTTTTCTGCATGATCCCAGATCTCTAAATCTCCAAGATAATTGTCTGGTCTAGTAGAAAGATGTAGTTGAAAGGTAAAGCCAAAGACAGCGTACACTGACTTCAAGAAATCAAGACAGTCCTTAATTTCCTCTTCAATCTTAAACATGAAACATATTAAATAGGTTAAAATTGACTTACATAAAAATGTAATTGAAGCTACTGAATTTCTCATAACAAGAACATAAGAAAGAATTAAAAGTCACTTGTAAATTACATCCAAGGAACCCAAATCCATTTAACGGGCAAAGCAAGATCTGAGGTGTTGTGGCTTCAAAGCATGGCAAGAAAAGTGGTATTTTCGTTAAGCGTGAGGTTCTGGAGTCAAATTGTATCTTGAACTAAAGTAAATAAATTTTTACATGGAGTTCCACTAAAATCTATGGCACTGCTGACAAAATTAAGTTTTTATTCAGCATTACTATAGAAAACAATGGGATCAACTGCTTTTTTTTGCAGAGGGAGATGGAAAATGCAACACATCTTATTTTTTGGGGTTTAACTGCCCAAATGCATCTTTCTAAATAAAATGAACCACGTAGGGAAAAAAATACCAAAAGCAGCTTTACACTATACAATAGAAGAACCAAGAGTTGAAATATTTCAGGGATTTTTGTCTTGTTTACTGTCAGTTTGCACTGGGAGAGGGAAAGGTTTTTTGGTTGACTGGTGGGGATATGGAAGGCACTTTTTATTTTTTTTACCTGTTCCATTGTGCAAAAGATGTGAGCATCATCTTGTTGGAAGCGCCTTACACGAGTCAAACCACTCAGAGCGCCTGAGAGCTCATTTCGGTGAAGAACTCCAAAATCTGCCAGTCTAAGAGGCAATTCCCTCCAGGATCGGGGCCGATGGGCAAACATCAAGCTGAAAGGAACATGGAAGAACCTTCCTTTTATCCCTCTTACAGGAGATTTAAGCAACACAGAAATAAACAAAGCTCAGTACAGACAGTAATCACATTTTTAACTACTCATTCAGAGTGTCTACATCCTGAAAGACAGGCAAACACAAGGAGCACACCACTCAGTGTACTGCTAAAGATCACTGAGAAAAAAAAACACTGCAAGAGTAAATCAAGACAGGTTAATCCATACCCTTTTTGGAATATCACATCCGATGCCCACCTCTATGCCACAGAATTGGTATTTACCAGTGGTACAGACTACTATTAGCATGCACAAACCCAGCTCAGTGCAGACTTACTGCATACATACATTACTGTGTGTATTAATACTCCTTTTATTCCTCCTCAGCCCCAAAAAGGATAAATGACATAAAATAAGAAATTTTCCAGTTGAGAGTACAAACCAATGTCCTGGACAATTCATGGGTTTAAGGGCAAAGGTTTCCTTCTCAATCTCAAATGAGAACATATTTTCACTGTAGTGCTGCCAGTGTCCTGAAGCTTCCCAGAGTTTACTGTTGAAGATGTTCGGAGACACAACTTCAGTGAAATTACGCCTGCGATATTCCCCCTGGACAACAAATGCAACATTGAAAAGGTGAGAGAGCTTTTGACAAGCAAAAGCTTGATTCTTTTCAACTGTAGTATTATGATGGCAATTTACAGGACTACTGCACACATAGAGTTTAGACAATTGAAAAAACACAGCTTCACTCTGCCTTATTTTCAAAAAGGTTAAGTATGTATAATCCTTGTAAAAATCTGGTATATGTTTACATACATAGATGCTTCTCTTTCTGTGGCTAGCTCAGCACTATGAATGGCCTATCACTTAACAACAAATGACAATCAAGTTGTTAGGACTTGTAACATCAGTACATACTCACCCGTATGAAATCCACAAGAGTGTTATACAGAAAGGCACCTCTAGGGAGGAAAAAGCAGCTTCCAGGACTCAAATCATGAAAGAAGAAGAGTTCTTGCTCCTAGTTAAATCAAAACCAGAATGCTCTAATAACAATTCAGAGAGAATTGCAGAATGTAACTACTTCACACACATCAAGACTCTGCTTGCAAAGATGGGACATTACAGCATCAAGATGATTTATTGTCTACAAGTTCTCAGCAAGACCAGTTAATTGCAGTTCTTCCTCTTAGAGATTTGTAAGAGCACCAAATTCCATTTGATTCTTTGACCATGTAAACACACATTTCCCCAAATTTCCACCAATTATAAAGAATGACCAGACCATGTTATTTACACAATTTCTAAATAAATTCTCTTCTGTGAAAACAGAGTGGTTTAGGTAGGATATGAAAAGACTCTACATTAATAGGTTTAAGGTTTATATCCCTAAACTAAGGGACTAAAGCCATTAACTTCTTCCCAACATTAGTTTAACACTCATATGCAAGTCATGAGCTTGTAGAACTAAAATTTTAAAGTGTAACACCAAGAAGCACATAGAACTGGCTCCCCTTAAAACTGTCAAAAAACAACAACAACAAAAAAAAAAATCAAACCAAAACTAAAATACAAGAGAAGAGAATAAATTCTATAACAGAAGTATGAAAAGTAGACAGTGGAATAGTGTACCTTTCCAATTTTCCTATGATCCCGGTTTTTGGCTTCTTCCTGGACTTTTTCCCATTCCTTCATCATTTTGTTATCAGGAAAGGATATTCCATATATTCTCTGCAGAGTTTCCATGTCAGATTTTCCTTCCCAATATGTAGAGGAACTCTGATACACAAAACCCATACTTTAGGATAACATTACATAATGTCAGGGAAAGAGGGATAAACACTAACCCATTCGAACATTCTTGTATTTTTCCTTGGGAAAAGAATTATACACAGTCCTTCAGCTTTTATTTGTAATACAAAGAGACTTGCAGTGCCTTTTAGTCAGTATACTAATACAGAAGACAAGCAGAAGTGACAGGTCAAATCCTGTTTTATTCTGCTTAGGTACCTTGTTTTAACTCGCATCACAGCATATTTTATTATTTCGTGTTATGGCTTTTAAAAAGACAGGAGTTGTTTACATTGAAAACATAATGCAGTAGGAAAACAAGAAAGGCAAACCAAACCTAACTCTCACAATTAAATCTGAGCAATTTTAACCCTCTAACCACTCAATCCCCAGAACTCAAGAGTTCCATACACTTCATTTTGGAAGCCAGGAAAAGCCACAATGATGAATGTTCCAAAGAGCTCAGTCTAATAAGGTTACCAAAAGTAGGATCTGTGAGTAACTTAAACTACAACACACATTCAGAGGCCTCTGCAAACAAGGTCTCTGGCTTCCCTGGAAGCAATGCCATTTTTTAACAGCAGCACTTGCAGACCTGCTGAGGCCCACTTGATCTCCTGTACCTGAAAAATCTCCTGTACCTGACAAAGTCAAAATACTGTTTTCTGACCCAGTGAGTATCTTAATGTTAACTTACTGCAGAACAGAGCGTGTACACCCCCTTGCAGTCAGACTAAGCAGGACATTTGTCCTGTGCAGTGCAGTGCTGATGGGAGGTAGTGGCACAGTCCTGCCACAAGCACTAAGGCTGCTCTTCTCTCCTGCACACAGCAGAATTGGCTCCACAGCTCATCTGTCACCACTAGCTAGAGTAGTTTTGCAGTGCTCTTCATCAGTCTAAATGAGCAGGTAACTACACCAATATTCTGATACAAAACATGGTGGTAACTTTCACTGAGGTACTACTGCCTTAGCCAAGAATCAGTAAACGTCAGACACAGATCAACAATTAAAGTCAGTAATTCTACTTGTACAATGGGAACTGGAAAAGAAATGAAGAACTACTGTACAGTAAGCAAAGAAAACTAAACAAAGGACCAATCCTAGTACAGTCAGATCAGAAAAATAAATATATCAATAAATCAACTGACAATTTATTTCAGCTTTGATGCACAGTTAATTTAAACTTACCTTAACTATTTTAAGGGCCTTAATTTTTCCAGTGTGTCTCACATGGGGTCCCTTGCAGAGATCAATCAACGGACCACATCTACATGCCAAAACAAAAAGAGTGTTCATTTCCAAGCAACCCAACATTTTTTCAATACATTCACTAATGGCACACAAGTTCATGTTTGACTCATTCAAACATGCCAGTAAATATAAATATGCACAATGCAGCAAACTTAGTGACCTTAAATGTAACTGTGCCTTCTACCTGAAGTGGAATATTCACTCAGTAAATGCTCAGAACAACTGATCCATTTTCAAGAGCATCATTTCACATTTGCCAATTTATACAGTTCCATATGTGAACTTGTTCAAGTTGGCCAGGAAATTTTAAAGTATGCACATCAAACAGAAAATGATGTTGCCATTTTCCAACCAACTAACAAGTAACTGAATAAGCAGGTTCCTCACCCCACATTGAGCTAGAATTAGCTCTATACATTATGCATCAAGATAATGTCAGAGATGGCAACTTATTTTAATCAGTCTACTGAAACCAGAGGGAATAAATAAAAACTGGATTTGACATTTGTCCACAAATTGAAACCTAATCTGTCCCAGCAGAGAAAGAAAATCACACTATACCTACGTAGCAATATTATTTGCAAACTATAGTCCCAATCACACAAAAATTCAGAACTCAGAATAAAAAACCCCCAAAATTTTCTCTAAAATTAAATTAATTAGCTATAAAAATACCTAATAATACCGTTCAAGTATATTTCTTTACCTGTATACTGTGGTAGTTGGTGTCTTCACCTTCTCATTAAGGATACGACACTTAAACTTGTTATACTGTGTGTGGAAGCATGAAAAGCCAGAAACGTTACCAAAATGGATAATAAAATTCTCTTCAAACATTGTATACCTATATTACAAGTGCATCAGTAAAAGATACTTCTAACTAAAAAAAACCAAAAAAACCCCAAAACAAACAAAAACCCCACCAAACAAATCAAAACAAAACAACAACAACAAAAAAACCCCCACATCAGATTCACAGCTACTCTAAAGATTTACCTTAAACATGTCTAACAGGATCTCCTTTTTGACTTCTAGCCTTTCAAAAGGCTGTTTCTCTTTTATGATATTTTTACAACGGTTCTCTAGTAGTGGGAATTCAGTACTAGATACACTTCTAGATAAAGACACAGGCAAAAGAAATATAAATTAATTATTTTGGTACTCCCATTTTTCTAATGGTCTAATTCGAAAAACATGGAATGTGTTGTGATTTGTCACAGTATTTTTTTTCTTAGTTACAATCAGCTGTATTTTCAGACATAAAACCCAGAAACACAGATAGTACCACCCTGAAAAATCCATTGCAATCATTCCTTTGAATGTCTAGAACAGTCTTTGACATGATTGACTGTCTGGAAGACCTATAGTTCAAAATATACATGTGATTTAGGAAAAAAACAAACCAAGGGGGAAAAAGGCTCAATCCAGCCCCAAGAGCCAGTTTATCAGCTCATGCAGATTCAGTATTCTCCCTGCCTACAGAAGGATAAACAAGGAAAAAACAGAATTGTAAAGCTGTGCACAAGGATTAGAAAAGTAGTAAACACCTAGACAAGTTACATTTGTGCCCTTTCTACAAGTGACTGTGGCCCCTGGAAACCAAACATGACTCTTGAAGGAAACCTTCCCCTTTGCCTCACAGGAATTTCAGAAAGTTCAACTCAAACACTGCAATTTTTCCACAGAACAGCTCCATCTCTTACTGCTTCTAAATTTAAATATATACACACACTCAATTGAACTGTATATATAGAAGACTGTTTCAAATCATATTAGAGTCAGAATATACTTTTAACATGCAGAAACAAACAAAATAATTCTAGTACTAATTTTTAATAGGGAGTATTAAAGTTCTAAGACACGGTAATTTTACCTGTCTTCAATATACATGTCATAATGAAATCCATTCTCAATTGGTGGTCCATAGCATAAGCAGCCCCCAAAATGTCCTTCCATGGCCTCTCCAAGAATGTGAGCACTTGAATGCCAATAAACCTGTAAATGAAGTCAGCTGAGCAAACCATGAGGTCAATGGCATTGTGTAACTAAAAAGAAGAAAAAGCAAACTAGAGATATCTGCAGGTAGGACACAGACTGGAACCAATGTTATTCAAATTTTGAGGGAAGTAAAACAACTTTGTATTACTTATTTAGAATACTTCAAAATGAAAAGATAAAGGCCCATCATACTTCAGTCTGAAAGAGGATGACTCTACCTCCGCACAATTCCTTCAAATTAATTACTGTACCTTGTTTATTTAGAAGTTAATTTCAGTTGAAGTCTGTGCACCACTAATCACATCTAAAGCAATGTAGCCAGTTAGGCTGCCATTGTTCACATTCAGTACATTACCTGAAATGTTAGAAGAGAAGCCAACAACACAGTAGATCAATACCAGTCTGATGTTCTGACTTCTTATTAATAGAGACTATTTCAGAGCTACTGCTATAAGATAAAGCCTTGACAGGCTCCTGAAATGTCTCCAACAAGCTTCATCACATGAATAATTATTTGACAAAACTGAAGTCCAATCCCAGCGTATAAGGATAACATAAGCTTCAGATTGAATACCATAAAAGAAAAATCTCAGTCAAGTTGCTAAGTATACATATAGTTCAATTGACTAAGAAATGTCTACTTAAGGATCTAATTAACAGTGCCAGTACCAGGGGGTGTAGATTTTATTTATGGCTCAAGTCTAATATTGGATAGCTTTTAGAAAACAGTTGAGACTGCCTCACTCTGCTTTCATCATCTGATCTTCAAATGCACTGAGCCAAACCACAGACTGCTTCAAGTTCACATACAAATCAAGGCTTTTTGTGCTAACTCCTTTGAGAAATAACTTGTTTATGCAAAAGAGAAGGATGAAAAGGACACAGATTTTACTCACCCTCAGACTACAGGCACTTAGAATTTAATCTTTGTTGAATCATAGGAAATACATTACTTTAATAGTTTTGTGGGTTTTTTTTAATAGAATATTTTTAAAGCTTAATGCTGCAATCAATTTTATGTCATTAGTTTCTTTAATCAAGCAGAAAGCAGAGCGTTTACTCACAGCTTTGGCTTCTTCATTATCAAAGGTGAGCAGCTCTAGGGTACAATCTCCCTCCAGTGGACGGTCCAGATCCCAGAGCTCACCATTCACTTTGGCTATGACTGCATTTGAAGCCAACACTTGACTAAAGAAACAGAAGAGACAAGAACATTTAGGTTCAGATTTGTAAAACCCTTTGAATTTCTAAACCCCATAAGATCACATCCACATCTTGTAGCACTTGAAGACCATAAACTTTTGCTTCTGTGGTCTTCTTAAGGTTCTAAACCTTAAAAGTAGGCAAGTATTTAAGGTCTTGAGAGGTTTTGTTTAACACTTTTCAGCGCTGGGGATCTGGAGGAAAGGCTGCTCCTTACAACAGGTTCTACTGATTCTGCTGACTCACAAAATGTCTCTCAATTCCCAGCAGTGCCACAGATTTAATTGGAAGCATTATGATCCCACACAGAATCCCAAGCATCAGAACTGCAACCAGCTGTTTCTACTACATGAAGCTGAAGTGCCAATGCTTTCCAAGCAAACCAATTTAAGGGAGCCACCACCCAGTGACCGTGATATACATTTTATATAACAAGGTAAGAGACAAATGATAGTAATAGTTTGATCACTACAGAAGTACAACTCCTTGAATGTGCCATTACCTAATTCCTACAGCTAATTGATATGGCGTGGTTTTCCAAGATTCCCCTTCAAGTGTCTCCCCATCAGTCAGCGTAATTTTGATAGGTTTGCTCTGGTTGGCTGCTCTGTAAGCTAGCAAAGCATCATGTTCTTTTTTCAGTGCTTCATAAAGCTTCAGTCTGTCTCCTATGAAGCTTGGCACACACTGGAGCTGTAAGACATAAATTTGGTCACGCACACATATTTGTGAGACAAAGAGAATAAAAGGATTCACAGTGTTGGTGCATCCCCAGAGGTTCCAACTTGTCCAGATTTAACTGTACTGGAATTTACACTAAAATTCAGCAAAGCATTTATAAATAGTAATATACAGGATAGTCCCATCTAACTTACTGACTATTTTAGAGTGATTTTCCATGCACTTTCATCAATCTGGGTCTAAATGAGTCTGTGAGCTGGACCTCAGAAAGCAGCTTATATTCCTGACCCAAAATTTGCATTTGGCAGATGTCCTGGAGAAATTTGGATCACTCCAAAAAGCCCGCACTTCTGCCACTACATTCAAAGCATCAGATTCAAGCCAGACAGTTCACATGAAGGTTCCTGTATTTTGAGAGAAGTAAAACTCACCTTAGCTTAAGGTGAATTATTAAGCTCTATTGTACTACAGAAATATTGCCAACACCCCTTCAGCCATCATGAATGCTCATGAACCATCACCCTCCTTAGGCACCACAAAACCATGAGCTTTATTTTCCAATAACCCAAATCCTTTCGTTATATAAAAGGTAGAGATTTAATAATGTATCAGTAACCCTACTAATGCAAGATTAAGCTCTTGAATAATGTGAGGTTTTTTTCTATGTGCTATAGCAAGCTTTCTCCCCAAAAGCTGGGATTTCAAAATACAGCAAAGTATTCCAGATTTGAGTGCCTTTTCTGAACCTGGCTGAAAACCACTTGTATTACTACGTGGTATTAAAGAACCACTTACATCATTCTGGTGCTGGTTCACAGATTCATTTTCCTTTTTCTTTTCCTCTTTAATTTGATTCACTGCATCAGCTGGACTTGCACTGGAGACTTTCTGAAAACAGTGAGAATACAAAGTATACCCCTATTATACCATCACCTTTTTTTCCCAGCAATCATCAAAACAAACCAAATCAGTACAATATAGGGCTAGAAAGGCAATTACAGGGAGGAAGGTATGTCCTCAGTACAAAGACTTCTCATGGCACATCTGAACTACATCCTTTTGATGTTCTGCAGACACAGCAATGCTGCTCACCAAGCAAAGTCCCCTCAACAAAATTTTCCAAATGTTACCACTACAACTATCACTAGCAAAATTGCCTGAGAGCGACGGTTGGAGATCAAACCAGAGCAGTGAGCAGTCATAGCAACTTTCAGTGGTGAGACACCTTGAACAGGTTGCCCAATGATGCTGTGGATGCCCATTCCTAGCAGTGTTCAGGCCAGGCTGGATGGAGCTATGATCAATCTGGTCTAGTGGAAGATATCCCTGCCCATGGCAAGGGGCTTGGAACAAGATGATCTTTAGGGTCTTTCCCAACCCAAACCATTTTATGAACCCGCCGCCTTGGCACAAGGGCAGAGCTCACTGCCCAGTGCTGCGGGCAGACACCGCGACAGGCTTCTGCTCCCGGGGGCTGGGCACAGGCGGCTCGGCCCCGTGAGTGTCCCCGTCCCGTCCCTTCCCGCCCGGGGTCACCGTCCCGCCCCGCTCCGAGCGCTCCCGGCGCTACCTCTCCGCCGGCCGGGGGCTGCGCCGGCGCCGCCCGGCCCAGCTCGGCCGCCAGGCTGCGGCGCAGGTGCAGCAGGCGGTAGCGCAGCTTCTCGTTCTCGGCCCGCAGCCGCTGCAGCTCGGGGCTGGCGCTACCGGGGCAGTGCAGCTCCTGCGGCTCCTTCAGCCGCCCGACCTCGGCCGCCAGCCACCTTAGCTCCCGCTCCTGCCGCGACAGCCGCAGCTCCACCGCCTCGGCGGCCGCCGCTGCCGCCATCTTGGCCCCGGCGCGCTCCGCCCCGGCCCCGCCCGCTGCCAGCGGAGCCCGGTCGGGCTGTGAGGGACGTTCCTGCTCCCATCGCTCCTTTTAAATGGGCAAACGGCTCTATAGAGCCACTGGTGCTGTGCCGGTGATCCATCAGCCTACCCGAGGCCGGTGAGCAATTGGGAAGTGCAGATATCCACGGAATCAATTGGGGTGGAAAACACCTCTGAGATCATCGAGTCCAACCTATGACCGAGGACCACCGCGTCAAGTGGAGCATGGCTCCATGTGCCACATTCAGTCTTTCCTTAAACGCTTTATGAAACAATGGCATTGTTAAAACGTGTTGGTCGATTGCATTCTTATTTGACTTCAATGTCAAATAAACACTGCCAGAGCTTATTTGTAGTGGATGCTTCCTGGCTAACATCATTTCGTATGAAATCAGGCTGATTGAAACTATTGAGCATCTTAGCACAAATTGCAGAACTTAGCACGAAGGTAAATACTTTGAAGAGGTTTGAGTTGCCAGGTATTAGGACTCAGATTGTACAACTCCTGTTGCACAGCCCAACAGTCTGCTGCATCATTTTCATTGCAGTTAAATACCTCAGACCCTTGACCCTGGGAAAAGAATAGCTCTCCATCACAAATCTTTTATATACACCACGTACTTTCATGTACTCTTTTGTCCTAAACACTTCCTTGCCATCTGCAATTTATCTAGTTTCCTCCCTTTATTGCACTTCACATTCACTTTTCTGTGTTCAGTTTCTTAACATACACTTTCAAATTTTTGCCTTTAACCTATACTCAGACTTTAAAAGGTGTGGGTTTTTATTACCAAATTGGCAATTACCAAATCAGAATTTTAGCATTTTATTCTTCTATTTACACAGTGAGAAATAAATACATGGTAAGTGAGAAGGCAGAGAGATAAATTTTGTAATTTTTCACAACTTGATACATTTCCTATATCATCTACTCTTCTTTGTGATTTTAAGGTTTTATAAGAACACGGTTGAGGTTATAAGGATATATTATTTTACCAACAAAAATAATGGGGAGATTTCTGGCTCCAAACTTTGTACTCCTTCAGAAGAAAAAAATCAATTATTCAGTGCATCAAGTCCAAAGACACTCCTGTAGTGTATACTCACAAATTTTAGGTTAAAATACCTCAGCAAACTGATACCAATGTACTTTTTTCATTTGCCCCAATTCTTCCTTCCTTTCCTGAAGAGGTGCAACTTGACAACACCTATGTCTATCCTTCACTACAGGAAGGTTGTATTTCTTTGAGGTTGGATTGGCAGGCGTATGTAACACATAATCTATAGCTTCCTTTAGAAATCCATTTCATTATTAATTTGATAGGTTACCTATTCCTTTAATTTTTAAATTCACTACTGTGCAGAATTAGTTACTTTGCTTAGGATACTGATGACAAGCAGTGTTATAAGCATAATAAAATAAAGACAGATTTGTTTTTTAAATTGAACTCTGAGAAATGTATTCAGGTTATATCCTCTGTATCTCATCTTTGGGTAGTGCCTTATGAACTCAAACACATGTAGCTTTGGGCTTGCTCTAGCATTTAGTGAAGTAATGGAAGAACTTTCCCTCCGAAGCTGTAGAGGCTGAGAAGGCTGATTCAGAGGTTGCTGTCTAACATATGTGGAGTGCCAGTACTCTCTATGAGGATCTTTTATCTGCTGAGATAATATGGTGTTAATTAGTAGAACTTCTGAGACAGAAACAATTTGAAGAGAGAAAAAAAATTGTACTACCTCTATGGGTGTTCAAAACCAGAGGGAATTTTGAGAATTAAAGAGCCCCTGCTTTCAAAGGCTACCTAGAAGACATGCCAGACAGGTTGGCTACTTTCTCTGCCCTCTGCAGATGACCCTGGTTTAGCTGTGCTCCCTGGCTCATGGTTGGGATTGCAGCTGCTTTGTACCATCCCTGTCCCCCCAGAGGGTCCTCTCTGGTGGGTGATGTGCAGAGCACAGGGAGCTCTACCTGAGATGTTCACAGGAGTGTGAGAATCTCACTGCTATGGCCAATAAGCCATAACATTGTAAACTGGGACCATAAATATTCCTTCAAATAAAACACAATCCCATGGTCCTTGCTCCACACGATGTGTCACACAGAGGCTTGTTGTATCTGCAAACAACCACAAGGTGACAGGCAATGCTGCCAAACAATTCTGGGAAGCCTTGCTGGCTGACTGGATGCTCACATAGTCAATAAAATTCCTGCATTATGATATGGTCAGTGGTCAACTTTAATGTTAACTGATAAGTACTTGAAATTTTGGAAACAGAAGAAGCCTGACAGGAGGATACAGTAGTTACAACTTAAGATCACAAGAACAGAAAATATTCTAAAACTCGTTGGACTAAAAGCTTGGCAAAATATTTTTGTTTCCTCCACAACTACCCTTTAGAAAAGTGCAGGTAAGGCCACACGAGCAAGGCCGTGGATGCATTATCAGTTGGCAGCAGTAGAAATAGAAAAAATAGACTAAGAAACAGGAGGAGGATGCAGAAAGTATTCATAGCTTTTCTATACAGGGAATTTGTGTTGACAGAAAGTATGAAAACAAGCCTGAGCAGTCCATGTACTAAGGAGCATTTGCATAAGGGAGGTTATGTAATGTGTGATCCTCAATGAATGATTATCAGTGGCAGAACACCTCCACTGGGATTGCAGTAATCTCCACTGGTAAACCTGGCTCAGGAAATGGACGCTACATGAATTATTTTGCTTGGAAATGGCATAAAAATCTAGACATGCAGAAGTGTTGTTATTCTTAGCAGTTATGTATTTACCTTCACAAAAAAGGTCTTAATCTCTAGCCTTTTTTTTTTTTACCTTTTGCATACAGGTTTACAAAATATATATAGAAACATGCTTTTTAAATGTGTAATTGCATTGCATATTAAAGCTAATATTTTATGGGAAAACAAGAAGTGGAGGGCATTTGTACTGTGGTTTGGGTATGGCCTCTGAGGAATATAAAATCAAAGTGTACAAAGGATGCTTTATTTTATGTCCTGCACCAGCTTGTACAGATTATTTCAGTTTGATCAGCTGTCTTCTAGAATGAATTATTTTTTGCAAAGGGATATCTTTGAAGATCAGTCACAGAATTAAAAAGTAACAGTAACTAAGCAATTCTCAGTCTCATCATTACGGTTCAGAAGCTGTTAACAGTTGTAAAGGGCTAATTAGTGTAATGTAATCCTCTTAGGAGGCTGCGGGCATTGAGCTAGATTTCTTTATAATTTGTATGTAGGCCTTCTTTATTCCATTGGAATTACAATAATCACAGACAGCAGTATGTATTTGCATTCTAGCCATCCACATTATGTTTATTTTGCATACTGAGTACTGCACAATAAATGCAGAAGCAGAATTTTCTATTTTCTACTTAAATATCAAAATGTTTGGAAGAACAGCCAAGTCTTGGTTTTACAACTGTGCAAAATCTACCAGAAGAGAAAATGAAAGCAGGAGTAAGTGGCTTTCTGAAATCCCAAGCAATCAGAGAGAGAAAATACTGGAGGAGCTGGATGTGAACAAAGTGCTGTCATATTTGGTTTACAAGAGAGTCTTTTCCTTGGAGGAATACAAAGACATTTGGTCCCAGGAGAGCTACAAGAAGAGAACTGAATATTTTCTAGATAAACTCTATTTAAAAGGCCCAGGTGCTTTCTCTGCCTTTTGTTCCATTTTGGAGGAGGTCTCTCCTAACTTGCTGACATGCTTTCTCCTTGGCTATGAAGGTAAGGTCACTGTCTGCTCTGAAATGCTTAAGTGTATATTGGTAATGTCTTGCAATCCTTTGACACTAATAGTTATTTGCTATAATTAGTGTTTACTTTCTCTCTTGCACTAAACCAGAGATAGTATTTGCTGCCTTTATGGTTCTTTGTTATCAAAGAGAAAATAATATGTAGAAACAAATTTAAACATATTTTATTGTTATACTTAGAATATTTAACCTGATAAAATGCTGAATACTCAAATTGCTGCTATTAAGAAATGAAAGTCAGGATAGGGAAAAGGATTTTTAGGTATAGAAATATAGAAAATATAGAAAACTGATAACGCTCAGATAAGAAATGTAACACTGATCGTTTATGTTCCTTCCGCTTTCCAAAATATTAAAAATAGATAGAGAAGTTCTGTAGGCAAAAGCCCGAGTAAGTGATCCTGTTCACATTTTTCTGGTTAGTTACTGTGTCTGTCTGTAAACAACTGTGTGAAAAAGGATTGAATTACTAAATACCAACAATACAAGTGAAGTGAATCAAATGGTTATTTGGACATCGGGCACTAGCCGTGCTGATTTACGGAACAATATTTTGCTCAATATTAGCAAAGATAATGTGAAAACATGCAGAGTGCTCACAATTATATCTTACTGACCTATTTTTATTTTTTATTCTAAATTTCAGTCTATCAAGTCAGCTAGAGTTTTTCTCAGCAATGACTGCAGGGTTGTGCTCCAAGGTTATACAGAGACTGTCCTTTTAGAATGTAATTAAAATAGTCACATCTTTCACCAATCTATTCAGTACCAGCTTTAAACACCTTAAAATTACAACTATTTATAAATGAAAGAAGTCTGAGTCCTGTAAAAATATTAATAAACTAAATATGAAAAATTGAAATATAAAAACCATTTTGCCCTTTAAAATAACTAGATTGTGCCCTCTCTTGACAACCTGATTACTTTTAAAATTGACAGTTGGAGTTCTAATTACATGAGAAAGCAACAGACATTTTACCCTAATTTAATTACGAAAGATGCCCATTTAATGTAACTTTTCAAGATCAATTTACAGCAAGGTTTTATAGCAGGAACAAGAAAATCAAAGGAGGTTCACGAATGTTGTTGGGGAATTTAATACATGGACAATGTACTTCACAGACTATAATGTTATAAAAAGAGCCTCTTTATGCTATCATTTTTTAAAAAACCATATACATTTAAATACAATTGATCATAAATACATTATAAAGCCAGGTCTTTTGGAATATACTTTTTGGGATGAAGTTTGGGCTTCCTCTGAATTAACTGAAGAGACAGTGCAGGGAGGTTTTTATTCTATGCCACCTAAACAGATCGTGCAGAGGCCTGTCACAGAACAGATTTCAATCTTCCAGTGGGTACAAGGTTTGGGGGTAGTACTGCTCTAAAGGGGGATGGCCTCAGCTGCGGGGTGCAAGTCAAGGACTCTGTCTCCCTGACAACATCACAGGAGATACAGAGAAAAAGGAGAAAGCAAATGCCACACATTTCCAAAAGAGTAAAGGATACTGTTGGAACAATGTCCCCAATCCATTCTGTCTGTCTGTGCCTTGTGCAGGCAGAAAAATGCCTCAGGCTGCCTTAGCTCAGCCACTATTACACTCTTTCTTCCTTCCCCTCCCCCAGCAGCGCTTATCAAATGTGCAAAGCTAGTTTCAGAATCTGTTTTTGCTAGTAATAATTGACTGGATAACAGGCAAAGAAAAACACCTGCTATATATTCACATTAATTAATGCAAATAATCTGTTTAAATTCATGTATACATATATTGCAGATTCAATTAAAATGCACGATGTGTTGTGGCATCGTGGATTTTTATAGATCGATTTTGATAAACCGTGTTACAAGGTGCACAGAAAGATATGATGGAAAAGAACATTGTTCATTATTTCCATTACAATAATTTTCTTCTCCACCCTCTAAAAGCTGACTGATAGGGCAAAGGAATCAAAAGGAGGGAATGCAGTCTAGATGCATGATGAGAAGCTGCTATGGCTGTGCTGTGTGGCATCAGCACCCAGCTAGCAGAGCAGTGCCATCCTGCCCACTGTGCTGGTTAAAGACACTCTTTATGGCAGGCTGACTGAGCACACAGAATAGAATCAATCTCTGTTATTGATCAGCTCCATGTACAGTGGGGCAAATTTCTGTTCTCTGTACCCGCCTCTGTTGGCAGATATGGTTATTTTAATGGGTTTCCATTGTCTGCATGCCCTACAGAAAGAACCATTTGACAGGTGCTGGAAATGTGGCATGGCTCCAAGAGGTCACTCAGGCTGTGGACTATTGCTGTGGCTCACTGCAAAAACTGTGAACTGTGCTAGTGAGATGTGGTCACTGAAGGATGTAGAGTTGCTTGCACATAATTGTTTTCACACCACTTTGAACTCTTTCACCTCATTATTTCAAAGAGTTTCCCTCACAGTAACTTAGGGGGTGTTACAGCACCACTGATGCATCAAGATTAGTGACTTGATTCCTTTACTTAAAATTCTCCCTATAATATAAAACAAAGCCCCTAGTGATTTCATGGGGAGAAACTGTGGTTTACTACTTGCCCATATGATACCATAGAAAGTCAGTTCTTCATTGGCCAGACAGAATTTTATATGGAGTAAGACTTTTTATTATTTCCAAATTTCTATAAATTGTCTGACCTGAGTAT
Source organism: Ammospiza nelsoni (assembly GCF_027579445.1). NCBI lineage: Eukaryota > Metazoa > Chordata > Aves > Passeriformes > Passerellidae > Ammospiza > Ammospiza nelsoni. Next base: position 14,708,357 of record NC_080646.1, read on the forward strand.
CTCAGGTCTATTGGAAATATGAATAGGGAAACAACTTTATGAATATAAGGTCAAAAAATATTGTGTTTACCTAAACCAGCCACTTACCAAAATGTAACATCACTGACAGAATTACACCAAACTGTAGATGTTATTTTGAATTACGCATCATCTATTAGAGAAATTTCTTTGTTATCCAGACCGTATGCGTTCCCCAGCGTTACCAGAGCAAACAAAACTGAGAGCTGTGGCAGAGATGGAGCTCCACGAAACCTGTCAGATGAGTGACCAAGAAGGAAGCTTTTCTGCTGAGGAGCAACTGAACCAATCATTCCACAAATACAGGTTAAAATTATCACTGTCATGGTGTCTTTAATAATAACATTTCCCATGAGTTAATTTCTGTATAAGTGAAGTACCACTGAAGCTTTAATTGCATTTGATTTTACCTGACATTTGTAAAGTACAATTCTGCTTTGTATGACGAACATTTTTGGATGTTGATTTTTGGATGCTGTGCTAGGAATCATGCCTGGTCTCTACTATAGGTATTCAGTGGTGATGCAATGCATTGATGACACTGCTAGTTTTCAGCATTAAGGGCTAAGTACATATGTAGAAGAATATTTTACTCATACATTTTCTTGGAGTGTGGCAGACAGCCTAAGTTAGTATCACAGTTTCTGTTATTTTTATTTATTTACTTTCAGATTAATAGAAACTGAGGAACACCTATGTAAGAACAGCATGTAACCTGATACATGCTGTGATGCTGGGATTTAAGTTCCTTCTTCAGGGATTTGAACATAAAAGTAGGGGAAATAAAACCTTGGAAACTGCTAAAATGCTTCATTTTATGTAGTTAGCATTCAGTTCCAGCATTTGCAGTTGTGTGTTTGGAGTCATGCTTTGCCTAAGTTGATAAGGAATCTAGCTGAGAATGGACTACAGCTCACAATAGCTCAGTTTGTTGCAATAAGGTGCTGATAACCCAACCTAGGCTGTGGGTTCAGTCCCTGTATGTGATTGCCTTAAGTCGCTTGAATTTGGACATGATTATTCTTGTGGGTCCCTTTCATCTCAGAATATTTTGGAATCTGTCATTTGGAAATGAACATTTTGCACAGGGAAACGAAGCTTATGTGTGTCAAAACTTCACTGCTAATTATAAGTTCTATTGTAAAAGTGATAGTCTTTGCCTTGCTTTAAATAACAAAAAATAATGTGTACAAAGCATGTAAGCAGCATTTATTCAGAAAGAAGTGCAGGGTTAAGCCACAGCAACAGATTTTTATAATTTTTTTGGATAGACGTATATTGGCATCTGACACCTCTAAACATCATTACTAATTTAGGTAGTAGGGTGTTTATGTAATTTTTTGCATGTGATTTGTGTTCCTTCAGAAACTTAACAACGATAACAATAATAAAAAGCATGAACAAATGCAGCATTTGGCAGTTAATACTGAGCACCAGTACCTGTCTCCAAAAAACCCTGTTCAATGGGGCCACTAGATGGTAGTGCACCACAGGACAATTCCTTGGCTGCCTATTTGAAATTATAACTGTGAATGATTATTTAGAATTGCAACAATAGCATAATGACTTGTTTGCCCAGTTTTCCTAGCCACAATACACACACACACACACACACACAGAGACAGATGCAGAGGATTTTTAGAAGCATTTCTTGGTTTGATTTGCTAGCATCAATAAAGAGCCCATGTTCCTTATCAACCCATACAAATGGAACTCTGGTGTTTCAAAGGCATAGTGGCAAATACTTCCTTTCCTTCATTGAATATGGCAAACAAAATTCAGACACTGTCTTCCCTGAGAGGAATAAATGGCACCCAAACACAAATCAGTGAAGAGTATGAGCCCAAATTCAGAGATGTGATTTTGAATTCCTTGCTATTTGGAGACTTTCATACCCACATTCTATTTGCAAACAGCAAAGTTAAGTGCACCATAGTGGTAAATCAAGCCTGTGAAGTCCAAACCAAGTAAAAAAGCCACAGCTATTCAAACATCTAGGTTTTATTTGTTTGGCTACATTCATTCATATCCAACAGATTAATATACAATTGCTTTTTTTTGCATCTTTATGAAAACAAATCATATTACCACAGACTTTCCACTCATCTTCTACAGTTTCCCTACTGAACTGCTGTATTGGGTCCTGACTACTTGGTCACAAATCTGTGTATTGTTATTTGTGCTCTAAACCACTTTTTTTATGCCCCAAAACATTCCTTTAGCAAAGGCTATTAGTGTCCTACCTTCTGTGTGAAGTCAGATTTGTGAAGTTCATTCTTTCTTACGTGTGTCTGATCACGGGGATCAAATCACATGATAAAGAACATAAGTCTGGACTGCATATAGAAAAAAATCACTTTTGAGAAGACCTCAGTTAATGGAGAACCTTGATGGAAATCACACAGTCCTCCACTGCTGGAAATGCCAAAAAATCCCCTCACTTGCTGCCCAGTGTGCCAGGCACAGAGGAAGGCACACATCAGGTTGTGAGCTCTGCTGGAGGGCAGATCCCAGTGCAAGGGACGGAGCAGAGCACAGAACTGCAGGTGATCCTTACAGAGGAAATCCCAGACAAGGGACCATGCAGCTCCCCAGCACCTTTACAGACCCGTGCTGAATGCCACATTCCCCAGCACCAAGGCTTCAACCACCTGAGCACTGGGACAGTACAGAGAGAAGTCACCAGCAGAAATCTGCAGGGGATTGATTTTTCCTAACAAACTCAAAAATTGATTGGAAGAAGATCTTAGCAGTGAAGTGGAAAAATTTGCTGAGGATATACATTTACTCAATGCAGGTAGTGTGAGAGCTATGCACAGAACTGTAAATGGGTCTTAAGGCTGACTGGTTAATAAAATGGCAGAGGAAATTTAGTGTAGATAAACGTGAAATTATATACGTGGGCTAGTGTTCTTGGCTTTATGAATAAAGTGATGAACTCTGAGTTGCCTGTTACCACTCAAAGTGAAAGTTTTGGATTGTGACAAACATTTTCATAAAAACATCAACTCAGTGCATGGCACCAATCCAAAAATACAAATGTTTGTTAGGAAAGGAAAAAGAACAAAACAGGAAATAAAATTATGCCAGTTGATAAAGCCATAATTTGCTCAAATGCTTTTTATTATTGTTATTGTTATTAAGTTTCTGAAGGAACACAAAACACATGCAAAAAATGACATAAACACTCTACTACCTAAATTAGTAATGATGTTAAGAGGTGTCAGATGTCAATATACAGCCATCCAAAAGATTATAAAAACCTGGAATACTGTGTGCTGCTCTGGCGCTTGCACCTCGTATTTCCTGCTTCCAGTGTTCACTTAGAGAAGTAGCCTGTCCTCAAAGAGGTTTTAGGATGTGCTGGGAGTGCAGAGCTCCTTAATGAATGGTCATGCTTTTCTCCACATCTGAATGATTTGGAGTGGCATTGGAAATAGAAAAGAAATCCTACTCTCCTAACGAAATTTACGTGGGAAGAATCTATAAGAGAAAATTCTCATGGATTATGCACCTCCTCGTGGATGGTATTCTGCAAGAGAGGGTGCACTGAGCCAATGCAATCAAGGATCAGGAAAAACAGCCATTTCTTGCCAGCAAATACTGAGAGAAAACCTTGACTGGTTTCCTGCAAACACCTGCTACTTGGCATGCCCAAGTCACTGCCAGTATTCCTGCTTTGATGGTGCCATCCCCAATTTTGCATGTATTTTCAGAGCAAATGTGTTTTGCAAAGTGGGAGGTAATAGCACAGGTAACATACATATGGAAAGGTTTTATTCAGATTGTGCCTGACACAACTGTTCAATGAGGTTCAAGAGGTTAGATTTTGATGTACCAAGGGACTGCACTCTTTGTGTCTTTACCACCTGGTATTTTTATGACATGCATCAACAATACCAATCAGGTGAAAATATGTAACAATTGTCACCATTGGCTTGTGGCTTTTGGCATCACAGCAGTCATGTCAAGGTCAATTCATCCAGCAGCATTGGCTTATTTGACAGGAAGCTGCTTATCTCAGTTTGGAACCTGGAACAGATTAGCCATGGCTACAGACAGCAGGAGAAAGAAGTGTAAAAAAGAAGTGAAGGAAGAGAACAGAAAAGGAAATAAAGAGCTGAGAACAAGTGTCTTTCCCAAATATTATGGGTATTTCCACTTTAGAATTACCATTTTGAGTACTCTTCAGTCTCTTATTTTAATTTCTTGCCACTGTTGTCACATTAGCAGCTATCAGACCCTGTAGTTAATGGTACTGTTAGTACAGTGTGTTGGAGTAAAGACCAGACTCTCTCCTTAATAACCTGCTCACTTCAGGGAAATCTACATTTCCTCTATATAAATTGCCACTTCAGTAAACTGCTCCCCTTGTCACACAAAATGTAAAATATGAGAAGTTCTATGATAACATAGATAACTGAATGGCTCTTGTGACTGAAGGAGCAGTTGCTTATGTAACTACACTTTTACAGAATTTATTTTTTTTCCACAAAAGACACCAACTCTGGCAACCATTACCATAGCAATGCATTATGTATGCTTCCTCACACAATATCCCGTGTCTCAAAATATCCAGACCTCCCTTGTCTATTCTCCCTGAATTTTGCTTTCAACAAAATCTAAAAGCAAACCTTTGGCCTTGAAAACATTTTTGCTGATCTTTGAATTTCTCTAATTTTTGGCTTTTACGTTTAATTACTGCAATCTCTGTAGGGGGATACAGCATGGGTAAATGAAGGTGGGATAGAATGTTATCGTATCCCCTAAAGAGTTGCAGCTGAACTAATTACCAAAGATTAGGAGCAGGCCTGATGTTAACAGGCCACACCTGTAGCCAATAAGAGCAGTGGTATAAAAGAGTGGGTTGGTGGCATCTGAAGTTAGCTGTCTACTGCAAGGACCAGGAGCAGTCAGTGCTTAGAGGAGATGCCTATGAGAAACATTGAGGAGGTATGAAACTCTGCTGATATGGAGTCTTTGTACTATAACAACAATAGAACTTTTGCTATATAAGATGATAGTCTCTAAATTATTTTTGGCTGTTCTTGGCAAGGAATGCCCAAAAGATTGTCCTTTGCATCAGAAAATGTCAGAGTACAGTGGCATTCCAGCTAAATCCCACACTCTGGGAGCTGTGGTTGGGCTTCTATATGCATCTTGGGCCATCTCTTCAGTATCCAGGAGAGCCTTTTTCAATTTCTTGCGCATCCCAGGTACAGCTGGCATTGTTAGAGCAGACCAGACACAGCCAGCTGCATTTCCAGCCACCCAAAAGTCTTGTTTTAAGATGACTCTTCCCTGCTGTAATGGTTTCCTTGGGATTTTGATGCAGGCAAATGACATGGAAGTGTTGGGTTTGAGAAGGGCTGTGTGAGGGATGAGCTGGCAGTGTGCATTCTCACTGTCGCTGTGCACATCCATCACTTGGGGGATGTACATATTCTTGCTGTAATTTAATTTATATTTAAACTAGTCTATGAGTAAGAAATTGTAACACAATGACTGCATCTTAGTCAGATTTTCTCACAGAAGCCTTCTGTCTTAAGACTTGGCTATGCTTGGGAAGATTTCCTCTGTAATATTAATAACACATTCTTTGCTGGTGCCCAGCCCCAACAGCATCATAAAATTGCCATAAAAATATTTCTTCTATGAGTGCTGTTGGCTTATGCTCTGCTTGCATACTGAGGAAAAAATGCATTAAACTATATGTAATAACATAATTTTGACCTTTTTGTCATAGCAATACTTCCATAAAGACATACTTAGATTGTAACCACTTTTAGTCCAGAATAAATCTGTCAGTGGCACCTGGGAACTCCAGGCATTGAAATCCTGAAGTAACAGTAGCACCAAGAAACAGATACTCAGTTTATGAGGGGGTCTAAAAAATCATTGTTGCTTTTGGTATCATTTCAAATACATGTATTTAGTTGAGTGTTTGGGAAAATCTGTGTTGTGTACAGCATGAATAGTCTTGCAAAGGTCAGCATGAAGTTTTTAGAGTTCCTGCAGTGAGAGTATATGGAGCTGTTTGCTGCGCAAGCTAATGATTTCTCAAGAGGTGGAGAGCTATGTACACAATTACTTAAAGCAGCATTTCAATTAATCAAATTACTTTTCGTTTTCCATGTCTTTTAAGACTGATCTGGGAATAAAGCAAAGCATTAAAATGAGAACACTTTTATGCAGTATATTGACCCCAAAGGCCATTCTTCACCATGTTTTTAAACCCAAGTGGAACGTTGAGCCAATATCCACAAAACTGCAGTACGGGCACTGCAATCTTCAGGATGTTTCATAATGCCAGCAGAAAACTGATAAATACAGATACAGAATAATGAACTGATTTTAGAAGGAACAATAAAAATTTGTAACCAGTGTTCAATTTCATGATGCATTTAATGATTTTTGAGACAGCTGTACATTAGTCTGTATTGGTAGTGCAACACTTCTACAGAAATGGCCCAAATAAATCTTCATTAACAGATAAAAAAGATTATTATCTTCTACTTACACATTTTTATTGTGTATATGTTACAGCCAAAGAAATTATCTTAAATGCTTAGATTCAATATGGTTTCTTTCCATAATAAAGTTTGCATCATAGCTTGGTTTCACTGGTGTACATTGAAGATTTTCACCTCCTCTTTAACCTCATTTACTGACATAAGTAAACAGTTGGGAAAAAAGTCCCAGGGTAATAACATTCAACTTTGGGGTGTTTATTAAGGAGTTTAGCATAAAAGTACTGTTTGTATTTTAGAATCTTACTTTACTGGAGTAGTAACCATGATGGTTTTATTCATTGGTTTGCAAGTTCATTTATGGACACAGTTATAAGTGAGATGAATGGAATTGCCTGCAAGTTAATTTGGCCTATTATCTTTATTTCTAAATTTACATGTACCATGGGATGAATAAAAGGAAAAGCACTTGCCAGTAATACAGAAAATTTAGTAAGTAAGGTGGTTGGTTGTCCAGAGCAGCCAAAGTACTATGATACAGAAAGAATCTATTGGAGAACTCCTCTAATACTGTTCACTGCTCTTTATACTCTATCCCAGAAAGGAAGAAGAAAAAATCAGTAAGAACAAAATTAAAAATGAGGCAAAATATATTATTAGTTTAATAAGCAAGGATATCTTGTTATCTGAGCCTGAAAAAGGCACTGTTTCATTCAAACTAGAGATTAGGGTAAGCAAAAGGTAGGTAATAGAGGAGATGAACCAAACAATTAGAAATATTTTTTCTTTTTCTTATGTGACAATGCAAAATGAAGGCTAAAGGAACAGAACAATTAAGTATTATCTTAGCAAAATCATAAGTAATCTGTAGAATTAATTGCCACCATATATGATCAAAACCATTTATTTAATGGGATTCAGAACTGGATTTTATTTTTGCATGAGTAACAGGCACTTCTGTAACCTTGCTAACAGTAAATTTCATTTCCCTACCATATTGTAAATGCTCATTTATCAGAAGAGTCTTTAGAAGAAAATGTCTTCTAGAAAGAGTTGACTCTTGCTAAAGTCCAAAGCTAAGGCAGCTGTACTAAAACACCTCACAAATTCTACAGGGCTGATGCAGGAAAATAAAATCTGTGCTGCTCTGCAACATCTGCACTGCGTTATGGGACGACTAAAACCAAAAATGCAGATTAAAATGGCAGCATATGAATGACCACAGCCTACACCACATTTGCCAACATAACCCTGCAGCATTACCTGAAGAATTTCAGAATTCAGTGAATCCTTGTCCGCTGGTTCTGCTTTCTAACAAGATTTATGTTCCACTGTGCCAACTCTTCCCATGGCTTTAGTAAGACACAATCAATCAGCTGTTCCAGGAGCCATCGGGTTCTTTATGTGCACTGAGTCTTATCTCTTTTATTCTCAAGGCTACTTTCTCAACTCTAAATTAAAGGACTAAAGTGAAAACACTGGTTGGAAGTTTCTGTATATTTCTTAAATTTATAATGTCCCTAGAAACCAATTATGTGGTTTTGCACAGAAAATAAAAATAATTTGACTTTTCACCAGATTATATTTCAAAATAATATGGTGAAGTTTAAGTTAGTTATTTAATGTTAAAAATTAAACATGTTTTGTCCTCAAATTACTGAATAGGTTTTTTTTTTATGATTTAAATACCGCAGAATATCTTAAATATGTTTTCTGATAGATCTGGGGCAGCAAAGCCCTTCTGGACATTTATCTCTGAAATTACATTGAGAGGAATAAACAGCTGTCGGGAATATAAATGCTAACTCATCAGAATGCTGACTCAGTGCTGTAGAAATCAAAATATGTTCATCTACTGCAGAGGTAACATGTCATATACCAACTAGTCATATTTTATCTTGGCCAACTATAAAACCAGTTGAACAAAAAATGCTGGAACAGGGGAGTGGAAATCAAATTATAAATGGGAATAATTTTGAGGTTCTTGTAAAGATCTGGCATATGACCATAAAAATAGAATTATAGAATAGTTAGGGTTGGAAGGGACCTTTTAAAGGTCGTCTGATCCAAACCTCACTGCAGAGCAGGTGGCTCAGAGCCCCATCCTGCCTGACCTTGACTGTTTCCAGGGACTGGGCATCTACCAGCTCTACCTTGCCAACCTGTGCTGGGGTTTCACCACCTCACTGTAAAAAATTCCTTTCTTCTGTGTAATCTAAATTGATCCTCCTTCAGTTTAAACCATTGCCCCTTGTCCTATCACAACAGGCCTTACTAACAAGCTTGTCCCCTTCTAATAACCCCAAAAGTAACCATCACAGTCAGGATTTCTATGTTGTTCACCTTCAGTGGCAAGACCCCTACTCTTTCTGGATTGTCTCTTGAATTATCTTGTGATTTAAGGTCCACTTCTGCTTTCTCTGCAAGTATTAGAGTTTCTTTGTTTTGTTGAAGCAAAATTTAGCAATGAGGGATCTGAATCCTCTGCAATGCCATCTTAATGCTTAATGTCCCATTAGAGACATTGGTCCAATTTTGACACTAAAGGTGAGCTGAATGCTGGTGACTTTTTGCACTAAGCTTTATTAAGGGTGGAAATCTGTTACAGGAGAAAATGATTGTGTTTTACTAAACATACTGATGATCTGCCAACAGATGTGAGAAAGTTGGGGGGTTTTTCCAGGTTTTGTTTTGGTAATAAATTCTGTTAGGAAAATAGCTGCTATCTAGGCATTATTTCAGGACTTTTTGTCCAGACTAATTTTATCTTTGATACTTTGGGTCAACTCTCTTGACTTCAGTTGAAGCTGTCTGTACTCTATGGTGAAGATTTTGGCTCAGTCTGGAGTTGTATCCAAGCAAGTGGACCTGGACTAGCGCTTTTCTGGTGCAACAAATTAATTTACATTTAATGCATTTCTTGCTTAATATTTCAAAATTATATATACATGTGGACAAATGTCTATATATTCCTAAAACCATTTCTAAAGTTGCTGATATTCCCTGTTGTATTTCTTCAGCAATCTGCATCTGGCACTTTTCTGCCAGATATCAAAGTTGATATAAGGCATCAACCTATATCTTACAGAAGGATGAGCACCTGGTTCTCTGGATAAACACTCTGCTATAGGTCCTGCAGCAATGCTGCAGAGGAAGAATCTGCTTTTCATAAGTATGACCCTGGGCATTACTCAGCAAGATGGCTGTCAAACGGAAAGAGCAAAACACAGCAAAAAAAATTATTTTGAAATATGACATTATAGCTGAAAAGTCTTTCTACTGAAAAAAACCCACCCCTCTGCAAAAAGAGAATCTAAAAGTGGGAAATCTTAAGCACTTCACACAATGAAGTCTTTGTAAAGATAAAAGATGACAGAATGCAGCTCTATTACTTAAAGAAATCAAAAGATTCATGGAGACACTACAGCACAAAAATATAGACTTCCATTTTTAATTTTGTAACCTCAAGCTTAATTCCTTTATTTGCTTCAACTCTTCAAGCAATCAGAATTTCTCAAGTCAGAATCTTTCCAGGCAGCTGAATTTCTCTGCTGGGCTCTCTGATCCTGTGACATCTTTGTCATGCCCAAGTTATTGTGCAGTTTCACAAGGGAGCCCCGGGTTCTGCTGAGCCCAATCCAGAGGCATTGTTTCATTGCCCCAGGTAAGGCAATCTTGTTTCGTAAATGGAGTGAAATTTTCCCTGGACTGGCATGTTAGGCCTTCTGGTTCTAAATCATCCAGCTGTTACTAATCTGTTATGTAGCTAGTATCTCTTTGTGCTCTGTGATCTTTGAGCAGCCAACATTTCTGCATATTTTTATACCTCAACATGCTTAATAACCTGTAACATTATAAAATACACATGTAGATATTGTAGAACAGGACTGCAGCTTGGACCTACTTAAGACCACATCTACTTTTGGTTTGAGAAATTATTTAGTCAAGGTATTCAGTTCCTGGACATATTTTGTTAAAAATCTATGAAGCAACTTTTAGTTACTTTAAAATAATTACCATAACTTACAATTTTTACTTATTCTTAATATATTTAGTCTCCTCATTAAAAAAAAAAAAATGAACCTCCCTTCATATAATTTTCTTTTCCATTTTTTTTTATTGCCCTAATCTTACATGAGAAGGTTAAAATGAATTTTTTCTTATTTACACTCATAGGTACAATATCTCTGATCTTACCTCCTAAACTTCCTGACTTATGAAAGATTTGGTGGTTTCAGAGGTGGTTATCTCACCCAGACTTTCACATCTGGCACTAGTATCAGCACAGATAGAAATAATCTGAAGCAATTTAACCTTGCATTCTAATTCCAGCTTCTGTTAACAGCCTTTCTTCAGCTGTTCTACTTCCAAATTAGCTTAGGATTTCTTATGTCATGGTAGTTCTAATCCTTCTAGTTAGGGACATGTTATCCAGTGGCAGCCCCAGGACTAGATTTGCATCTTATCTGCAAACATTCTTGCTGCACAATTCAAGAAAAATGATGGATTTGTGTTTATTTTATATTAGCAGCTTCATTCTCATTGGTGCTGTAAATATAGATGTGATAGTGGTCTATTTCTGAAATAGATTTTTACCTTGAGCAGTCCTGCAAAATATAGCTTCATTCTGTGGAATTGGCCCACAGCTTCTGATGCTGTAGTTTAGCTTTCTTGTTTGTGTTTGACAGTAAGCTTTGGATTTGCTACCAATCTCAGTGAGACAAGGCTCCTCTTCTCAGAGCACTGCCTGGATTACACAATTCTCTTACATCTTTCCTCTTGACTTTCTACTGCTCCTTTAATTTACCTCTTGCAGTTGTGAAACTATAGGAGTTTCATAAATTTTCCAGGTTGCCTCAGCCTTCTGTTGTGAACTTTCTGTTCTGAATTTCACATTCTCTATATCAAATTTATTCTTTATCCCTTTGGCAATCTGGTCTCTCCTGGGAACATACACCTTGGGAAATTTTTCCCTGCACAGGAGCAGTTAATGACTACCCAGTCTCAGCTCTTGCACTTCCATGTGAGCCTCTGGAGTATGCAGTAATGAAGCCTGATTAAGTATGGTTGGAGCTCTGTGATACTTCTGTACAATAAAAATACAGATCAAACATCATTATTTGGGATCAGCTCCTTAAATAAATCTGTTGCCTTAGATCTTCCCTTCTTTAAAAGCAATTTTTCTTTAAAACAAATGAGTCTTTTGAATAGGAAGCCAGGTTCATACTCACTAAGGTCTGACTCTAATCTTTTTGTGATAGCTGACTTTAAATCCAGCAAACAAAACTCTGTGTTAAATCAATGTAAACTCCCTGAGTAATAGGAGTGCCAGTGCCGCAGGATAATAAAACCCTGGCACAGAGACATTCCTGTCATGGAGAAATGCTTGGTTCTTGCATTAACTAATAACAATAGATGAATTAATCACTTTGCTTTTCTTCATTGCCAACCTGGTAGACTGTGATTAAGTTCTCCACTGCTGGCCATGTTGAGGGGTTTATTTTTGTCTTATTGGCTTATATGTCTATTTTTCTTTTGCCAATACAAACCTCAATCTATTCTTGGGTCTCCATAGACATCTCCCTATAAGTGTTACACTTGTTATGAAGAACTATGTCAGAACAGCTACAGTCTCCCTTGGGAGGCATTTGATCATTCTTCTTATCTAGATCACTTAAAATCTTCAAAGGCCAGCTGTACCTGGGTATTAATGCTTTTTCAGAACCATATGTTTCCCTTCTGCACAAAACCCATTTAAGGGGGACACTTACATAAAAATCTTGCTGCAAATTCTTGCTACTTGCTCCTTCTGTAGGGGATAAAGGATAAGGGACAAGTGGGAACACATCATTTTAATCAACCCATGGAGGACATAAGAAAGCCCATAGGACATTTAAACATAGCTAGATTTTTTCCTTCCCTTCCTCAGACCCTCCCCAAAAGAAATGGTAAACACTGCCTGCTAATAACCCCTGCAAATTCAGCTAAGAAGTACTTTTGGATAGTACTTTTGGAACCGGGCATAGGATTTTTGCTTGATGTGTTTCTCAGTTACAGAATTCAGAATGTTATATTATTGTGCTATCTGTTGCTACAGGCAGCATACAGACATATGATGGCTGCCTGATAAAGAAACATTAGATTACACATTTAGCCCACTCTGCAGAAGTTTGAAACATATTTTACATATGGCTTTGGCCCACTGGTTTCCTTTACTTTTCACAAGCAAATATGCCATTGTTATTTGTAGAAACACAGCAAAATAAAGACAATATACAGCAGGCAGGCACAAGAGGATAATTTAAGTTCAGTTTCAAAGTTCTTGGATTTCGTGGGTTTATTCATCCCTTTAGTATCATTCTCCTATTCTTCATGTGAATTTCCTTAAAACTTTACAAAGTTATTACTAAACCATAGGTGAGAGGATATGTATTCCTTCTATAAACAAATGCAAAAAAAGGAACAATATTTATAAACCACATGTAACCTTGTTCACATGAACAAAGCTGAATTATATGGTCCCATTAATTATTCAGAAGATTACATAAAACTGGCAAGTGCAAATCAGGTGAGGGCTCTTCTCTTTTCTCTGGGTTGACCAAAGTAAGAATAATTCTATGTACCACAGTAACTAGCAGTGTGTGGTAAATACAGTGAAATCATAGAATGAAGAATAACACCTGGGGAGGGGTGAGTTTGCTTCTCCCAGTTGTTGGCTGTATGTCAAATGCACAGCACAATTTATGAGTAACTTCAGCATTGCTGTTGCTGCAAAAAATGGAAGACAGCATTGTCACTTTGTGTAGGTGATACAAGATGAATTTGTTCTTTGTAAAACACTTGCAACAGACTGCAAAGAAAAAATTAGCTTATGATGTTGGAGAGGGAAATATCAAAAAAGAAAGCGCATCACAAGCTAGCAACAAATGCCATGAAAATGTCTCAAGATGTCTCAATATTGGGCCTGCAGAAGAAGTTAAGATGAAATATATAGTGCTTTTATATGGGTTATTTCATTACTAGTCTCTTTCTATTAAATCAAAACATGTGAAGAACCAGAATGTCTCTTCAAGAAGAAAAGAATATGAAGATTCAGATAACATTTGTAGCCAACTCCCCCAGAAATTCATCACTCTTGAGGTTGGAGCTGTTCACCATTATACTCCTTCAGAGATGCTCATATAAGAGATGACAGAAATGCAAATGAGATTCTATGCATTATATTTAATTTTATCTTATCATAGTCACTTAGAATCTCAGCTATGACCTTGAATTTGGTTGTATTTGTAGTACAGTTCACCAGAGACAGGCTGAGCTTCAACAGCATCAGATTTGTTATGAGATGTCAGATGTCTGCATCAAGTAGGATGACAAGTAGCTGAGAAATGACATTGGTGCTACCCTAATCCTAAATCCATCAAAAGAATAAAATTCCTTGCAACAAGAAGAGCATCAGGATACTTATGTAGAACTTATTTTCTTTGCTACTGGACAACTCTATTCCATTGCTATGCTGAATGATTTTTCTTAGTGTGTTTTCCAGCCACTAGAAATTTTTCAGATTTGGGTTGTATAAGAGAGTTTAATGTTTTATTCTGGTGGAATACTAATATTTTGTCAAAATTTACAGAAGTCAGTAGGAATTACATAGATAACTACCTTTGATCAGGTGACCAGGTAAAAGGTGCAATTCAGTGCTGACAGCTATACTTTCACAGTTTGCAGTAGAAGAGATCATTTAAGAACAAAGCATCTTACTGAGAGATGTGATCATATGAAAATACAGGCAGGCAAGAGCAGAGTCTGTTTCTGTTTTGCTCACAGTGTAGATATCACAGTACTAACATTTCATAAAGGCTCAAGACAGATGGTATGTATGTTTTTTGCATAAGATAAACAGAAACTTATCGAATGGAGTGAATTCAATATCATGTGATCCACCTTAATCTTTGGCTTCAGGTTCACAGGAACCCTTCCCTCTGAACAGCTGCAGAGCCTGTGATTTATTGCTGCTGTCACAGTGATGTGCACAGATCACCAGACTGAATGTGTTTTGCAGTGACTACTTGCAAGTGTTGGTATTTTTGCTTTGTTCCTACAAACACTATGTCTTCTGTCTTCTACAGAGATCTGTGTTTTCTTTTAGTGTCGGTGTACTCTGGTGCACATTCAAACTGGCAGCACTGCAAATGCTATCTCCAGCCACTGTGAGGTCACTCCCAATAAGTGGAACAACATCATTTTTGGTTACATGAGCCCATCAGAAGCTTGATTTTGTTAATTCCATTTGAATATTCACTGCTGTTTATTTGTTCTGTTGTGCAGTCACAGCTTGATTCATTCTATTTGTTCATCATTAAGGTCCAGCAAAGATTTTGAGGAGGAATATCACACTAGATTTGTGTGAGAAATCAGCTGGTTTTCTTTAGAGAAGTTGTCTGGCTCTGTGTTGTTTGTATCTTTCACATGGAAGTGAGACCAATGAAGAAGGGCTTTAGCTGCTTGGGCACTTGTCTGGGAGATAAGTGCAGTGAGTCTGAGAATGTCCTTGATCATTATCCATTAAGCAGTGTTGTTTTTTTCTGTGTTCTGGCTTTCAAATCTCAGTGGTGTTGCAGATGGTTCTGAGGAAGAGGTTGCACTACTGCAATAAAATGAACAGATTTGCTGAGATGTTCAGGGTGCCAGGAGAGATCTCTATTCATGGCTCTTATAGTTAATCTTCAAAATTTATCAATTGTACATTATTAAAAAATTTTCAAAGAACCCGCCTGGGGTCCTTTAACTAAAACAAAACGAAAACCCCAAACCAACACACCAGAGTGTTTTTATCAAACCAGTTTCCTGACTGCTTGGGTGCTCTTCATATGCAGATGGTGGGCAGATTGATTAGTTGGCAAGAGAGCAAGTGAGCTCTCAAACCTGCTAGTGTGTAACGAGACAAAAAAAAGTAGTAGGTGATAGTGAGAAGAGTAATTATCCTGTACCCGTTAACTTGGTGCATGCTGCCATTGCAGCAGGGCAGATCACAGCAGGACACAGGACAGACAGGATCCAGGTCACCTTCAGGAAATCACTTGTCAGAAATACTGCTCCCAACACTCACCAAAATGCACGGATCGGATGATGCTACCAGACCCTCACATGGTAGAAATGATCACTTCCAGGTGGCCTTGTTATTTTATTCCAGCTGAGTACACCTGACCTCCCCATGGTCTTTCTTTCAAAGCTCCAATCAAACATGTTAAATAATTAGAGGCAAACAAGGGGAGAGGACAGAGCGTATATTAAAATATAATTTCATTTCATATCTTCTGCTAATTTGGTTTTGAAACATGATAGGAAGTAGAGATATTGCAATATCAGAGAATACTAATGCAATGATCAATTTGAAATTGGACAAATAAAATGTAGTCCAACAGTATTGTGCAGGCTTCTGGTTTTTCAATACCTAAAAACAAGCAAGGGAAATATTATGTAAACCAGAAAAATGTTACATAAACTGCCATAACAGCAAAAGCTAAGTATATTTACATTACCAGACAAAACCTTACCAGTGCATTATTTGTATTATTCTTAATTTATTCTGCTTAAAATTTTTCTATTCTTCTTAAATTTCTCTGCTTAAAACCAAATGACTGACTCACACCACACCCCACAACTCAAACCCAAAACTTTGTGCTCTCTTCTAAGGGGGGAATGGCAAATTGTTTAATTACCCCCCTCTTCTCTTTTGCTATTCATGCTTTCCCCAGCATGGAAGGCCTTGTGCAATTTGATAGTGTAAGATCAGGAATGCCATAAAGGCAGTTTTATTTTTATACTGGGAAAATGTTAAAAAAATTGGGCTACTCACAGCAAATTTGGAGCCAGATCATCTATGCTAAAAGTAGCAATAACTGCAGTGTATAAAAGAAGCTAGAATTGATTGTGTCTTCTCTAAAGCAGAGGACAGGGATTTGCTTATTTGATACAAAAATCTGGTTTGTAGCAAGATTGATCTGCACATTAATTCTTATTGTTTATAAATAACTGACTAGAATCTAGAAAAGCCTTGACACTGGCTAGTTAAAGATAGATGAATGTAAATCCCTTATGTGTTTAATGCAGTAAAAAAATGCTTGATACTCGAAATTATGTGTATGTAGTATAACAGATCTATTTTTTCTTTCTATCATATTAGATAGTCTTGCTTTATAGTCTTCATTTGCATACACCTGAAAGAATGACATATCTTGAAATTTTGTCACATTGAAAATATTGGCCCAAATTAATATAAATATTTTTAATAAAACAAAGTTGAATTGGGATACCCAGACATATACTATCTGAAGCTAAGCTTTCATAAACTGAAACATTTTCAAAACTTTGGCTCAAGAGTTCCTTTAAGCTGATTTTTATCTCTCTCATGTCTTTCTTTTTTTTAATATATAACCCCCCCTTCACCTACACATCCTTAATGGGAGAGCTCTGTCTCACTGGAATGCTAGAAGTGCTGTTTTCCCAAAATTAAAGTCAGTGACTAAAAGACCAGATCTTGCAGATTCTTAGCCACATGCATAGTTCTTTTTCTTGAAAATATTCATACTGGATTCTGAAAGCTTTGGAGATGCACACTGTGAGCCAGAACACCATTTTGAATCTCCAGTAGGAGAGGGTGTCATGGCACTGGGGATGGCATCAGCTAATTGCTGATGACAGCAAAAGTGACATCCTAGGAACCAGCCCTTCACCCTGCTGGGGTCAGGCTGATGCTTTCACCATGTGGAGTCCCAGATACTCACAAAAAAAAATAAAATTCCCTGCAGCATCAAAGATTTTGCTATTACATTTATCTACACTTTAAATTAGCTTTTCATTTCCTAATTTCCACCTGTTAGGCTTCATTTGTGTATCTTATGTTTTATGATCTATGAGAATGTTATGAGAGACAGGTATATAATAACAGTATAATCATCTGGGAAACAGATCTGCAATCTGGTACAAATTTCATGTAGGTTTCCCTACCCTGGGATTACAGGTACATTTGGGGTATACTAACACTGATAAATATTGAGCACTTAGTTTCTTCATTTATGTTGTAAAAATCTTGTTTATCGTTATTTTACCATCTTAACTCTTCATTTTCATGATATCTTTTATTTGACAGGACAATGAAAAGAGTAGCTGTAGTCCATCATTTTTAAAAATTGTTTGTCATAGGTTCCTCTTCTTTCCATTCTATAAAAGAGTAATACTTGAACAGAAATAATGTTTTTGGGTTGAATTGTTTTATTAAAGTTGTATAAAAAAAATCTGATTAAAATCAGACTTAGCATGATTTTTAAAACATTTGAATAATTACCATAAACAATATCCCTGTAATGAGCACCACTGACATTTTTTGTGTTCTTTTCATAGTAGATTACTGTATACTTGCCTCTAATTATAGCAAATCCTATTACATTAATTTTCATTGTACTGCTAATCTGATTAAAATAGTATAACGTTAACAGTCACACACATGATAATGAGAAAGCTTTATAGACTCTAATGAGAACAACTTTCTTCTTGAAAGTGAAAAATGGTTTTGATAAGTGTGCAAATACTCAACTAGACATATAAAACTGTCTTCAACTCAGATTATAAACAATTTCAATACATTCAGGAAACATCCCTCTAAGCTTCAGACTCACATCTCATGAATGTGGAAACATTCCTATCAGCATTTAATTAAAGATAATAAAAAGATGTTAAATAAGGCTCTGAATTTATAAATTTCATATTAATAGTCTTGTAAAATTATAGTTAGACATTTTTATTTATAGCATTTAAATAATTTATAAAATTAGGCATGTTCATAAATTTTGGCAAGAGAAACACCTTAAATTTTAGTCTGTCATTTTGATCTACTTATCCTGATGTGTACAGGTGCCATGCACAAAACTCACTATTGAACTGAAAAGAAAAGGGGCGAGGTAAGCAAGCAGCTTTTCTAGACAGCTGAGTACAACCACATGAATTGAATGGTTGGACTGCATAGGTCCTGGTTCCAGATTTTTCACAGTGGTTCTATAACACAACAACCACAGCAGTTCAGTTTCTCAGCCTGTGATATTTTGAATTTTTGTTTTTCAGAATTTTACACCCTTCCTCTGGGGAACAGTAATTATCCCCTGCTCTTCACAATCTTTTATTTTCTTTTAACTGTTATGTGCTAGGAGGCTTGCCCATCAGGCATAGCTTCTAAAAATGAAAGTTATTAACAACTCCACATCCCAAAATCATAGCAAGGTCTGATAACACCTCACCTCAGAGTTACAGAACCTCAATACACAGTTAGCAAGACGAATTAATTAGATCTTTGTGTTGCAGATGGCAGTCTACTCCTTAGAATCTTTTTTGGGAAGCGATGTTACTTACGCTTCTCTCTCTTTGCATCTCACATTGAAATTGTATGCTTGGTGATTTCTTCCCTCCAGTAGTTTTCTACATGAATAAGCCGTATCAGAGAGCACTAATGGAATTCATGCATATGCTTATTTTTTTCTACATTAAGCTTATTTTATCCTGTGAGAGGGTCATGCTTGTCAGGCATAATGTGATATTTGGATAATTTTGACTTCGGGTGGTTTTCTTTTTTTTTTTTTTTAAGAGCAAAATCTTAGCATTACAAGCTAGCAAGGAATGGGGATATCTAAAACCACTGGACAGTGGCTGTTCAAGTCCACTTTGGTCTAGCCTGAATTCCTCACTTCAACAGTATTCTTATTTCTGTAGTAACTTAAAATTTGCTTGTAACAGTATAAAGCAATCCATATCAGACTTGAAAGAACAGGACTAATACTATTTGTATGGAAAACCTTCTAAATGTCCTAACTGTTGTGAAACAGGGATACTTGCTTACAAGTTTCTTGTAAATATTTCAATTTCTTACTCTAGAAAACCCTTTCATCTTGATAATCCACAGTAAAGTTATTTATTCTGTGAATATATTCTCTTAAAATAATCTCTTCTTCTGAGAAAACAAAGTGAACATTCTTTCCTTCCAAAGCAAAATTATTCACCTCTTTTCATTTTGGCAGCCCAAATAAATGATCAGGATGAGCAGTTTCAGAAAGCGCAAGGTAGTTTTAAATGACAGTGTCAGTTCATTTCTGCTTCCACTTAGACCCACAGTTCTCTGCCACCAGTCAAACCAGCCTATCATGAAGGCACTTCAAACAAATGTGAAAACTTCCCTTCGTGTACATGGTCAATTATATAGTAAAAGGCCACAGGAAAATTCCTTCAAGCATTTCTGTTTATTTTTTTATGATGGTACTGTATGTATCTCTCTATATATATTTATATTATCACTTAACATGTATTTTATGAAAAGAAAGCATGAAGCAAGAAAAAACCCTTTGCATTATATTCAATAATTTAATGTGAGTACAAAGAAGCCCTAGTAGATCAGAAAAAGTCAGAGAATGATGTATTTTAAATGCAGTTAGGAAACATAGAAACACACTTTTGAGGAGGGAGAGAATAACCCCAGAGTCATTGCACTTGACAAACTTGTAGATTCTAAGGAATTGTTTTGTCCTTGACAGATATGATTCCTCCCTTTTTCTTTCTGTAAAGAAAATAGAAGCTGTAACAAGTTTACATAAAGACTGAAATAGCAAGGAAGTTGTTACAGTAGCTTTAATGGAAATCTTTATTAATATTATTACTATAATTGACTACCTATACAAATTCACGTTACTAACAACTCCTGCAGGAAAAAAACCTTCCTTAGTAAATAGGAACGTTTTGATTAATTTAGAGATGGAGATCAGTCAACTAATGTAATGTTTTAATGTCACTACTGTATCCTATCAGTCTGCAACTCCGCCACTTTACCAACTGAACTGTGCAATAAAAGGTTCTCAAATAATTTTAAATACCACAGAAGCATAGAACATGACATGTATCAAGATTTTTTTGTCACTCATTAGCGTAAAAGTCAGCAAGGGGAACAGGTTCATCCTGGAGTAAACAAAATGTTAATTCTTCAGCACACTCAGTAGCACAGTATTGAGAACTATATGGAACAGATGATGTAATGTTATTAGAAGTGTCTGTTATATCCACAGTACAGCCAAAATTAACTCTATCCTAAGATTCAAATAAAAGAAGTTATTTAATATTCCAAGAAACTGGCAACAAGTTTATTTAACATTTGATTTAGTTCTAATACATTTTGCAAACCTAAAAATCAATGCAACTGAGTGCTTGAAATGTGCCATTAAGATCTAATCTGCCCTCAGAAGTTGCTCATGCAACCATTATGTTACTAATAAAAATGCCAGTTATTCTGGTAAAATTATTTTTTAAATTTTTGCCAAACAGTAGCTTGTACCGGTTTGTTGAACGAAACAAGCTACATCAGCAAATAAAAACTATTTTTTTTTTTTTTTACGAGCACAGCTATGCCAGTTAGAAGTGCAGCTTCTTTTTCCTCACATTCTTGCTGAAAAACATTATCTGAAATAATTTAAGTCTATAGTGTCTCCAAAGAGTCTTTTGAGTCAAATTTCCCCTGGTCCTGGAAGCACAGTCAAAACTGACACAGGTGAGGGTTTGAAAAGGATGGCAGCTAGTGACAACGGGCACTGCAGGGTTGTGTGATGGGCTGATGATAAGGGGAAAGCAAGATAAGGTTCTGCAATCCTGTACTGAAATCAAATCTAAAGTCTGCAGGGGTAGATAATGCAAAAATCTTGCTTTGCATTTTCTGAAATCTCATATTTATGCTATTAATATTAAGATGGAAAAAATGAGAGGCACAACTTAGGATGAAGAAGCTTTACATCACAATTACACTTCTTCAGTCTTAGCAGCTGATGGGAGCTCCTGATGTTCAGCTCCCTCAGTGGCACCCTCTAAGTTGCAGTGAGTCAGTCTCCTGCTGCTGACAGCAGCCTAAAATCACCATGGCATGGGCCAAGACTGGCACACACTGGCATTAAACTCCACCTTCTCAGGCTCCTTCCATCAATTTTCTGGATACACCACTGTCCTGGTGTAACCAATCATCAGTGGTGTTGTGCCAAGAGCACATCCACTCAGTGTAGCAGCCACACACAACATTGCAGCCTGTAACTGTGCGAAAGAACTCTGCTCCTCTGAGCCAAGAGGTGCATTGGAAGGTCATTCTGGAGACAGGCTTCAGAAGAGGCCAGGGCATCACACACTGTAAGAAATAGATTGTACAGCTTGTTCTAAGGTAAAGTCTGCAGCTGAGTTACCTGAGCAAATAAAATTAAGAAATTAATATGGTTCTGCTTGGTTTGCACTGTAAAAACCCTATGAAACAGCTGTATTAACCTAACGGGAATTAAATTGGTTTTAAAACACACACTAGGTTCAAAAGTTTCAGCTTTCTGCAGTGAAGGAGACTATATTCTGTTAGAAAGGGTTTGGTGAAGCACAGAAAATACCATCAGAGAGCCTCTCTTGCACAGATCTCCAGCTTAGAAATGTTGGTCAGCTCAGCAGACAGGTCCATGCAGGCCTGGGAGATAACAGCGGGATGTCCGGATGCTTCCCCTAATCTGAAAGCTGCTGAATGACTCCTGTTAAAAATAGCCTGTTCATCTAAAAGGCAAGAAAGACAGGATCTTTTTACTCTTTTAGCATACATGTAAAACATTGGTGCTTAAAGCAAGATGTTCTGAAAGGCAATATATAATGGAGCCACACTAAGAGGGAATAGATGCAAGAAAACCAGAAATAATGCAAATTAAAAAAATGTCTTCATTAATAACTGGTTTTTATCTCTGTAATGCACATCAAGAAGTACAGAAGATGATGCATAAAATGGACATAAGTTAATTTGTTAATACCAGATGGATAGACTATCATAGTTGAAAACTATAGAGCTAAATTTGGAATAGCTGTCATTATTCAGCAAATTTAAATAGATTTAGGAATCCCTATTGAATTAGGAACAGGAATCACATCAGGAAGAAGTTTTGAGTATATACCCAAGCTCCACTCTAAGTCTTTATGCAAGATACTGCAGTCACATTTCTTAACTCTTTTGTAGATAAATGCTTAAAACAAATATATGTCCCAAACCTGCCAACGGGAAAATGAAAAAGCAAAATTTTGAGCTTCTCTAACACGAAGTTCCTTTACAAAGTAAAAACCTCTGACAGCTTACCTGCTTCTTCCAGGTTTATCATCTTTCAAATAAACTTCACATCCCATATCCTTAGATTCTACAAAGATCTACAAAATTTTCACCACTACAACCAGATTAAGACTAGATTTTTTGGGGAAGAATTTCTATATGAGATGTATTTTTATAACTAGCAGATGTTACATTCAAATATTTAATAATAACAACACTAAATATTTAATACAATCTCACCATTATTTCAGTTGGCACTTCCTACCATTTTAAGGTGTGTATTATTTTCTTAACAGTAGTGCACAAATGTAATTGACAACTTCAATTACAATGTCACTATCACACTGTTAATGTTGTTGAGTTCAAACCCCACACTTACTCTCTTATGTGTGGGCAACAAGAGTTTTTTAGTCAGCTAATGATGACTAGATACAAAGAAGGAGAAAGCAACAGGTTTGTTTTAGGGTTCTTGGTTTTAAGGCAAAATAGGATCTCTACAAGTATTCAAACTAATTTGATAGACTCTGTATATAAGATACATACTTCCCAGTTAGTATACTAAGAGCATTGTTTAAGTACAACAATTAATGCCACCCCCTTAATCTTCCTAATCATTTCAAGTTAGCTATCCCTCATTGCTTGTAATGCCTGAGCTCTTCAAAGTCCAAGTACCCATTAACAGTATCTTGAGAGCTGGAGCTGTACACGTTCACACTGGACATCAAGCTGCCATTTGAAATTTTTAAAGCATTTGTGATACAGATATTTGTGCATATCAGATTTCTTGGCTGAAGATGCAAGGCCATTGAACTCATTAACTACAGTAATGGAACTATTATGTTTCTAATTAAAATCTGTTGTGCTTGTTAAGTATTGTGTTTATCTTCTCTGCTTCCTGTGCAGTGAATAGGCCTAGGCAGAACACAGCCTACTGCAGTGTTGAGGTATATATTATACATTCATACACAAAAAAATCACTGAAATGCTCATCTGTGAGCCATAAAGTGTCAATGTTATTCACATTATTTCTTCCTAGCTGACAGTGCCACTTTAGGACCTCAACTCTGGGTAAGGATTACAGCTCATACTATTTACGTTATTGCAACTTAATGAAAATTTGTTACTTCAGCATGGATTTGTTCTTACCTGCACTCTGCAAAATACCTATTTATATGCTTAAACAGGGTATCCCAGGCCAAAGTGTTTCCCACCACCATTGATCAATGTGTCCAGGTAGGTGCTACCCCTCACTTCAGGGATGTTTGCACTGAGGGTCTCTGATTGTACTGTACCAGGTGTTAGAACTTATTCTAAATGTACTCCTCAGACACCAGTGCTGTGCTGCTGTTAAAGCTGATCTTGAGGAGGAGGGCACAGAACAGATTAAAGCCATGACAACTGTGTCACACCTGAGGCCGTGACACAGATACGTGTTCAGCTATTTGTGCTTAAGCACCCAGAAGGTGGGCACCTCTTTAAAATCATTTAACACTTTTAGTTTGGCTTTATCATCACATGATTCTCAAACACACTTCAGTTGTTTTCCTCACATGGAAATAAAACAATTTAAAAGGGGCTGCCTTGCTGTTCGCTGTGGCCTCAGCAGGGTTTTTAGGTGCGACTGCCCGTGCAGGTGCTCGGGGCGGCTCCGGTGCTCCCGCGGCGGGAGCTGCCATCCAGCCGCCCTTGCTGAGGGGCAGTCGGCGGGACGCGCTGCCCCCTCGGCCTCACCCTCAGCTCGCCCTCAGCTCGCCTCGCCTCGCCTCACCCCACCCTCCTGCTGACCTTCCCCTCACGGGGCCGCCCCGCGGGCGGTGAGGCGTTTGCCCCGCTGCTCGGTGACTGCGACCCCACAACCGACACCGTTAGGCGGGAGGCCGATTAAAATAACATGGGGCTCCTCTAGGCGCTAATGGGATTAGCGGCGAGGCCGCCGAAGCACGGGCAGCGCTGCGGCCATGGCGCGCCTCTGATGGCGGGAGGGCAGCGCGGCGGCTGCGCCTCATGGGCGGGGGCGGGATACCCCAGGTAATCGGGGAGGGCAGCGGGGCGGGAGCGCCCCGGCGGCGGGCAGGGATGGTGGGGAAGGCCTGCTCGCCCCGGGGGCGAGGGGAGGTGCCGGCCGCCCCGAGATAGCCCAGGTGAGGAGAAGGCGAAGTGGGGGGCCTGGTCGGGGGCGGGGAGCGCGGCGCGGCGGGAGAGAGGGAGGCGCGGCTGTGGGTCGGGGGAAAAAGCGCGGGGGGCTGCGAGGAAAGGAGTGCGACAGCGGGAGGAGGAGAGGAGCGCGGGCCCGGGGGAGGGCAGAGCGCGGCGGGAGGCGGAGGAGAGCGTCAGCTGGAGCGGGGATAGCGGGAGCGCGGCGGGAGGCGGAGGAGGAGAGCGTCAGCTGGGGGCAGAGATAGAGGGAGTGCGGCAGGAGGAGGAGGAGAGCGTGAGCCGGGGGGGCAGAGAGAAAGGGAGCGCGGCAGGAGGAGGAGGAGGAGGAGGGGAAGAAGCGCGACGCAGGGACGGCAGATGCCTGGAAATAAAAATTTGATGATTGCATGCAGCGGCTGGAGAGACTCTGTCGGTGGCGGCGGCGGGGACGAGGCAGGGACAGGGGGGGCGACGGCAAAATGAAGTATCAGAAATACCTGACTGTCTTGCAGATGGCCATAGGGGTGACCGCCTCCAACAGGGGCAGTCTGATGCCCTTAAAGAGGAAGCTGTGGTGAGTAGGCACAAACGGGGCCGCGGGCACTGCGGGCCGGGCCGGGCCGAGCGCGGGCCGCGGCGGGACGGGCGGGCGCGGCGGCGGGGGGTCCCCGCGGACATGAGGGGCGCCGTGCCCAGACCCGGCCTGCGGCTCCCGGCCGGCATCGCCGGGGCACAAAGTTCCCGGCGGATTCGTCGGCAGCCGCATGGAAACGCCGGGAGGCGTTGGCGGTGCCGGCGGAGCTGTCCGCGCCCGGCCGGCGGAGGACGCGGCTGGAGCAGGCTCCGCTCCCGCGGGCACGGCGCTGCCGGACCGGCACAGCGGCAATGGCAGCGCGGGCTGAAGGCGCGGGAGCGGCCCCGGCGGGGGCTCCGCTTGCGTGACAGCCCGAGTGTTGCCGCCGATGTAGCGCAGTGTGCTCCCGCCCCGGGCTGTGCGGAGCCGGGTCCGGATTCCCTGCCCCTGCTGCTGCTGCTGCTGACAGGTGTACTGAGAAAATGGGAACAAGGAGACGCAGGTCCAATAGATTAGTGAGAGCCAGAGTAGTGCTGTTCAAATATGGTCATTTTTCCTTAAACCCTGCGTTTCCCCTCACTGATTCTCACTCCTTTTGTGCTTGCCGATTGTGTGCTGAACTGATTTTTCTGGATGAATCAACAACATGTTATGAAAAATGTATTAAAGTATAGTGGTGTAATGTGGGTGAGTAGGGCACCGGCAGGCGTATGGCACTGCAATACCCAGGCACTCGTGGGCGGGCAGGAGCCCACTGTTAGCTCCATGGGAGCAGCGGGACCTGTGTCATCATCAGGACAAATCCTGAGGAGGAAATATTGTCACTTCTTCTGAGAGGGAGATGTCAGTCACAAATTTGCACACTGAGAATGTCTTACCTGAAAGGAACCACGAGTAATATAAAGGTGGTAGTGGTCATACAGTTTTCTTTCACTGTACTTACCTGGCCCTAGTGAAGCAAAGTAAAGCATCAGAGAAGGCATGATAGGTCATTTTATTTGAACATAGATAGTTTGCAAATAAAAATATTGTCAGCAGTTGTAACAAAAATGGGCCTTATATGAATTGTAGAATGTGGAGTTTTTAATACTTTGCTTTTCCCCACTGTAGAGACAGTGTCAAGAAAATGTATCAATTGAAGAAACATGATGTGGAACTAGTAAGCTTTCTGTCATTAATTCCAGGTCTTGGTATTCCTTGCAGATAGAACATAGTTTGATGACTCTGTTCTTCCTGATTGTAAAGAAAAAATTTAATTAAGTTTTAGAGTAAAATATGTTATCATGCAGATAAGTTTTATTATGTTTAATCAGATGTTTTTACAATGTATTTGGTGGTTTGATTCTGATTATGTAAGTTACATAAAGTGTACCATACCTTTTTTATTCTCCCCAAATGCCACTCCTGCCTGTGTGCAGCAGTGGATGCAGTTGTGTCTTACATCTTTTGAGAAATTTAATTATGGAAAATGTAATTATGACAGTGTTCTATTTAATATTTTGTATATTTTCTTGGAAGTATTTTGTTTGCTGGCATGTTAAGGGAAAGCTCTATGTAATTGTGTGCTTTAAAAGTACATCTGAAAGGACCCGATTCAACTCCTGCTTTGTCTTCAGTTGGAGTTAGATCAGCTCTATGTTGTCCTGTTTCATGATAGATTCTGTGCTTTTCGAGGTACAGCACAATATGCTAGTGGCTCCACACTAATACATACCACAAGCATTGCATTTCATAACATTTCTAACTTGGCATCATGTTGCTGCAATGCAATGCTGTGTGAAGATTTAATTGACTAAAAGTGTTAAAGAAAAATAAGGCAAACTTTTTTTTTTAATTTTAGAGAGATGTGTGAATTACTTGAGCATTTAAAAGTATGTCTTTGGGATATTCTTATTAATAGGTGACATGATATATATTCTCATTTTCTTTAAGAACTTTAATAGCATTAGGCATTATCTGTATGGATAGATTTTATGCTTATGGATGAAATACTATTTTCTGATGCACTTACAGAAGTGCTTAAAGGTACTTTGTCATGCTAATTTTTCTTATTTCTGCACAATCTTTATCAAATAATGCATTAAGAAAATGTTAAGGAGAAAATATGTTGCTGTTACTCAAATCAATGCAATATTTGTGTATATTCACAATACATAAACCAAAAGCATATTCCAATACTGTATCACTGGAAATCTCAAAAATACCTAAAGAAAACACATAAATCAAGTTCGCCTATAGTCAGGGGGTGCTTTTAAATCTATTTTTATTTGCTTATTTTTAAAAGCTTAAAAAATTCTCCTTAACCAATGAGATTCATAAGCTCTTTGATTTGTGAATCCATATTGTAAGTGGAAACGAAGATATAATTCAATAAAAAAGGGTTAAAATGCTCATCCTTTTGTTTGTGGAGATAATCCACCTGAATCCTACTGAAAGAAAATGAAAAAGGTAACAGCAATGTTTTATTTCTTTAGGGAGCATCTGTCACTCCAGTTTTCTCCTGCTTTCGCCCCCACCAAAGTCTATGTCCTGTTGTGTGATGCATGGAAGCAGAGCTACAAATGAAAATATCAATGTGTCACAATGGGTTAAGAATAAATAGTTATTAAGTGGCTAGGAATAAACCAGGCAATTAGAGAGAAGGAAGCTATGCCGCAGGCTTGCAGTGGGAGATGGAGGAGGCAGAAACCTGCTTTGTATGGAGTTTGTAATTTTATGATGAGGTTTACTTGGGGCAGTAGTTCTGGACTCAGTGCTGGAGGAAGCTGCTGGAGTCCTGAACTGCTGATTCAGACCCTTTCCTGTGTGTGTGCAGTGTTGTAATCTAATATGTGGGAGCCTGAACGAGATGAATAGGATGTTTTTAATCCTCTTGCTGGAGGGACAGCATTTGGATACAAAACCCACCGTCATAACTCTGCTAGTACAGGTAGAGTGCAGCAGGGACTGACATCTGCAAAGGTGGTCAAGAAGAAACTGACAGCTGAACTGGGAGTAGTTTAAAAATAGTCAATTTTTATAAATAGTTACTGAAATCCCAATATGTGCAACCTGAGTCCTTTTACAATAGAGAAATGCTAAATCACATTATTAAGGGGAGTTACACAGGTAGAATGTAATTTCTTGTCAGAATGATTATTGTGTTTTTCTGCTGCAAGGAGAAGATAGCGGGCAAATAAATAAACAAATGAAAAAGAAAAAACAACAGCAAAATCCCCAACAGGATATTCTATCCTATTCTATCTTCTCACTAATATTCCCTTCTGCTTCTTACAGCATCTGCCTTGACTCTGAAAGAGTTCCTGTGCTTTGGTGAACACCCCCACTGCTCCCCTTGGTGCAGGGGAGTGCAGCATTGTGAAAAAAGGCAAAAAGCTCAGTTAGTGATAGGTTTTCATTGGGGAGATTATGGAAATTACTGAGGCTATTCCATATTTACATTCTTTTAAGAATGATTGGTAGTTGTCTGAGGCAATCTAGGTTACAGAAAAGAATGCAGATGCAGTGCACTACAGAATTTGAATTTTGACAGGATCCAGTTCCCCTGTTTGGTGGTGTTGTTAGAAGAATGTGTGATATAGAAGCCTGGATGTTAAATGATTGCTGCTTCTTGTAAGATACTGCACAGGCACATTTATTTTCAGGCATAGGAGTAAACTTCTTTGGAATCAGTGAGGAGTAACTAGCATGTCTGGAATTAAGCACTGAATGCTTTCTTGTCTCAGAGTCTTTGTATTTAAGCTTCTTGGCTGTAGAAGCCCAGGCTTATAATGAAGAATGTCTGTTTTATCATTAGGACCATCCCTAGGGAGAAAAGTGTCATTGTTTGTTTATGTTCCAAGTAGAATCATATTTAGTATAATTAAATAATCGAAAATGTCACCTTAATGTGGGAGAAAGAAAACATCGAAGATTGATCATCTTGGTGTCTCTACAGAACTCTATGGAAAAGTACAGATCTTCAGAATGGATATTTCCCATTTTTGAGTACTAGTTCCAGTTAATATTGTTTGAAATGAGGATAAAAACTTTAGTTTAGCCCATTGTAAATCTTTATTTATGTTGCAAGTTAATTAATACTTAATTTTTTTCTTGAGGGTTGTGTGGTTAAGGATACATCCTTAGAATCAACATACTTGCAGAGGTGCACAAAAATTCAACACTGCAGCTGAGTGTTCAGTGTCTCTAGCATTGTTTCAAACTTGCCTTTTCTCAAACAAATATTAATATTGAGTCACTATAATTGTTAGGATTTCCAGTCTGGTCAGTGGGTGTAAATGTCAGCTTTTCCAGCCTTGTGTGTGAGACAGAAGCCACTGCTCACACTGAGCTGAGCCCAGCCTGTGTCCTCACTTTTGGTGGTGCTGAGGAAGCTTGGCTCCTAATGGGAGGTATAATAATTATGGGAATTTTATACATCTCCCAGCTGAGATCTGTGTAGCTGCCAGAGGCAGAAGTTTTTGAGAAGCTTGCCTTGGATGTTGCTGCAAGAACTTAAATGCTTTCTTTATAGGATAGGCAGGCAACTTGCAGTATATGAAAAGTGCAATAATTATGTCCCCATTAGAAGTCTTGTTGAGGCTGCATGGTTGTCAAAACCTTGTCCACTCTGCATTGACTCCAGCACTAATACTGCACCTGGAAAACAAATATAGAAAATGTGTCATTTCAAGACCCGTTTTTTAAACATTCTGATGCTGACTTTTATAAAATTGCTCAGAATTCTAATCACTGAACAAGAAGAGAGTTTATGAAGTTCTTCAAAGATTTTCAATGTAACTGGTCTGTCTAGAAATTAAGATGACAGCAGTAATTTCAGACACAATTTAACTACAAAAAAATCAGGTGATATTGAAATTTGTTATAAATAGTAATTATATGTGAGTAGTATATCACCTTTATTCATAGACTCATATTATACTCCGACCATCTGATTATTTTATAACATGTATTAAGTCATTAGCCCTTGATATGACACTTCACCTTGAAGTCACTGTTACACATTATTTTGTTCGGCTACTGTGCTTGTCAGTGGAATACAGATAGTGAAAGTTTAGGGGGTTTTTGCTTATTTTACAAACTAGAGAAATAATTTAGAGTCATGGTTATGTAATGTGATATATGATCAGGAAGAAGTCAAGGTCAATGAAACTGTTGTAAGAATTCTGGATAATAAATAAGGGCTTCAGACTCCAGGTGGGATATACAAAATGGTTCCATTTTACTTGACTAATATTTTCAAAAGTTAATGAATTGGGTGCCTGCGATAGTTCCTCTATACTCCTGATGGAGGTATTACAGTGACTTAGCAATTCACTTATTAATCTGCTATTAATATTGTATTTATTAATTCAGAGATTCAAATAAAAGTTGAAAGGAGACAATCAGATGCAGCAAATTTTATTAATAAGTGTTTTTTTAAACTTAAGGTTCAGATACCAGAACCATGGTACATGGCATTATAGTTTCAGTATTCACTTAAGAAGAATAAAGTTTGTTTCTCTGATTACAGTGAACACTTTGGGAACATAAAACATGATTCAAAAGAGAGAAGGATTTTAAAAAGATGTTTATCAGATTTTTAAATAATTTCATTTTGAGTCAATCTCAAGATGCTTTGGTCCTTTTCTCATGGCTTTGCACTCACATGGGTTTATTTTGGAACTTTATATTCTGAACTTTAGAGGTGTACTAACTGTGGAAATCACGAGTATTTGAAGGGATTCCTGTGCAATACTACATGAGTGCTACTAGAAATGGATTCTTGAGAGTCTCATTGCTGTATCCAGCACTGTGCAAAGCCTGGGTAAAACCGATCCAAGTCTGTCTCAGGTCTCTTAATGCTTCCCTTTGCTGAAACTCTGGGAGGAGTGGGGGCCCTGGAGAAGCTGGTAGTTAATTGGTTTGCACTTGTCCCAAAGTCTCCTCTTCACCCAGAGTCAAACCCCCTGTGATGCTGTCAGTATGGATATCTTGCCTCACCTCCTTCCTTTGGTGTACATACAGTGCAAAGCTTCCCAATTCCCAATATCAATGATATTGATTGGATTTTTCTTTGGTTGGTTAAGTAATGCTTTATTTGCTTGTAAAGAGATCTAGAAACTAATGATTTTGTAAAGGATTGGAGGGAATAGATAAATTGTGATACTCCTTCTCTGTAATTATATTTTGTAACTTTAAAAATACTTTTATGTATCTTAGAAGCTAACAAGTAACAGCCATAATTTATTCTCCAGCCGAATGAAATGATAGCTGGATTCCAGTGGCAGCACGTTCATTTTTTCGAGTGGCTGTAAAGAGTGAAGCTCCTAAACAGAAGAGCCTTGAAAACATGTCATTAGTGTGGTTCTTTGTTAAAACTGTGTAACTTTGATTAGCTTGTGATTTGTATTTGTTTGGGTTTTTCCATGTAAGTAGTTTTCTTATTTTTTTTTAATGAAGTTTTTTTTTGTATCAGAAAACGTTAAAAGACATTATTTTAGGGTAAGGCCCTAAAATAAATGGTTTGAAATGTCATTCAAAATAAGGAAAAGCCCAGTGTAGCTTACAGCTGTTTAACTTTTCTATTAAGTATAAGGAGGAAGTCTAACGTGCCAAGCATTTAATTCATCAGAGGTGCATTTGAAGATTAATTAACCCAAATTATAAGTAATGGAGTAGGCAGCCCTCAAAGATTCCCTGTAGAGAGAATAAACAGGGACTCTGACAGCAGGGGAACAATTGATCTCTCAGAGGGCTCCAGCATCTGCATCTGCCATGGACACAGAGTGTTCAGTTAGGTACTCGAGCAGAGATGTTTGAGCCCTCTGTTACAGAGGAGACATTCACACAATAGCAATGTGCTGCCATTGTAAATGTCACTGTCTGTGCAACAAGATAGAGGCTGAGCAGTTCTTTCTTTGGAAATCTGTCCTGGTAATTCTGGAAGACAATTTAGCAGGGAATCCGTGGTGTTCTTGAAGTTTTTGCTGTGTGAACAAATATGTTACTGTAGTAGGCAGGCATGGGTCTCAGAGTTCAATCCATATATGATTAGACAAAAAATTCCAGTGCAGTCTCAGCAGGAGTTTCATATTGTAATTAAGATGTATGGATATTACAGTTATGTGTTCAGGTAGAAACTTGCAGTTTGAAGTTGGCAGTAAAATAACCCAAGGGGAAAAACCATGTAAACCAAATTACTGTTATCAAGAGAACTTGGGGCAAGCTGTTTGAATGTGGGTCTGTGTACATGTGTAAAAAACCCCCAAAATCAGGCATCTGAAAACAAAATAGTTATTTGGTAGTTGCAGTGATTCAACAAAAAAATGAAGGGCTTTATCTTTATAAATTGAATAAGAGATAAGAGATTTGAAAGGATTTGCTTTAATTTTCAAGTTTGGATATGGTAATTTCTTCTCCCTAGCAGTCCCATGGCCATGTTATCCTGACCATGACGTTGTGTAGGCCTGGAAATCTTGCTAATCAAACAAGAGTATTCAGCATGTGGTTATTGTATTTTGTATTTGGAATTTGGTATTTCAGGAATTAATATAGCCCACTATGCAATGTTCTGTTTAAGACATGTTTTATGTTTAAGACATCTCCACCTTTCTTTTTTGTACATTTATGTGCATACAAAAGCCATTAATTCTAAGTTAAAGAACACAAAAAACATCCTAAAGAGTTTTTTCTGTGAGAGGAATCTTAATGGTTTTTGGGAGAAGTACTGAACTGCTGTCCAAAGACTATGGAAATGCAAAAAAATACATATTATTTATTTTTTAAGCTGTTTTTTGAAATCTTTTATGGCTGCAGTTGAGAAATAATATGAAATAAGTATAAATCTGGGCATGAAGACTTCAGGTTTTAGGTAATTCTTGGTGAGTGTATTTGCTGGAATGGAGTTTTCCTTTTCCTTAGGGGCCAGTCTGACTAGGGACTATTTTGTATTTAAAATATTAACGTCACATATCCTAGTACACTTAGTTAATTGTTAACTTAGTTCTGCTTATTAGTGATTTCCAACAAGCTCATTGAAATATGAATTGCTTCCTCCAAATATTTTAGTTATGGACTCCCCCTAGGACTATGTGTAGATTCCAATATGATGAAAGGCCTTATCAAGTGTAGGTGCTTAATATATTACTCCTATAACTTTAACAGATGCTATTAATGTCATTATTGTTGGTTGTTACTCATTGCTAGAATAGCTGAAGCACCATCAGCACTCAAACTGGAGAAGGTCAAAAGCCAAATACTGCCAGGCTCCTGGTGATTTAACTGGCAGCCATCAATGTGTGTCACAGGACTTGGGTTTCTACTGAAGAAACAAAGAAAAATAGTCTTTTAAAATCTTCAGAAGTAAAATATATTTTTCGACAATGTGTCTTTTTTCTGATTCTACACACTTTTGTAAAGAAAAGATCAGAATGTTTTTGACAAAAATCTGCAAGCAGTGTGGTCCTGATGGGAGCTAGACTTCTACATACTTGTGGTCTTATTTTGGCACTTAGTGATTGAAAACTGTCACTTGAAATGACATTTCTTGTATGTATAGCATGGTGATGTGTTTTCCTTTGTAAATGTTTTATTTTAAGCAAATAAAAGAATGTATTTTTTGTCTGATATGTGGCTCTTTTTGTTTGGCAGGGTAACTCCATCTTCCGAAAATCCCAATGGTGCTACCTGTAGTGTAAGTCAGGGAAAGCCCTCTTTAAGAAGAATAAAAGGGAGAATACACAGAAGCAAAAGTCTTGATAGCATTGATTTCTGTGAATTCACTGTAAGTACTATATCTTTTACATTTATCTTATATGAAGTTAAGAGAGTCTTATTAATGAAGCAGTTTGCTTCTTGCATTGGGTTTACCTGTTTGTCAGATTAGCGGAGGTATTGTATTTAATGTTTTAATTGACTTACTACTGCTAGATATTATGAGCAGTGGTGTCACTTATATGATTGGTGATGTGCAACTACATTCTTGTTCTTCAGCAACCATGAGACAGAAATTCCTATCTCAAATTTTAATATTGTTGCCTCCATAAGATTAAGAAATTGACTTGCAAATGGAGTAAATATGAAAAAAAATATGATTTCAAGTCTTATTTTTATATTGAGCTTTTGGAAATTGTGTTTAAAGTCAAACATGACTTTTTACAAAGCCCAAATGACTATTTCAGTTGCCTATGGCTATAATTAAGTGCTAGAAAAGGAAATATATTTTTCTAAAAGATGTGTATGCTTATAGCACTTGAAAGCTGGTGTCACAGGTGATAGGTTACTTCAATTAGGCAGTACTGGTATTCCTTTTCTCTTCTCTTTGCTTAGGGGGTAGATGTGTTTGTGTTACAGTTTCAGAAACTTCAATGTGATCATGGTAAAGAACCATGACAGCCTCGCAACTAACTGGAGGGAATTTGGTCAAAACAAATTATTTTCTGATAAGCTAAAATAATTTACTCTTTAAGTATTTAAACAGTGTCAAAGAATATGTTGAATTATAAATTGGTTATGAAATAGGAGGATGAAAGAGCTAAAAAATATGTGCTGTCTTTAAAATGCAGAAATCAATAGTGATGTGAAGATATTGTGTGGCATTGCATGGTACTAGAAACAATATCACTAAGATATTCAGATGGGATTTGGAGAAACATCTTGAAGGCATAACAGTGGTTTGAGTGTGTTGCCTTTCAGTGGGATGTTTTTCACAGATGATGCCAATAGCATAATTGGTATTTTTTTCCCCAGGACAGCTTTGTTTCTAATTGCCAAGTCTCACAGCGCTATCTTTGGGACAAAGAGCTTGTTGTTTGCTGTTCAAGGAAGTGATGAAGTTCCTGGGAAGGATTTGGGCTGTGGTGTGTTGTATGGGCTCTGGCCAGTCCGGCAGGGCCGTGTGCCCTGGCTGGGAGAGTGAGGGAGCTGTGCTGGGGCTGTGCTGCCTCATCCCCGCTGCCCTTGGTGGGTCTGTGCTCACTGTTGTCACAGCACTGATCCCGCTGTGATCATTGCTCTGCTGAAGGTTACAAATTCCCCCAGGGAGCAAAATTTCCTTCTGCTATATGGGTCTTCATCTGTGTGGTCCTATTAAGGAGTTTTATCTAAATCTATCTCTACTCCTGGGGCCTTCAAAGAAAAAGAGATTATAGCCAACGGTAAAAAGAATTTCTTGCATGCCATAGAACCTTTGCAGAGAGATTTGAGACAGATAATAATGGGCAACGACTGTGTCTATAACATACAATGTGTAGAGTGTGTCATGGATAAATTCATACATTAATAGCTAAGTATTGAGAATTATGATCAGTAAAGGAAGTTCACTTTTTCTGAGGTCCCATGTTAAAGGATGACACAGATTTAAATAGCTAAGCACACAAATCAGAGTTAAAAATATGGATTTTCTTGCTGCTACATGATATAGAATTATACTGAAATATTTCTTGATATTGTATAATTGAGGTTTTATTGTTCTCAAATTGTGATTAAAAATAGATCTAAAGAAGTTATTGAATAAATTAGTATGCCTAAATCTTTCAAGAGTGCTCTCAGAATGTAACATTTTTCATGTTAAGAGTCTTCATCTAGTTAAAACACTGAGGCACTGGCAGACAGAAAACAATTAAAAATAAAAATTAAAACACAAAGGAGCTTTTAAAAATGTTCTCTTAACAACTATTTTATTATGTAGTATATTCATTTTGTGCACAGTGAAGTTGAAAAGTTTCGTATTTAAATATGTGGATAACTTATATGCTGACAGCATCCAGTGAACTGTTGGTTTCATTCATCATCTAATGAGAATGAGATCCATTAATAATTCTGAATGTTGCTCGATTTCACTTTAAAATAAGTAATGTCAACGTAAATCCTAAACTAATCTTTTTTGGAAACCTTTTGTTTAAAGGTTTCACTCAGCAAATTCTTACTGATGACAAATCCTAACAGCAGAAAGACGTAAAAAATAACTTATGCTTTCTTTTCTTGAAGTGAGTAAGTGTGTCCCCAGTGGGGAAGTTTTGGTTACACCTGTGGCTCTTTGTATGGGTGATGTACCCAAGAGTGCAGCAGAGCTCCTTGCCTGTGGAGCCTCAGTGGCTGATGCCCTGCTGCTGCAGTGACCCCTTTCAGGCCTCAGGGATGGATGTCCCTGCTCAAGGCCAGGCTGGATGGGATTCTGGGCAACCTGGTCTAGTGGATGGCATCCCTGACCATTGTGAGGGAGGGAACTAGGTGACTTTTAAGGTCCCTTCCAAACCAAGCCATTCTGTGGTTTGGGTGAGATTGTCAAAGCCCACAGTTCCCAGCTGGTGCCCTGCATACCCATATTAACATCTCACAGCTGGCTCACCTGTATTAAGCTCACAACACCCTTCCAGAAGGCCTAAGTTCTTCCTGATTACAAGTGGTGAGAGTCTGCAGGATTGCTGACAAAATCTCAATTTTATTTCTTAGTGATACCTCTGCTGTCTTAAGTGGATGATACTGGGGTTTGTAAGTGCCTCCTTTTGCAGTTTTGCTAAGGCAGCAAGTGAGAAGATAAAGTGATGAAATTATGTTAAGCCACAGAGTGATAGCACAGCAACTCCCTTAAAAAGCGTATCCATTTTCAACTTCTTGCACCTTTTTTTCTTTTTTTTATCCTCTCCATGTATTAGCAGTACCACTTAGTCAGATTAGCACCTGTTCACCCAAACAAAGTAAAATCTGTTTTATTACCCTTCAGTTCTTCTTTAAAGGAGTATCATCATGTTGTTCTGTGCCAGATATTAGCCCTTGAAAAACTCGGTTTTAGTGGTATGTATAAAAAATATGCCTGTATTTTATGTTGAACATTGGCAAATGGTTGTTTTCAACCCCGAAATGTTGCAGAACTCCTAGTCTACATTGTGGAAAAAGGAAGAAAAGGTAAAGAAAAGCATTATCAGCTCTGCAGGGCACATGTGGAATACCTACTTCCTTGTAGATTGAGCCTGTTGTACTAATGTTTCATTACATCCATATTTTAGTCTTTGTTACTCTGAACCAAGCCCTGGCTCTGTACAAGCTACCCCAGATAGCAGTAGCACTTCTGAGCCCAATTCGTTGACAGGGTTTTTGTTGTATTAGGCATTGTGCAAACATGAAATGTTTACTCTCAAGGACCTTACAATCCATTTCTAATAATAGGTAAGATGTGACTAAACTTTGATTCTTTAGCTGCATATGGCTCTGAAGCTGCTCAAGTGCTGCACTGATGCTAGGGCTTCTGAAGGTCACGGTAGGATGCAGGTGCATTTTGGGACTGCCCTGCTTGATAGAGCCCTGGGAGTTGTTCTCCTCTCTGGTGTGGAGCTGCCTTGGGAGGCTGTGTGACAGCTCAGAGGTGTTTGAATGGATCTCGTGGTTTGGTTGCTGCCCTGCGTGACAGAATTTGTGCAGGTCTCATAGCACTACAAACACTGACCACCCCTACAATGTGAGGATGCAGAGAAACTGTTCCCTTGTTTTCCTTTTAGTCAGTGCTGATGTTTTCTGGGAAAGGGAGATTTGAAAACTTTAATAAGGAGTTAATATAATGAATTTTATGTCTAAGATACTTTATAGTTTTGTAACTCTTTGATTGGACTTAAGAAATTATTGAAATCAGCATCTTGAAAAGTGTGTTTTTAAAGGAGCACAGATTTCAAGCCTTTCCTGCTAAAAGCAGCCCTTTGGACAAAGGAGCTCATCTTGGAAATCAGAGCACTGCAGTTATTTCCAATATGAGCAAGTCCAGTGCAGGAGGCAGCTGGTGCTAGCCTGCTGTCACTAAACAGGCACGCAGCTAGGGTCAGCTCACCTGCAGCTGGAGAAAGCAGAACATCTCCAGTGTACTTCCATTTGCATTGGAGTTAAAATCCAAGGAATAATTTTGCAAAATGTTATACCGATGCTGGTTTCTTTTTCTCACTTTTCCATTCCTTTCTAGCAATTCCTTTTTCAGGTGCCATATCCTGCCAATGAGGTGATGTTGGCTAGAATCGCTGTGCACCAGTGCTTTAGAGGTTCCTGATGTCAGCATGTTAAGCACAAAAGTAACACAGTAGGGTAGGAGATTACCGAAAAGAGGAGAAAAGAAAGACAGCTGAGTACAAAGAACAGTCTGAATAAAGCACTGTGGAATGCATGACAAAATGGAAGAGGCAACAAAGGAAAAGATAATCAGAAAGTGAGAATTAGCTCATGTGCTGTTGCCTTCCTTAGATGGGGAGCACGCATGTTCACCTAGAACAGTAATTTTTAGTGCACTGTAGTAAGTGTTATGCCTTTGAACGGGGGGTGATACCTTGTATAATTTCTTGCGGGGGAGCTGCGGAAACTCGGTGTTTCTGTGTGCTTGCCTGCTCTCATTAGCAGGATGGAGTGATTGACCTCGCATGCTCTGAGGGGGCGTGTGCCCGGCATGTTCTGTGTGCCGGGAGCTGCGTGAGCGCCCAGCCCCGGAGCAGCTCCCACAGCGGCCGTGGCGTTGTGCTGGTGCTGCCCTTTCACGTGCTTTATCATTTCTAATGAAGTTTCAAGGCTCTTTAGAGGCTTTAGTGATTAACTTTAATGGATGTTTGTGATGACATCCTTATTTCACTTCCCCAGTCTCCCTGGCAGATTTTTATAGCATACAGCAGGCTTAGAATCAGTTTGTTGTCAGAAATGTCCTTACCAGTGTGTTGGGTAACTGTTGCTGTGAGTAGCCCCATTCCCCCAGTGAAAAAATGTAATAATGATCAAAACACAATACTGCACTATATTGGTTAACTTGTCATGGAGCATATTGCTGAGCAAGGCAGCCTGGTCTGTACCAAAGCAGAGATTTATTGCAGTTTTTTATTTAATTTCATCTATTGCAAACTCATCTTCCCATTGAATCATCTTACAGATGATTTCTGAGATGCTAGATATTATTCAGTATTTGATTATTGTTTTCCTTTTTAAAAATAAAATTCTTCAGCTTTTATATTTCCATTTATCTTGATTTTCCTGCTGAGTATTTTAATTTGAATATATGTCTGTAAAACTTGTAAAATGAGAAATGAATAATAACACAAATGGTATGTATGAGACTCAGTTTCTTAGGATGGAGACATAAGAGTGCTCATGTTCTTTAAAAAGTCCTGCAGGTATTTTGGTCATCTCTGTAGATGTGGAAGGAAGAACTCATTAGCACAGCTGGAGTCTTGTGGATGCCCTTAATTTGTTACTGTTCAGAGAAGTGTGGTTGTTATGCAGCTGTTTCTGAGATTTAAATCCTCTCTGGTAGCTTAGCCTTGCTTCACAATATTGTTGTTGTACTGTAACCCATTTATTATAATAATTTAATCTATTGATGGTGTATGAACACAGTACAGACTTTATACAGTTTTGGCTGGTTTATTTTACCTAAGGTAGTCTAAATAATGAAAAAAATGAACATTTAAGCAGTTTACACATTTTACAGTTAATGAAATGAAAATGCTTTGTCTTACATGTGTATTTTTATTGGTCAAGTATATAGAAAAAACCCAAAAATATGCATGTTATTTGTTTTAATATATATAGTTAATAGTTTTAAATACAGAGGAAAAAGAGTTTAATTTGAACAAGTGTGGAAATATAGTACTGATGGAAGGAGGGAAAAAAACTGGAGGCTTTTGATCCAAGATTACAATTCTTCTGGGAAAGAGTATATTTTCAGCATTGTTTATTCTGTCATCTTGCTTTTTATTTAAAAACAAATCCAAAGTTTTATGTAAGAGCTATTCTAAATGTCAAGGCAAATTATTAAGTCTCAAGCATAATACTAGGTGAAGCTTATACAGCCTTAAGATTAACCTAAGGAAGTTAACCATAAATGAACAAGTAATTTAATTTGCTAAATTCTGAATTGTGATTGACCTTGATTTGTGTTTCTGAATTGATTCAGACTGATTGATTTACGTTTCTCAACAAATTCAGTGTTCCAGTTTAAGTCTACCAAGGATGTTAACTGATGACTGTGTTTACATTTAATTTAGATTAGAAATATATTTTTGAGTGCATGTTTTGGATTATTTTTATTTCTTCTCAGAATGGCACTGTGAATTTGGGCAGATGGAGCTGTACTGAAATACTCTTTGGCATTTGTTAGGGTAATACCTGCTTGATTACTCCACCACCATTATACTTGGCGGATGATTGTGACTTGTCAGGTCCATCATCTCTTAAAATGTCAAAAGATATGTAGGCCACGGTGTATTTTGTCTTTAGGTTACATAATATCAGCTCCTCTTTGTGTGGTGCTGTGGGATGCTATTGTCATTTAGTCTCAGTAGCAGTGCCCACCTGCCAGTGAGCTGCAGCCAGCCCCAAGCAGAATTAGGGTCCAGTTGTTTGTCCTTCAGCTAGCCCAGAGATGGAGGGTGATTTAGAATGTCCACTATCCCTGCTTTTCAGATACTTCTGAGCTCCTCTGAATGTCTCAATTTCTGAGCTGAACTCTGTATGGAGCCACATGATGATCAGTGTTGTATTAAAGCAAATTGATGGGATGACTCAGGGAAAAGAGTAACTCTCATATAAATGTGAGCTTCTCTAGGTCAATGCTAAAGTTTTTTTTTTTCTGAAAAATCAAGGTTTCTTATTGTAGATTAGATACCTTAATGTTTTGTTAGGCATTAGATACTTGTATAATAAATAATTGTTTCTGTCCAAAAGAATTTTATGTGAGTGACTCTAAACTGGCTTTGAGTCTAAGTGCGTTTATCTTTCATGCCAAAAATTCTTCCCAGATTTATTTCTGGAGGAGAAGTTAAGATTATATTGCTCAATCTATTTTCCTGTTATTGATAGATTTTATTTGTTTGACCTTTCTCTACTGTTGTGCTCAAAAAGAGGCAGACTTGTTATATATGAGAAAGCAAAGACTGCAACAATTTCTATTGCAGGCTCTCAGCCTTGTGCTTAAAAATAGCAAATAACAGAAGTGTCAGTATGAGTGGCTTTTCAAATATATCACTAGAATGTATATGCTAGTAGCATGTCTGTTTTAATATTTTTATTAGGTTGCTGGAGGTTTTTTCGGTTTAGGTTTGTTGGATGTTTGGGGTTTTTTGGGTTTTGCTAATTTTTTGCCTCACCAAAACTGCTTCCCCTTGGAAACTAGAATTTGGGTGATTAATTCTAATGGCTTTTAAAATTTGATTTTTATTATGAAACAAAATA
The DNA here is from genome assembly GCF_027579445.1 of Ammospiza nelsoni. Classification (NCBI taxonomy): domain Eukaryota; kingdom Metazoa; phylum Chordata; class Aves; order Passeriformes; family Passerellidae; genus Ammospiza; species Ammospiza nelsoni. The sequence goes on from NC_080646.1 coordinate 14,749,869, forward strand.
TGTTGTTTTTGTTTGCAAAAGCTGCTTGGAACCTTCTGTTGTTAAATACTTGTCTATGTGTGGGCACTACTGGCATGTCTGCAAAGATATAATAATTTCATGGAAATAATAATGATCCTATAATGCAGGTACAGTCAGTGTCAGCATGCAGTCTGTGGTGGGGACAGAAATGTTTCTTGCTGCTTTTTCTAGCAAAAGAAATTGAAATGTTTCCTTTGACCTTCAGACACCTACTTTCTCAGAAGTAACTGAGTAACTGTTACTGTCTCAGAAACAGCATTCCTTGATCCATGCCTGGCAATACCAAAGAAGGTTAAGGATGGGAATATTTAATATTCCACCTGCACTTAGAACTTGTTTGTGCACTGAAATGAATGGAAAAATGTTTTCTTCGTGAAATAGGAGAATTGATCTACATGAAATATCAGAGCATCTTCAAACTTATGCACAAAGACAATAGCCACAGTTATAATTAAGGCCTTCAGGTTTTTGAGAGATTTTAGGCCTCAAGCCTTTCACTCAGTGGGATTCTCTCCAAGTGCCCATCCGTTGGTATTCTCAGCAAGCAGGATTTTAGTCGGACAGGCCAGCTCGGTGTGGAGGTGCTTCTGGAGCATTCCAGAGGAGCAGGTACTGGTACATGTACTGGAAATGATGCAGACAGAATGTCTGCAAGGGTTGCAGTAATTCTCAGCTTTGTTTTGATAAGCCCAAAGATGCACTTGGCCAAATGCTGATGGTGCTGAGGGTGGGCTGGGCAAGATCTTGAAATACGTTTGGCCTCCTTAGAAGATCTTTGGCATTTTTTTTTTTTCTTTCAAGCTTTAAGCTTTTCAAGTTACAATTGAAGAAATAATAATAAAAGTATTCCATAGCTGTTACTCAGAGACTCCAGTAAGGATAGCTACTGGAACATTTCAAAGTAGGATTTAACAGCACTGGGTTATATTTCTTTCCTTTGGAAGAAAGTCTTTTTTAGTTACACAAAGGGTTGAGAAGATAGTGTGAGTAGCAGCTGCAGAATTCCTCTTTTTAAAGTGACCCATGCTCAAGTTTATCTGTCACTATCCAGACACTGATGTGCATATCTGTCTATATAAATTATATAAACATAAGTATGCATGTGTAATATGTGCACACATGCATACACTTTGCATTTAATACAGAAAATACTACTGGTTTGGGTCACTCTTTGTCAGCATGATCTCTACATAAATTTTTAGAGTCTTGTTGACAAAACTCTGCCTGTCACATTGTACCATCTCTGCCAGTAGCAAACATCTCCAAGGGCAGGGCCTGACCCTACACAGGCAGTCCTTCAACAGCAGTTGTAAAATGTCACCGTCACCCTGTCAAGGTCTGCCTTTACCAACTTTGTTCCCTCTGCTCTCTGGAAGTCCCAGTGGGCGTTCAGGGACGTGTCATTTATCGCTCAGGTAAAATATGGCTTTTTTTGAATATTCTTCACCATCCCAAAGAATTCTCCATCTAACCCTTTTCCCGTCTTTGTTGTCCAAATGGCTGGGGAGTGTGCCCAGGCAGGGGACAAAGGAATTTGTCTTCAGCAGATGGTTTATTTTAAGAGGATGTGCCAGTACTAATGTAGAAGAACTGACAGGATACTCTCAGCAGTAAAAAAAAAAATTGAAATATGGGCTGTAGCATAAGGTTTTGCTGCAGTCACTGGAAAAATATTAACTGAAAATGTTGTTAAAATAATGGAAACATAATTGTACTCATCGAAAGTTGAAAATGAAGTGCATTGCACCCAACACCCAAGTCTTCAGCCTAAATGCAGAATAAAATAAAAAAAGATGGATTGTGAGCACCTTGGAATTCAGACTGCATGAATTTGCAAAAATGCCATAGCAAACTTCTAGGAGAATGTTCGGTTTTTTTGATCCAAAGAAATTTATTTCTGAAGTCTGGGGCTGTGAATGGAAAACAAATTGTTTATAAGCTGTGCTTAGACTGAAAAAAGGGTTAGACTGCGTTAATGGAATAGGGCAGTTAGCGTGGGCTGGCTCATCGCTCTTGCAGCAATAGAGACACTTCCAGTTTGCAGAGATTCTGGTTTCTTTTGGCACAGATGTCCTTTTTGTCCTCTGGCACAGTTTTCCTTGATTTTTCAAAGAAATATTGGATGTTTGTTACTCGTCTATATCTAAGAAGAGCAGCTTGCTTCTCCCTCTGGTATAATATGCCTCTGCTTATTGCTCTGCAGTATTCTGTGAGGGAGCATACAGGACTGGGTAACCTCTACAGAGCAGCTGCCTTTGGATATTTGGCACTGTTATTAGCAATATACTATTGGGATCACAGGCTCCTGTAATAAATTTAGCAATCTTGGCTGTACTATCATTATACTTATCTAGAACCCCTCAGAGCTAGAGAATTTGAAAAGTATTGTGGTGAGTACCACTGCATGAATAGAAAGGAAGCAAATATTAGTGTTTGTATTTTTATGAAGATTCAACATTTAACTTCTGGTATCTATTGACATCTGCAGCTGTATAATGTGTTACCTTTCATTGCCCTTGAGGACAGCCCAGGGAGAGAGAGCTTAAAGGTTGGTAATGACAAAGAAGGAGAAAAACCAGCAAGGAGAAGATCTCCTCTTGGAGCTGCTCAGATGTTCAGAAACCAGAAAGTGCTTTCTCAACCTGCTTGGAAAATAAGTTGTGAGCATACAGTACTCAAGTCTGAGCAATAGGCTTTTCAGTGAGGTTTCTTACAGTTCTTCAGATAAAGGAAAAACACTGGAGTCACATACTAGAGTGTGTGAATAGAGAATGTTCAACATTCAACTACAAACACAATTCTTGTTTTGCCCCTCTCAGGAAGGCAGCATGTCTTATAAAATTATTATAATATATTAATTATTTACTTGACTCTGATAATGCAGAATAATATGACTGCCAGTCAAAGCTGCACACTGAAGTTGGATGCTGCCTGAATGCTCAGGCAGCATTTCAGCTGGCCTTTGTTAGGCCTGTTTTTATATATGGACTGTTAAACACAGCTTTGTGAAATCATGATTCATTTACTGTAACGAGATAGGGATGTGAGCTCCAAGATGAAGACTCTCAACAGCTGCTAGAAAGCTTTTCACAATTTATAACTGGATATGTGGTCTATATTATTTCATTCTTAAACATGTGATCCCTGTGAAACTTGGTTGGCCAAATTAGCCAAGTTTGCCTTTCTTGGTTATCTACCAGTGCTTGCATAACCAGAGAACCACATGGCTTTTGCTTTCTCTACCTTCAAGGTAAGGCAGGGATGGCCTAAATCAGGGATTTTCATATTGCACCATTTAACTAAAAGCTGTTTCCAGTAACTGGATGCAGTATTTCCTCTACTTTCACTCACAGCAGTTTTGGGCAATATAACAAAATAGCATTGGATACCTGGATGATTGATTGCTGCAGAATCCAGTAGTCACTAGGCAGTAACAACCCTGGGATGCAAGCACAGAGAACTGGCCTGCCTTCATTTCTCCACTTCATAACAATTCTTGTGCATGTTTTCAGGCCAGCTAGAGTGAGTTCAGACACGTGCCCAGAAATGTGATGAATTAATCTGAAAGTTCTGCAGCCAATACTTTATAATCTCATATTTGCATTATTAATAGCTGCTGTATCTGCCTCGTGGATTCAGATCTGCTGCTGTGCATTCTGTGAGGGCATTTTAGGGCTTTAAGATGAGCCCATGAAGAAATACAATTTAGGATGGAAAACAGACAATTTTTAAGAACAAGTGCAAAACCAGGAAGATAATGGATGAGTCAGGAGGATTTGTTGGACTTGATCCCAGCCACCTAAAATTTCCTGACAGAAGCTTCATTTTTTCTTCTACCACTGCAAACTTTTCTGTTTAAGATGGTACTCTAGAATGGTGCCTGCACTCTGTGGAGTGCTCACAGGAGTGATAAGGCACAATTTGCAGTGTTATGCATCTTCTGCTGATACTGTCTTGTGGAAATGTACCTCTGTGGGCAGCAATTGCAAGTGCAAAGTGTCAGGCAAAGTATTATAAGTGACCCCTTCCAGCATAAATCTTTCTAATAGACTTTCTGATTCTGCTGATAATCTAGGATTTTCCGTATGGGATTGAGTTCTTTCAACACCATACCTTCAAAAAGGATCTGTAATAAATTGGTGGGGCTACCACACTTATGTGGGCTTGGCATAAGGCATTAGGTGTCCTTGATTATTCTTCATGACTTCTAGTGAGACCAGCTGAAGATCTGCAGTTATATTTTGTCCCTTAATGATCTTCCTTACCCAGGGTTTACAGTGGCTTCCACACTAATGTTTGCACAGTTTGTCTTCTCTTGTTTTATCTTCAGCTTTTGTGGTGATTATTATTATTCATATTACAGTAGTAGTTAGAGCACTCTGTTAGCATCAGAGTCCTGCTGGATCAGATGAGCTACAAACACAGAAGAAAACTCAGTTCTCTACATATCAAATATGTTAAAATGTGTTAAAAAGTCCCTGGTACAGATGTATCAAGTGGAATTAAAAAGGTAAAGATGGTTTATCACCACAGTGATAGTGCCCCTAAATTTACCTCAAGGCATTGCATGGAACTCTTAAATCTTTTCCTCTTCTACTGTTTCATTTTGGTACACTAAATATTCAGAAGACTGGGGAGAATTTGCCCTGAAATCAGGTTTTGTCAGGATCTGTGGTTCCTCTGGTGTTGAAACAGACACCCATGCTGCCTTTTCTGTGGCTGCTCCAATTAAAAGTGAAGTGGATGTTCAGCATCCCAGCAATGGGGAAGACCTTGTATAAGGATATTAGAAGGGAGTTTGTTGAAAAGAGGTATTGTTGGCAGACCAGAATCAATGAGCAGGATAAATATGGCATTGAACAAAGCAAACATGCTGGAGGGGAACACGTGGAAGGAAATTCAACCAATGTGTTTTCACCCAAAGGACATTGTCTGGAATGTTTGTTTAAAGGTCAAATGTTCTTAGTAGAAATATCATTGAGTAAACACCTCAAGTGAAATAAACTACATTTGAGAGGAGGAGGACTGAGGTGTAGATCTTTTTAAAAATATTTGCCCTTTGAAAGGAAAAAAAATCAGAGAACATCAGTTGTCATAATTGTGCTTATGGTTCATAATGTGATATTAGAGGATAAAGAAATATGTTTTTTAACTATTTTGGGAATCCTAAGTGTCAGGAAATACTCTGTTCACTTGTAATAGTGCAGGGAAAGCAGAAGTTTCAGCAGAATATAGGAAAATAAAAGTGACTTTCTCTTTTGTGCAGCTGCTTGTCTTTTCTTGAGTGCAGAGAACTGTTTTCAGACAGTTCCTTGCTGCCAAGGAAAAAGATGAGAAGAATGAATCCCATTATTGTTAGTTTTTAAGCTCCCTGACTAATGAATGAGTCTGATCTTGGTAGTGCTTTAGGATGACACCTAATTAAAGATAATTAAATCTGAACATAACCTGTGGAGATGCTCAAAATTAATCAGAATTGTCGTCCTAGCAACTGTTGTTATTAGATATACTTATGGAACTGGGAGTGTAGGAAATTATTCTTCTAAAAGAAAAGTTTCTGGGACCTTTCTGATTGAAGAGTTGCTAAGGAGCATAGAGGAAAATAGCAGTATGTGTGTTGGAATTCTACTACAGTTTACCTGGCATTGAGAGCAAAGTGATAGGTAAATCAACTTGTAGGCTAAACTCAGAAGTGATTCCTTGCTGCTTACAACTAGAAGCCTGAAGAAATAAAAAAAAATTGAGAGCCTCTGGTCTAGTCAAGATTTGTCTGTGTGCCATCTTTGATGCAGATAAATTAGATAATTTCTAATTTGAACTATGCAATATACAAAAATGATAAAATTAATGCAGAGATGCATGCCTCATTGAAGGGTCTTTGAATCAAATGGGTTGGAATGTATCAAAATCTTCCTCTCGGTTGACACAATGCATTTTCACGGTCATTTTGGAAAAACACCAGTAGGGTGCATAGTTGGGCTTCACAGTGATATGGTGTTGCCATTTGCTGTATTTTACTCCAAACTTTTTGATGGAATGTGGTGTGGGTTTTTTAAGTTGTTCTTCCTGAGGAAAGTTTTCATTGATCTTTTTTCCCTTGTAGCTGTGGGAACAGCTTTAGAACTTGGTTATAGTATATACCAAAAGCTCAAATGATAAAGGACAAAGAAAGTGTCAGACCTGAAAAAAAATGTGAAAGAAACTCAAGTGCTCGGCCCTTATGCCTTTTAAGTCACTTATGACTCACAGTTTTGACTGACCGAACTTGGCAGCATTTTTGGTATTTTGGGTATATTTGTGGAAGCCCACAATAGTGGGTTTTGTCATCCTTTGTATTCAATAATTCAACACAGATTTTAGTCTTTTTAAATTGTTGGAGTCCTTTGAGATCTTTTCAGGAGTGAGAGTTGGCTTTGAATTACTTGAAAAGTATTATTAAATAGATTATGTAAAGAAAGTGTGATCTCCTTTGGAGGTTTTCTATCCTTTAATAGGGGCAGAAAGCCTGGGAGCAGGGCCAGGAGTAAGAAGTTGGCAGGGACTGTGCCTCCTATAGAAAAGGGAAGGGAATTTGGAGTCTAAACCTGAGCAGACAGGGAGGTGGAGGAGAATGAGCCAAAAGCAGGGTATGCAGCTTTGAGGAGCAGGGGCAGAAGCAGTGGGAAGCAAGGCATGCTGTCAGCAGCCATTTGACCAAAGCAGACTGTACCTTCTCCTGCACAGCTGGAGCCAGCCTGCATGAGGTCTGAGCTGCAGTTCCTGCCCTTGGCCTGTCCTCGGGGACAGCTCTGCAGAGCTGTGTCCCACATCCTCCTCTGCCCCACGGTGGCACCCAGATCTGCCAGCCCTGGTGCTGCAGGAGCCTGTTGGGCTCTCCATAACCACCCCCAGACAAACATAGGATTAACCCCAGAACTAACCCCCCCTAAAAACCAAACAAAAATACAAACCATGATTATAAATCATCAACCAATCACCCACCAAATTTTACGTCCTTGTAGCTTATAAAAAGCATGATGCTGAAGATGTCAAGATGGCTGCCACACGCACCCAAGACAAAAGACTCAGTCCTAACCTTACTATCAGTTTTTGCTAGGTATGTACATGCAAGTGTCCGTGCTCCAGTGTAGGTGCCCTGGACACCTTGATTAGGTAGATAGGAGCTGGCAGCAGTGAAGGGTTTCAGCCTGGGTTGGAGGCTCATTAGATTCAGCTCATCTAATCTGGCTGCTAGGAGGAGTCAGCAGAAAAACTAAGGATGCTCAAGATTTTAAGTGTTTAGTATGAGGCTGCAAAGCTTGGCAGGTTCCAAGTACTGAACCCCAATAAATGGTGGTTTTATTAACTTAAATTGCAGAAATTAAATGTTTGACAAAGATTTTCAAGAAATTATTCTGATGCTCAAAGAAAGGAGAACCATCTAAACCTGCTTTCCATTCTTTGATTAAACAACTTAAAATGCAATAAGATATGTTAGAATAAGGTATATTAGGTGTATTTGAATAAGGTATATTAGTCTTTAAAGAAGATATTAAAGTACTATGCAGTAATACTGTCTTATGTCATAGATTCTTTATGAAATTGAATTATGTCAAATAAAAACTTCAGTCTTTTTTTAACCTCTCAGAGCTCAGTTCACAGTTTGAAGAATAGTGTTGAAAGGATGTTACAGATAAAGTAGTGTAAACTCGGGGGGTAGATTGCTTCTCAGAGTTCTGTATGTTTTATACAAAAACCAGGCACTGATATTTGGTTAAAGCTCTTTGAATATTGGCAGAACAGTACCACAAGTAATAGAGCTGCAGTATTTTCAGGTGCAGAAGGTGATTTGTCCTGAGCCAGTCTTTTAATGCAAAGGTAGAGACTTTAAATACAATGAACAATTTTCTTCTTTTTGATTTTTTCTTTTTGTTTAGTTCTGTAAATATGTTGGATTAATTTTGAGTAAACAGTTACTTTGTGTCCCATAGGGACAGTTCTCTGGCTTGCTCACTTGCACTTTGCTTAGCTGTGATTTTCAGTATGTATAATTAATCAAACTAATGAACTTACAAAATAAGTAAATAATATTGCTTTGCAATCCAGCCCTCTTGACTTTGCTTTTCGACCTTTTTGGATGTTTGAATAATTTTACTTCAAAAGGCATGTAGGAAAATCCTGTATCTGCTTTTGGGGAGCCACCCCAAGCTTAGTGTCCTTCTGTCCTTCTAGGAACCAGCAGTGTCACAGTCTGTGAGGGTCACGTCGGGCAGGTTGCCGAGCACATCATGTCCATGGTTGCTTCTGCAGCATTAGGACACACCCTGTGCTAATACAGGAGTGGTGCAATGTGGTTCATACTCCCTTTCTTCTCTTCCTTCCTTTCTTTTAACCGTTCCATGTTTCCATACTAATCTTGTTACACTTTTAGTGACAAGAGAAACCTCAGAACCTGATAATTCCTTCACGGCAAAGCTTTGACAACACCATATTTTCACAGTTGTGTGTAGGCACAGTGTAGAAGGGATGCAAAGGGTGTTGCCATCTCAGTTTGAAGGCAAGGAAGAAATGAAGTTTTAAGCAGGTAAAGCAGCTAGAATTGATGAGACAAACAGTGATACCACAGATGAGACATTCTGCTGATACCACGGTAACTTTGCAGACATGTGTGCCTGTGTAACACATTAAACAAGGCATACTTCACAAATATAGGATGCTGAACCCTATTATAAAGTTTCTGAAGAGAATGGTTAACCACAAATAAATCGCTATGTGCTTGGTAGGAAATAATTGTATCAAAAACAATCTACTCACAGAAAAGAAGTAGGGTCAGAGAAGCTAATACAATTTTTTAGTATATAGTGTAGCATTTTTATTTGAAATTTAGGGATATTTGCATGGGAAAGCCTACTGCAGTTTTCTTAGTAAGGGCTTTTCTCCCATTCTCCAAATCTTGTGCTAATTAGCCTCCTACCTGCCTTTTCCTGATGCCAGTTCTGACTGTCTCACACCATGTTCAGTGCTTGAATCCCCTTCCTTCTGTCTTGTGCTGGCTGAAATCCATCTCTCTGCATGCTAAATATGTTAATTAATTTTCTCACACACTGGACTGATATATAAACTTTTTTTTCTTTTATCACACATACTGATAGCATAGTTTCTTACAGAATACATGCACTTTCCTATATGTTCTGCAATTTCAAATATATGCTTCTCCCTAATCCCTAGAAACTCAAAGTATCAGTTGGCCAGAAATGCATCCTGCAGTAGTTTATCTCTGGTTGATCTCTGCTTTCCCTGTCCATTTTTAATGCATTGAAAATGTGCAGGGAGGGGAATGCTTCAATGGCAGTGGTCAGTGGGACCTTGCTGTGAGGCAGAGCTGCTCTGCTGCAAAGTGCATTGCAGTACAGAGGAGTAGATGGGATTTGTACCATTTGTGCAGAATTGTGCATTTGGGTTGCATTGGCTGTGTGATGCATCATTAGCAGATGACCAGTTTGTCCCTAAGGAAAGCCCCAGTCTCTCCCAGCTATTAAATGCTCTATTTATGTAGTCTTGATGTCACTGAGGGTAGCAAATGATAACACACAGAGATTACAGTGGTGCAGCTTCCTGGCTGCGGGAACGGCAAGAAACAGATGCTGGAGATGTTTCAAGTAAGCATGGGCAGGAAAATATTTCCCCTGAATAACTTTGTGCTGCTCTTATTTCAGAAGAAATTAGTTTAGGCCTTAATCCCAAGTTTTAACATCTTTTTCAAAACTGTTGACAGTGCTTGTATATTCTAGAAATGTATACACACAGGAGAGGTGAAGTTTCTGCCCTGAACACTTCCACTGGCAATGAATTCTGTAATTTAAATGTCAAGAATTCAAAAATCTTGTTCTTTTTATGATATTTTTTTAACTGGCTTTAGGAAGTCCAGATATTAATTTGTTAAATCTTCTTTCTGGTAATCTAAGACAAAAATGTAATCTTTATCCATCATAAAAACATACCAGTTTGCCCAGTTGCAGTCCTTTTCTTACTTAGAAGAGATTTTTTAATGCAATTTTGTGTCTTTCCTCTGCAGTTCCCTTTTTAGAAGCAATGACTCATAAACATAGAGTTGAGGTGAAGACCTATTATTTATTCCTTGAGGAAATTATAGTGTTTTCAGTGCTAATCTTCATTCAGTTCCCTGACTATCTTAACACTTTGTTACCTTTTTTTGGTACAATGATCAGATGTTTCTGCTGAGCTTTCTGCCATTAAATCAATGGTCACAAAATTTTCTGATTTGACAGAATTAATTTACAACTGTCATGCTAAAACTTTGCTTTATTTGGATTTTTGAACATTAAATTTTATTTGCTTTTATGTTGCCTATTTAGCTTTATTGTTTAGGATTTTTAAAGCTTTCATGGCACTTTTGGTTATGAGTTGACAGTTGTTTTATGTCACCTGCTTTTTTTTTTTTTTTCTACAGACTATTATTTCTAGGAGATTCAGCCAGAATTATGGAGCAATTCATTGCCATAGTAAAAATAAACTGTTTATTTTTTATTCTTCACTTTATATCCATATTTTCACTCAGTATGACTATTCTATATTGGGCCAAAATATGCCTTCCCCATTAAGGATGAGTTTTGAACAAGAGACCAAAAACATTTCTGTGCTACCTTAATGCAAGAGAATAATTCTGTGAAAAGCACAGGTTTCATAAAAATTGATTATTGTGGCTAGCCTCAATTTTTTTCATGTTTTAAAGAACTTAATTGTATATTTATTCAATGTGCCACAGCAAAATATATTGTAATATTTCTTATTTCCTAGCAAACAGCAAACCTGTAACCTTGTGCATGCTTTTTACAAGCATAGGGACACCCAGACTAAAGTGAGGCATTTTACTTAATAAGGACCTTTCACCATCCATTGGCTTTATTTCTGCTGCTGTGCCACTCCCTTCCTTGCTTCAACAGAAAGGAAGCAGCTTATAATAATATAAATGAAGAGTGAAATAAAAAATACCAAACATTAATTGAGTGTAAATCCTTTAGCTCAATTTTGTCAATGCCTACTTCTAATCTTACTTGGCTATTTTTGTCTTTTTATTGCCACATAGTGTTCAGACCTCATTAGTGCTATCTTGCTTCACTTTTAATAGATTTTCTTTAAATCCATTAATAGTCTAAATGAGATTGCTCTTTTCTGGTATCCAAGAGTCAGGAGGGAATGCTCAGAAGTGAATTGCTACAATTTAAAAATCGGAGTATTGCTCCCACCAGTGTCAGCTGGAATACTTGGTAATCACACCCTCCTGACAGATGGGAACAAAGGTGGCTGATGAGAAGATCTGACACAGAGGTTAGAGAGCAAAGAATTTGGCTTCTCTGCATGCTCCCTTTTTTGTCATTGTCCTTTGGAATGTGCTTGTGTGCAGGTTTGTTCTTGGGCATTTGCAGCAGGGCGCCTGGCTGGGTATGGAATTTCCAGCTTGCACAGGGTGTGCCACGTCTGCAGGCGCAGCTCAGCCTTTGGGTTGGTGGGAGGTGTGGCACAGGTCTCCCTCTGAGCACCTTCACAGGTTTGCTGGTGCTTTAAGTCCATCTAGCTTGAAACCTCTGTTTATTCTGACTATATCTTTGATACAGTGATGAGACTAAGATGGTTAGTTGTTGTTCTAAAAGGCTGGATTACAGGAAATCCTTAAAACACCATACATTTTTAAAAATTCCTATTTTATTTGAGCTGGTTGGCTTTGCTTTCACCAGCTTTTACAACGTGACAAGCAGCAGACTGTAGGATGGGAAAGTCCAGGGAATTTGGAGTCACAAAGCTGCTGACTTGCAGTTACCATTTACCAGCAGGAAGGGGCTTATCTCATTACTTTTCCCTGGAGATCTAACCCAGCCCACACACATACCAGAGTATTTAAATATGTATAGAAACTATTTTCAAACCCTTTTGAACCAAGTTTTCTTTCACCTCAGCTGGCTTCATTTCTGGGCCTTGGCCAATGGTTCCTGTATTGAACTTGTAATTCCTTTATTAGTGTTTCTTTAAGGAAAACTACAAAATCTGCTGACATAAGGAATTTTGTCAGCTTTATGAGTAAATTGTCTTAAATGTCAAATTATGTTGTAGATAAATCATTGTTAGTATCAATTCAAGGCATAAGTTCACATAGTATCCTGGAATGCAGCAGAATGCTGTATAGCACGAGTCGTGAAGAAACCTGCAGACTGTCTGAAAAAAATACTGATACTGTCTCTTATTGTGAACTGGAGACCTGAGAGTGCTTTAAACAAAATCTGAAACTGTTAATGAAACAAAACCAGTGACCTAGAACTATAAGTTGTGCAAATTCTATGATAAAATAATTCAGAGGAATTTCTGAATATCCTCTGGTAAATTTCTAACTCTTTTACCTCTATGGAATCTAAGATTCCTGAAAACACTGGTGATTTCACTAAGTAGATGCACTTATCTTGGCTTTTGAACTGCCTATAGATTGAGAGTTATGCAACTGACTGATGAAATTAATTTGATGAATTCCTTCTTATAGAGAGAGGAAGGTAATAAATCAGTTTGGAAAAGAAGCATGCTCGGGGTTAAGCATGCAGGTAACTTATTGAAGGATGAGGTGCCATCACAGACTGAGTACCTTCTGAGCTGCAGTCTTCTGGGCCAGAAGAAAAAATGTTTTCTTTTCTCACATTGGATTCTCTTTGAAGTTTAGTAGATCTCTGTGATGTTTTGTGGAGAAGATGGATGTGTAGCATCATATGGTGATGGGAGTATAATAGTTACATAATTAATCTTTCTACACTGATTACTATGTATTGCCAACATTTCCAACATTAAAGTTTGAGTATTTGGGTTTGCTATCTGTGTTTATCCAACACTCCATGGACACTGCAGAGGCATCTTGCTGGTACATTTAGAGAACAGAAAGGAAGGGAAGCTTTAAAAATAGTAGGATGGGAGCACAGCTGGGTTGGATGGTGACCAAGAAGCTGCTCAGTGACTCAGTGTCACACTCTGGTCCCGGAGCAGCCACTTTCTGGGACAGGCACACTGCTGACCCTGTGACAGATCAGAGCTGACTGGAGCTGCTTCAGGACTGTGTGGAGCTCAAGAGCCACACGTTGGCCCCTCTGGCATAGATTGCTCAAGTTTGTTATGTCTTATGGTTGTTGGATATGGTGTGTTTTCCCACTGCCTTAGTGGGGATTACAGCCTTTCCTTGTGATAGTCCCTGTGAAAGAACACAGATGAGAATGAAATAAAAATACCTCATGGTTTTCTGAAACCTCTTCCTGTGTTCCTTTGATTTTACAGCAAAACTTGTTTTCTGAAGTTCAATTCTTAGTAGGCATTGAACTTCTAGTGATTAATACTAATTAACGTGACTTTTTGTGCAATTTTCTCCAAACCCATTTTTAAAATTAGTATTTCTTTTTTGTGCCTCTGATATTGACCTTTACTGCTTTTATTTTATAGCACCTTACACCTGTCTTCTTTCTCTGTAAGAGGAAAACCAGTGAGGAAGCCTGAGTCTCGTATTCCTTGTTCCTCCATATAGATCTTTGATTACATCACAGATTTTAGCATGTACAGAAGACACAAGCACTGTATATTTTCTGACTGTGAATGTCTTTTTGCCTACTGCAATCACAATTGCCTCGTGTGCACTTTTTTAGTTGATGCTGATACTTACTGACCTTAATCCCTCATCTGAAGAGAAATGCTGTCGAACCTTGTAATACTGTCAAAAAGCATGAAATTCAGAGAATCATATTAGTGACAGAAAAGTCCTGTTAGGTCATCCAGTCCATCCCTTGCCAGCACAAGCTTCTCCACAGGGATATTCTCTAATGCTCTGCCTACTTGAGAATGGTTTGTTGTTCTTCAGCTGGAAACCCTGAGACTGATCCACTGTACATATAATTATCCCATTGCAACATTGCTCCTCTGTATGTGCTTAAACTTTGCCCTGCAGACCAGTCAGGTAAGAACTGACTGTTGATTCAGAGCATCTCTGTGTGTGTGTGGCTGTGGTGTATCATACCCAAAAGGCATGAATGAGTACTGGCAAAGTGACAAAATATTACCAATGTCTAAAGGGACACATGACTGAGCAGACCTGCATCCTATTTCTGTACTGTCAGGCACTTCTTGCCAAGAAGCCGAGTATCAGTGGCTCTGGGTTTTAGTTTAATACTATGGCAGCTGTCTTCTCAAGCATCTCAGTCTTATATTGGTAAAATTCTGAGCTCAGCAGAGTCATATATTTATTTCAGGTTGCCTGATCTATAGAGTAGGATGTAAAGCTATACATCTCATGGTTGGAATAATTTGTGACACTGGAGGATCTTAAGTAACCAATTATGGATTGATATTACTGAAAAGCTGTCTAGCTTGCAGTAGTCTCAACTGAGCTCTCTATATACATCTTGGAGTCTGTTTAATTAAAAGAAATAAAATACATACCTTTTAGAAGGTGAGAGATGCCCAGGAGGAATACTGGTTCACTGGTCCTAGGGCATAAGACTTCTCATCTGCCACCAGCCATGATGAGCTTTTCATGTTAAGTGTTTATTTGTAATGGTTTACTTGAAGTAAAAAGTGATTCTCAAGGAAGAGCCTGTGACTCTGATATAGGTTTGGAGTTTGGAATGTGAGGAGCAGTCTGTGGGACCTTCTGGCAGATTTCTGGGCTGTACCCCCTTTGTTATGTGTTTGGTGAGTAACCTGTGTGCTGGAACTGTACCAGCCAGTACAGCCAGTGCCTTGAATTAGATGTGTGTAATTAATCCTTAAAGAACTGTCTCTTCCAGTATAGGAAAAAGCTCTAAAGGGACAACTAAAGTATGATTTTCTTTTAGTGGTTTTATTTGACTACTTAGTAATATATAGGAAAACTAATGCTTTAAAAGCTTAAGATTCATGATAGAACATATAATGTGCCTCCTTTTATTGTGTTTGGTCTCAAGATGTTCATTTTCCTGTTGAAAAAATTGCAAACTCTAAATTTTTATATTTCGTATTCTAAAAGTGAAAATAAAAAGCTCACCAACTTAAAAGCTAGTTTAATTCTGCCAAAGGAAAAAAACCCTTAAAACATATTTTTTTCTCTCCAAACATCATCTGAGAAGACCATCATCTGTCTACCTTGTGTGGCATCATCACAGTAATCTTTTGATGAGAACTTCTGCATTGTTTGAGTTGCTGGACACTGATCAGTGCAGCTCATAAACAGATTGTAAAAAAGTGATTCATACTGAAGGTAAATTTTGGACTCCTTGTAAGGAAATGCTGGAGCAGGGATAACTATAGAAAATTTCTCATTTTTGTAGATTGATGATAAAATATATATATATGCAGCCCTCTTGTGACTTGTACTATATGAAGTATCAATTCTGTGTTTATATCATTATGACAGGTTCTACTTACAAAATCCTTAACAAAATTGGTCTTTTGAAATTGAAATATAAATTCTGTGTGGGCATAAGTATCCTGACATGCAGAGTCAAAATATGGATTGAGGCTTAGTCAGAGCCTTTCCAATGTAAGCTGATATATCATAACAAGTATGGAAATCAATATCAATGCAAAAATCTGGATTTTCATGAAATATTAGCTTTAGCTGTGTCATTTTCACCAGCAGAAGAAAACAAAAGACTAAATGAAAAACTGTGCCTCAGTTTGAGCAGTTGCCATTGTTAGAGAAAATTTACTGTTTTTCTTCCATTTAGGATTTGAATTTACTGCCCATGTGAAAAATGGTAAAAATGGAATAAGGTTTTGAAAACACAAATCCTCAATTTATTAGGTACTCTTAAAACTTTGAGAGCAAAGTAGTTATTTGAAAATAAAATGTCATGTAATTTATGAAGTTAATGGAAGGTAAAACTTTCAACATTCCTGAAATTTTAATCCTTCTGTGGTGCATGTGATTTCATGTGATCTCTCACCCTCTGAGAAACTGCTTCATTATCTTGCATAACAGTTTGGCAGATCTCCATCTTTGCTCTGCTGAATAAAGGAATAGTGTTTCTACAGAAACAAGTTTGAGAATTTACAAGATGGAGAAGGAGCTCCAGGTTTAAAATCCAGTTCCTAAATAACCACTTGTTAGAAGCCAGGTTTTTTACTGTAGTAATTTTGCTAATGTTATAGGTTATATACAATGTAATACTAGAGTAGGTTTTTTTTGAGCTGAATTTTGCAAGAAATTTTTGCAAAATATTTAGAAGCTGTTGGCATTTTTGTCTCTCTTTAGAATCCACTCATTTAATAATGATTTCATTATATTTTGTAGCTTTCAATTGGTAACATCATTATGGTCTCTTTTCTAACTTGTGCCAATATAAGCAGGGTTAGAAGCACATACCTGATATAACAACTTTATTCTGTTGTAGAGTTGGCAGTTTCCTTTTTTTATGCAATGCAAGGTACTATTCATATTTCCATTACCTGACTCTGCACAGCTTCTGTGCCTGCAGGGCACAGGCAGGAGGTGGCACTGGGCTCTTGTCAGACTGAGGGGTCTGACCATGTGTTGTGTGCAAGGGCCTGAAGCATCCCCTGGCACTGGAAATTTAGAAACACCCTGAGAAACAGCCCAGGGGGTCACAACAGACACGATTTCTATTCAGTTGCCAATGGAATATGTAGATAGCACTCTGTGCATTGCATACTGGATGGGTTTTTTCTTCTACAGGGACAGATTTAGCCAAATACAGTCCAGAAGAGCAATTAATGTCCCTTTATTGGTAATTGTAATTCTTAAATGCCAAATTTTAAAGCAAGTATGTCCAATTTGTGCAGCAAATCAAAAGCTGTGCTGTGAGTTCTGTTACTCTTGGGTTCCAGTTGTAACACTGGTAAAAAGAAGCTGCTCATTTTTCAGGTCTGAAAAGACCCCCAAGGTTTTTGGCTAAAGATTGCTGTGGATGGGTGCAAGCCTCCATTCATGTGTGTGTGGGTGCACATGTATGGAAACTAGAAGTCACATGGGTTGGCTCAAAATGCCAATTATAAAATATTTCTTTTACTAGTAAACAAATCAATAGCAATCAGTAAAGGACTCATTAGCTTAATAATTTACATTCATGTAATGCAATTGATTTTGTTTTTCTGAATGCAATTAAAATTGTTTCAGCTGCACTTATGTAGTTTTAATTTGATTTAATAAATTAATGGATTAATCTAATTCCTCAGAGTGTTATTTAAATTTATTTAGATATGTCTACACTAAACTGGGTATGAAGATAGTTTAATTAATTTAGAACACTACAGCAACAGTGATTCCCATTTACACAGAGATACCAGCTACAGTTGTATTTTGTCTTTGAGGTGGTGTGGTGTCAGTCAGAGACATCCCTACTTTGATTTGCTGGGTTCTGCTGTAGGAATTCTGGCCAAGGTGTGAGTGCTGCACTGGTGACATTAACCATCCACTAAGGAATCAATCCCATTATCTGAAATATCTGTATTCACTATTGATCCAGTAAGTTTAGGCACCTGCACAGGCTTTCTGCTATCTGGGAAGTAATCAGCACATGAAACATTCGTTCTCTTATTGCTGCATTAGCTGCTGAGTTGGATATTTCATCTCTCTTTAGGGGGTGGAAATTTAAATCTTGAGAGAAATTAGGGGCTTTATACACCTAATTTAACACTTGGTTCCTTTGTTCTGCTAGACTACCTCAGTAAGTGAGTAGTTCCTGCTCAGAAATGGAGTAGGAATAGAAGCCAGTGAAGGACAGCAGCAGAAGGCAGAGGTTTGTCCCTCTCTCCTGGGAAAAGGGGGAACAACCCCTTTATGTGTCCGTGGGTGTTTCCTGGCTCCAGCAGAGATGAGCTTGCTGCCAGTGCTGCTGATGGACTGGAGGGGTCCTGAGGATACCAAGGAAGTTTCTGTTAAGTAACAGTATCTAAACCTGGCAACATACAAATGAAGTACTGGTACTAAGACTGGTCTTTTAAACCAAAATAACTTGCCATTGGCTAAAAATAAAGTTTCTAGATATGACAGAATGAGCCCTGGTAGAAAAACATGCCATTGGGACCCACAAAGGCTGTAAACATTCTGTGATATATGCCAACTCCATTTAGATTTTCTTTTTAAAAAAGAGGGGACAAGTAGATGCAGCAGACTGATGTAATGTATGGTTTACACTTCATATAAAATCAGAGGTTTTGTGCTGGTTGTGTTTAAGGGCATATACTGCCCCCTTTAAACAAATAATTCTGACTACAGCCACATTTAAAAGATACCCCAGATTTGCACTCTCAGAAGTGCAAATCAGAAGATATACATGACTCTTAACAGTGAAACTAAAATTTAGCTTATTGCCTGTGTTACATATTAGTACAACTGAAGAACCACCAAATGGGAATTTTAAAAGTTTCCAGAACTTTGTCTATTTTATTTTGTGTCTGAGTCCAAGTGTGTTTTTCCACTACCGTATTTTTCCCAAGCAAATTCATTAGGTAACAAAGTGCATGTAGTTGTGAAATCCATCCTCTCTAGATGAGTTTGGGGTGAGGTATAAAGTGTGTAAAACTAGTCAAGGAAGTAAAGGCATTCTGTTTATTTTCAACACTGAAATATACCCCATGGAAAATATTATTTTTAGGTTCCTGAGAGCAGTTACACTAGTGCTTAGTGAGCTTTTCTACTTTTGTTTCTACTTTTTGATCTACTTTGCATCGTCCCACTTATTTATCGCTAATGCTCATGGAGTGAAAAATTAAAATTCTTGCCAAAAGGCAAGATGTCACCCTTAAAAGTAGCTTCTGTTGGATCTGTCAATAGATAACTCAGTAATGCATGGTTTTTTTCTAGGTCATTTGAGCATATAAAGCAAAGATCTTGCTGATGATGTGACCTGTATCTTTTGTCCTATGTTATTTTATCAACTGAAGTATTTTATCCCTAATTTCATTGAGGTTGAGTGAAGTAATTGGGAAGTATAAGGCATGAGATATGTATGTGGCATACTGAGGAAAAAGATGTTTCCAAAAGCAAGAAGATAATCAAGGGCTAAGAAAATCTTTTTTGAACAAGATGATATGGAGAAACAGACCCTAAAATTGGAAAGTTAATAAAATAATGCTCACAGCAAGAACACTGAAATATTGAGAAGTGATTAAACAGACTGAAGAACAGAAAGACACACTTTTCAAAATGCTGCCCTGATCATAACTGCACAGAGAAAAGGACTAACTTAAAAGAAAATACAGAAGAAAAAAATTCTTTCTCTATTGTACATTTGACTTTAGGTGATCAATGCAAAGTGTCTCTTGAAAAAAAGCAAGAAAGTGCTAGCTTGCAATAAGTCTTTATCCATTTCAAAGATTAAAAAAAAGTGATAGAAATCTCATTTAAAAACAATTTCATTGAAGGCTGTCTTTAAGTAGAAGCATTATGCAAAGGATGGAATACCACAGATTCCTGGCATTCTCACTCTGTTCGTGCTGTGGTTGGTCACTCCAGCTTTGTTAAGGACTGAGGAGCTGGGCTGGCCTGTGTTCCAGGCTGTGCTTTGCTCACAAGGCTCTCCATGGAATGATAACTGCATGACAAAAAGTCTCTCCACCAGGAATGGCCCTTGGGACAATGAAATTGTTGTTACCAGCCTGCCAGAAAGAATCCTGGTAAGGAAAAGTAAAATTAATCGAAAGTAGAAAGGTGATTTTTTTGCTTTCCTTTTATTATTCCCTCAGGGAAGGGTGGAGTCACAGGGAATAATGGTGCACATTTCCTTTAACATTTAGCAACAAGTTGATTTCATGAGCAGAATAAATATCCTGTGTTGTGTTAATATCTTGCAGTTTGTATTTCACAGTGATTTCAGAAGTGGAAATGCTTAGCTGGATTTTAACTCACAGCATGTCTCTTTGCCTAAGAGCATAAAAAGCGGGAAATTCAATTACAAAAATTATTTTATATTCTTTTTTTTGATTGAGTTTTTTAATGTCATTTAAAGTTTTAAAGCAAATTATAAAAGGATGTTTTGGCTTAATTTAATCAAAGTTACAATCTCTAGACACCATTGTAGAAATAAATAAGGCTTATCTTTGAAATATAAAAGACTTTTCCACTGCTTTGTACAGCTGATACCTAGGACCAGTTTCCAGGATTGGCAGTTGTGTATTTTGGTTTTCATTGTAACTGTGGATAGTTTAGTACTCCCATGGCTGCTGGCCTATGCCAGTTCCCCTGGTGTCAGTGAGATTGTGTGGGTGTGGTAGATCCAGATATTTGAATCTTTAGTGTAAAAATCCATTCCCAGGATAAAAAATGCCAAGGGACAAATTAAATTTCTATAACTGTTGTAGAATTTGAGGAGTTCTACAAGAGTTTGTTCAGTAAGAATGATGTGGTGATAATCACAATTCCAAAGGCAAGTGGGAAAAAACGTGTTGTGCTAATAATGGGTTCTAAGTTAAAAAGAGGTCAAGCAAAATGATTTACTGATGTCTCTCCAAAATGATTTACTGATGTCTCTCTTTTTTTATTCTTCTTCTCCTCATGATTTTAATCGCTTGAGTTGAAGCACTTTATTCAGATTGCAGACACCTCCTCACTGTTTTATATTCACACAGACAACCAGAGGTTTTTAGGCATGCATTTGATATTACTTCAATGATGGTCTAGTATGAAACAGTATTATTTCCAATTTTATATAGGAATCAAAATGTATATTTCTGTTATATAAAAAGTGGTAGTTTATATATGTTAGGTAAACCTCTTTAATAGTTTCTAAAATTGCATGTCTTTCTTTTAGTATGCTTAAATATAAAATCTATGAGACAGAGCTTCTGCACTTCTTATTTGATTTTTGGGAACCACTTTTTATATGGTTATTTCAGAGGAGACTTCTAAGTATGATGTCAGAACAGTCCTACCTTGCACTGCACTAGTCTGAAATAAAAATTAGCTAATATCTGCAGCATTCTCTCAAAGCATTTTCCCTATGATTTCTCTTTCAATTAATTGCCACTCTTGTGGAATTATTCTATAGTTTTAATTGAGGAAGAGAAAGAAATAAGACTACTCTGTTCCTCCAGGGGCTCAGTGGTAACATTTGCAGCCTTTGCCAGTTGTTTGCCACTAGAAGAAAAAGTTATGATGTAGATGGCAGAAAACTTTCTGGAAGTGACTTCATTACCTTGCAGCCATCTTCATCTTGAAAAAAAAAACCCTACAGAGGAGGCTGAAGTATTTTTCTTCAGCTTTCCCTATGAGTAGCTCAAGAAAAACTGCACCAAAATCTGTGTTAGATAGAAAAATCCAGAAGGATTTTTCTTTCTTTGTGTGAATCCAATTTCTTATGTCCAAAGTCCTTCTTGAGAGACTGAAAATGAGCTGTGTGTATGAAAGGCTGCTGAAGCTGGGTGGTGCAGTGCCATGGAGCAGCTCCCAGCTCCCTGGTGTTTGCTGTTGTTTCAGGGCTGGCACTGGGAGAGCTCAGCTGGTGAGAGCCTCTGGGTGTGCTCAGAGCTGTAATTGTGTGTCTGGGGAGCACGAGGCAGTGCCTGCCCTGGAGAGTTTACTGAGTTAAATAGAAAAGATAAACAAAGCAAAGGAAGGAAACATGCAAGTAGTTGTTCACCAGGACAGCAAGAGAGCCATCCAGGATGCTGCTGGATCTCTGGGCCAGGCTAAAGGAGAGTGCTTTAGGAAAAAAAACCAAAAAAAACCCCAAAAAAACGAAGTAGGAGCAGTAAACTTGTATTATTTTTTCTTGAGATGGTCAATACTCTGGCTTTGCAAATGCACCTTCTAGATTAAATTCCTGATGATTTATGTCTGTTCTGTAGAATATTTATTAATATATCATTAAAAAGCATTGTCCAAAGTGGACTGTGTTTGGATTGAGATTTTCTGAAACGTTAGAAAAATCCTCCAGATGGCAGAATAACTGCTTCAGTGTACATACAGTAGATGGGGATATAGTTTTATCCCTCACTACAAAACACTCTGGTTTTTGAATTGAGTAAAAGACTTTTTGAAAGCAATTTTGAGCAGAGCCTGTGGGAAATTGCACAATTTAAGTAATGTTTGCTTGTTTTGGTCAGGGTGACGACTGAATACCCTTGTTCCATTCTTAAATAGCAAAAAGTCAGAATCAAACTCATTTATATGTGGAGTGGTGTGAAAGATTTCATTAACAGCACAAAGGAGTTGCATATACAAGGAGCATGTCAGATCTTTCCAGGGCATGTTGCACATTCCATTTACTACTCCCTGAACAGCAATAGTGGTAGGAACTCTTCAAAATTAAACACAACATGAAGCAAATTTTATTTTGGCACTTACCTTTTACTTAGTTCACTGTAATTGCAAAGCAAAATCAAATCTCCCCTCCCTTTAGAAATCTCCCTTGCTTAATGTCTCTCAGTGACGTTGTGTGAAAACATAAATTTGATATCTAATTTGTCATGTATCCCATCATGTGCTCTGACTATTCTTGTGTCTATCATCTCTCAGCTTCCTTAAGAGACTTCTCTGGATAATGCATAATCTCTTTATATTTTCAGGATTTCTCATTCATTAGCCAGTAATATGGACTTAAATTTCTAAAGAGGTGATAATACCATGAAATTATTAAATACATTTCACATTTCTTCTAATGCAATTTTGCTGCTGGGAGCAGCAGAAAAAAAGAAGAGAATTCTGTAACTCTCCAAGTGCTTACACATCATCAGCATTTATGCTGCAGGTAAGTGACAGTCCATTTGCCACAGAATAAGAGTGTCCATGCCACTTTAGCATCTTCACTTTGGCTCCTTCCTTTGTGGAGAGGCAGCAGGTAAGATCCATGGATGCATCCTTCCGCTCTTGCTTCCGAGCCCTGCACGATGGGAAGCGATTTCTAAAGCAGCACATTGATAAATAAAACATGAAACACTCCTGAAAGATGCTTGTCCAGAGCTGTCCCTTGCTGAAGTGCAGGCTCTGCAGTGAGAGGCATTTGGACACATGTGGATGCACAGCATGTTTGCTGAAGGCAAGCAGAGCCTGCAGTGACAGGGACAGCTGGGGCTGCTGGCTCAGCACACCGGGGCTGGCACTGAGCTGCTGACGCTGCTCCCAGGTGATCCCTGCGCTGCTGGGACATCAGAGACAGCACAAAGCTGCCTGGGAGCTCATTCCTGCAAACTCAGGCAATGAGAAAGCAAAAGAGGAACTGCAGCTGCCTCTGGAGAGGGGGCTCCTTGTAAAGCTGCTCCAGTGAAGAAGTTTGGGCCAGTTGGTTCCATTCCTCAAACGAAGTAAGAGTGATTCAGCTTCAGGTTTATACTCTGTCAGCTGCTATGCCCAGATGTCAAGAAATCTGAAAATATACACAATTGTATCTGCATTCACATAGCTTTTATAAACCCATTGGGCTTTTTTCATTCTTTCTATCCATTTTTACCTTTTTAGTCTGATTCCAGGGAGAGCAAAAAAAGGAGGGAAAGGAACACATGAACTTCCATATAATTTTTAACCATTGTTTACCATCTCAGTATACAAACACTTTCAGTAGGTATTGTTCATTGGTAAAAAGAAAAATTTGGAACAGAGCAACTTTTCTTATTTTTTTTTCTTCACCATGGATTTCATGGTTTGGCAAGTAAAACTTGGAATAAATATTTTTTAGGTTAATGGCACATTACATTTCAATAGAGCAAAGCAATTCTAGATGTTTTTTTATTTGAGCAGAATTCTAACTATGGAATTAAGTCCTGGGACCACACACTTGTAAATAGCTTGCAAACCAACAGTAAATGTGGTTGAAAAGCATTCATTCCTGCATTAATTTCAAAAGGGTATGAATAGCTGCTTAAAATATCGACAGAAATGAGAAATCCCATTTGCTACAAACTCTTTGCCATTACATATCTGGACCAGAATAAGCAAAGGGTGTACAGACAGAAGTTCACCTTTAGCATTTTTTATGTGTAACTTACATACCTTATCTGCCACAGGACTGCTTTAAAAATTTAAAATGAAAAGGTGTGCAGTGTGGTTCTCTTTGGAAAAAAGTAAAGAGTTTGCCAAAGGAAGACTCTTAATGTGTGCTGCAGAGAGGTGCCACAATGACAGGGGCAGGGGAGAAATGGCTATATCTACCAATTTGGCAAAATATTTCAAAGGCTTTAGCTAGATAAATCTACAGTATATATCTCAAAATTAAAATTATAAAAAGTTAAATAGTGCATAGCCAAAGAAATTAAAAACTGGTGACAGTGTGTTTCTCTTGTGATTTGTTGGTAGAAATGAAATTGAATGGTGAAACTGCTGTATTAAGAATTAAGTATATATTACTGTGTAAATGAGATGATTTAGCTGTGATTTACCCTCCACATCTCTCAATAGTTGGAATTTATAAATAGATACTTCAAAAAAGCAGGAAAAACTTTTAAAATTATTTAGAAATTTATTTGCTTAGGATATACTGTTGTAGATACAGATTCCAAGAGTTAATTGTTCTGCTTGGAATTATTTAATATTTATTTTAAGACAAATTTAAAATGTAACAGGCAGACATTTCATTTATTATTACATGGATTTTAGCTTAGCTTTAGGCACCAGCACAGATGAGAGATTCAGAGATGGCTGCAGGATTTTAGCAGAGAATGAAAGGCAGTTTAGAACAGGAGGAGAATGAGCTAAACTGTGTGTAGATAAGTTGGATGTATTCGAGTTGGCAGTTTCTGATGGAACTCATCCTAGACTACTTACAGGAGTAGCTGAAGCATTAGCAATTATCTTTGAAAACCCACAGAGGGTGGGGGGAGAGGTCCTGCTGGTCTGGAGGTGCACATGATGCTGGATCTCTTTTTAGACAGGAGAAGAAGAGCTGAGGAATCCTAGGCATAACAGTTTCACTAGTATCAGCAGGAGATGAGACCAAAGTGTTGAACAACCATCTTGAGAATAGTGAGGAGGTAAAAAACATTCCTTTGTGATGTACAAGTATCAGGGTAAGTTCCTTGCATTTTCAATAGTTAAGTAGGTAAGAGAAAGTCCAAGTGCTGTCATGTATCTGACTTTGTGAGGCTTTGAACCAAACTCTGTGTAGCATTCTGATGAGCAATCCAATGAGGTAAAAATAGAATTCCCCTGTAAAACTGTTCAAAACAACATGCTCAGCGTTCAGCTAGCAGAGGTTTGCTGCCAGAAAGGGGAGCTGGTTCACATAGGGTTCAGCAGCTCCTTCCATCCCTGTGGGGACAGATATCATGCACAGTTTAAGGGGGCAGAGAGTATGTTTATAACATGTCTGGGTGATAATAACCTGAAACTGCTTCTAAATACTTTCTTTGAGAGACAGATTTGATTTAGTATTCATGGAAGAAACAACCTGAAATCAATAACATATGATTCAGTAAATGCCAAAGCAGACAAAGAATAAATCAGATGCAAAACATTAAATGAAGAATAACTGCTTGGCAGCAATAATGCAAAGGATGAATGGGGAATTGTGAAGGGCTGCGAGCTGAGTGTGTCAACACTGTGATGCTGTTTCAAAAAAAGCAATCATTGTTCTGCAATATATTCATAGGCTTGCCAATATCAGATGTATTAATGTGACCTCCTCTGAGGCCAGGAGTAAGGCACTTGCTTTTTGACTTTGCTCTTAGGAGGAAAACACTGAAAACTTACTGTACAGCAAGTCTGGAATGTTTACAAAAAATGGCCAGATGGGGTTTGCTAAACCTAGAAAAGGGAGGAAAAGAAACATCAGCTTTCAAATAGGTGAAAAGCTGCTGAAACATAATGAGCACCCATTGTTCCCCAGGACCACTGGCTGTAGGCTCAGAGATATAAAGTGCTTTGTTGGCAGCAAAAGTGACTGACACAGGTCAGTGCAAAATCCATCATTTTGTCTTCAATCCCCCATCACATTTAAGCAAAGTCATGAACTGCAGTTTGTGCTGAGGTACACGTGCATGTACTGTGCTTTGGGGATTTTTGTAAACAAGTCTGAAAAACACCTATGGGAGCTTTAGTTGTATTTACCTGGACACCTTGGGAGAGAATGGACTAAATCATGCAGAACATTTTAGTGAAATAAAGGCTGGATTTTGTTCTACAGCCTTACCTGATTCTTACCAGGTCAGGTACAGTCTTGCCAGGTCCTTTGTTGACATCTAATAAGGGATGCGAGTCCCCAGCAAAGATGGTGGTGAGCAGGGCAGCACCTCCAGAACAGTTCCTGTGACTCACAGCTTGCTCCTTGTGGCTTCTTGGGAAAAAGGAATGGACCTTGGCTTGGCTGAATTGTCCTTCAGGCTGTCAGTCAAGCTCCAATGGCCTGATGGTCTGTTACAGCCTCTAATTCTATGATTCTCTGGTTATTTAAATGTCATTTTCTGTGGTCATACTTAGAGGCTAAAACAGCAAGTTCTATTTAGACATGGTTCATTGACTAAAAAACCCATTCTGGTCTGTTGGTTTACTGTGGGTGATAAACATGTAGCTAGCAGTACTTGATAGGGAAAAATAATATTTTTTCAGCATCCAGGTTAAAAGAATTCTTTGTTTCTGTGTATTTCCCTAAAACAGAAACTTGGAGAAGTTCAGAATGCTAACAAAATTATGATGTTAAAATATTGCTACAGTTGATGAGATAGAAGTATGCGAAATATGAACCTGTATGGTAAGATAATTAAATCTCTTGCATGTACCTTTTCCATATTACTGAAAAACCCCACATGTTGCATCTTAAGGCAAACTGTGACTGTAGAAAATAATTTTTAATTTTTGACTTACATTAATGACTTACATTACATTGCATTAAATTAAATATAATTACTTACATTTGACTTACATTAATACTAATTAAAATCAGTATTTTGCTAAAAATACTTTACTGTTCCATACACAAAGGTATCACTCAGGAGCTGGACCCCACAGTCCATGTCACTGCCCAGTTTCTCTTGCACTGGAAGGACCAGTTACTGTGTCCTGGTGAGGGTCTCACTGCACCAAAGCACTTCAGTGATTTTGAGTGCTTGAGAATCTTTACTGAGACCTGCTGTAGGCACCTTGAGCTCTGCAGTGAGCTCTTAGTAACAGCTAAACACAGTTTGCTTCTTCAGGACCAATTTGAGAACCAATCTGCCTGGGTTAGTTGCATTCCTGCGTGTTCAGAGTCCAGGCAGATGTACAGATGAGATGTGTAGGGCAAGCTTGTATCTGATTGCTGTTTTTTCAAGTATAATGGACTGAAATATGTGAGTTGAACTCCCTCATGTGCATGATGTAACATGAATTCTCTGTCTTGTTATATTACAAAAATATTCCTTGTAGCAGTGACATTATAAAAATGACATTAAATCATTTTCTATCACTTACTGTTTTAATGTAACGGTAAACAAGATTCCAGAATGATTGCCTTCAGACTTCCAGCCTAGAATATTTTGAAGAGAGGGAGAACATGATTAGAGGTCACAGTCTGGGAAGCTGGGTGATGCTCTAAGTGAATGACTGCATTAGAGTACATGGGAAAAGTGCATCTCTCTGGGATAGTGTGCTTCCCAGTTATGGACTACTTTAAGTAAAAGGGCTTTTAGTTTAGTGCAGGCAGAGCAATTAAGATTCCCCTAGGGGGAGGTATATAATTATTTTGGAAAATAAGAAGCATCATCAAGGAATTTCTTACACCTCAACTGATTTTCTGAGTGTTGAGAGATTTTCCAGTTTTTGATGTGTACTCTTTAGTCCTGGGTATTTCTGGTTCCTATCTTGAGTCTTCTAAGGGGCCAAAAATCAGAAATGGAGAAGGTGTCTTACAAGATAGTATTAAAGCATGGAAAATAGTAGCAAAGAAGCTACATTGCTGGTAGAATATAAAAATAGAAACAGCTTTATGCGTGTTGGGGTGCAGGAAACCTTGCCTTTGACTAACATCAAGATTTGATTCAAAGCTGAATCCAGCAGCAGGAGAAATTTGTTGTTAGTGAATTGTAAAAGTGTTTGTTTTGTTATTGATGAAAGAAAGATCGAGATAAGCAAAAACACTTCTTGGAAAAAGGTGGAATATAAAAATATAGAGGTTCACAGGACTTCCTCTCTCAAATGACATAGCTGAAGTGCTGCTGTAGAAGATAGTTGCTGTTCCTGGAATATTGCATATTTCTCACTTTAAATAGTAGGGGTGAAATGGTGCCCAGGGATGCAGAGTCTTGGAAACTGCAGCACCCCAAGTCCTCAGGCTGAAATTGTTTCTCATTCTTGGGCCCCTGGGAGGCTCTGAGGCCATGCCTGGTGCCCAGCCTGTTGGTCAGGGCAGCTCCTCAAAGCCACTCCTGGTACTGCCCCAGCTGTGCCCTGCCTGTTTCTGCAGCGCCTTCGTGGCTGCTCTGCTGGGGAGGAGCCGGGCACGATCTGCACTGTGTCTGTCCGTGTGTCTGTCCGTGTGTCTGTCCATGCCCAGCCATGGCCATGCTCCCTGTCCGTGTGTCTGTCCCTGCCCAGCCATGGCCACGCTCCCTGTCCGTGTGTCTGTCAGTGCCCAGCCATGGCCACACACCCTCTCTGTGTGTCTGTCAGTGCCCAGCCATGGCCACGCTCCCTGTCCGTATGTCTGTCAGTGCCCAGCCATGGCCACGCTCCCTGTCCGTGTGTCTGTCCCTGCCCAGCCATGGCCACGCTCCCTGTCCGTGTGTCTGTCAGTGCCCAGCCATGGCCACGCTCCCTGTCCGTGTGTCTGTCCCTGCCCAGCCATGGCCACGCTCCCTGTCCGTGTGTCCTGCCGTGCTGCTCCAGAGCCGAGTGCTGTCTGTTTCCCCGTGGCCCTTTGGAACGCAGGCTCTGTGTGGGTTTCTGTGCCAGGGCACATCCCTGTAAATGCCAGGCACAGCCCGTGCAGCTGTAAACCACAGCTCCCCCAAAGCAGAAGCACATTTGGGGTGGCTGCACAGAGCAGAGGAGCGGTCTGTGGTACTGTGTGGCCACAAATGGAGCTGCCTCAGCAGCTGAGGAAGTAACTGCTTCCTGGGCTGGAGTCTCCTGATCCTCAGACTTGTGTAATGCTGTGCCACTGCCAGTGAATGCAGCAGTGCTTCTCAACTGTAAACAAACACCAACGTCCTAGAGAAGTACTTATATTCATGATTTCCCACTGCATTTGCAGAGGCAGAAAGTGGTTGGCAGTAATAAGACACAAACTTCAAAAGAGACTGAAAATATATGTGTAATTAATAAAATCTGCATAGCTGCTTCTGTTGATTGCACTGAGAAATCTCAGAGAGAGCTAATGTAAGTAGCAGGATATTCCTGTAGTAAGGATTTACTGGAAAAAATCTGCCTAATTCTATTTCATTTCACCTGGGCAGCTGTGTCTGATTATTCTGTCCCATGTGATGCTTTCCTTCATGCCTTTGTACTTGTGACACTGCAGCTCAGCCGGTCTTTGCCTATGTTAGCAGCAAACTTGGAATCCATCCTTTTACAAAAATCAATTAAGCCAGCTCCTGTTCTCTGCAGTGGTTGTGTAACTTGAGATATTGCATTATCTGCTAGACAAGAATGGCTGTGAGGGGGTTCAGTGTGCTTTGGTGAGTCCCAGGAACTCAAAGGAAGGATCCAGTGGCCAAGCTGGGGAAAGAATATGACTGTCTAGAAATATGGAAGGTTATATTCTATAGAAGAAATTTGAAAGATGTCTGGAATGCTAAAGTAGAAAAAAAAAAAATCAAGTAGGCACCTTTCTAGTGACCACAAACAAGCCCACAGCTGTCAGAAGAACACTGTGTACTCCCCCATTGCTTCCCCATGGTGACAGATGTCCTACTTTTGCAATTCAACACTCTGGTCATGCTAACTTATGAATTATACAAGGAAAAAACACAAAAATCAGTTCACCCATCACTGAAAAGAAGCTACCTCTAGGCTGCAACATTGTCACTGTTTAATGGGGAGGGACAACTAAATAGAGCACTTATCAGGAAAATATTAAGTATAAGATAGTGATTCATTTTTTAAAAATGACCTGCTAATACATTATGTGCATTGACACCCAGACATGTATGGGTTGCTTTCTCATGGCCATGCATTTCCAAGACACTTTTTCCTTTATCTGATTGAAAGCAGAACCTTACTGCCCTATCCAGTGCTGACCTGAGGGAAACCAACTGGCCAACTGGATCATAACCATGAGCATTTCTGGTAACACATGCACCTTCTCCCAATGACATTTTATACAAATACATAGTGAAGCTAATCCTGAGTAGTTTAAAGGAAACTTTTTTCCAACAACTCTGATAACACAAAAATATATTTGCTTTGAGTTATGAAAATTTAAAATGTTTTGGGCATAGGGGATCAAACTTTGTGCATACTTAGTAGCACTATTTTGCATTATTTATGTCTTCAACTGCAAACAATAGCAGCAGTATTTGTACTTGGGAAATAAATTGTGCAGTTCAACATGGCCTGAGCTAGTTGTCTGTAAAATAAACTTTCCCCACTCTGAAAGATGTAAAAGTACCACAACAAAAGATGTTCTGAGAAAATATTTGGATGGAGAAAAGTACATAGGAGTGGCAGACCAATCCTGGAAAATAGTGCAGTGCTATTTTTTGGTAATACACAAAAAAATTGGCAAACTTTCAGGTATTGGGGCTTGAACTTGGGTGGGAAGGATATTTTAATGTAACTGCCTTTTCCACTTAAATAAGAAGTAGCAAAAGCTCAAAAGTTATGAACAAAAGAGATAGATCTAACCCTCCCAGTCCACTGAACACAACGAAAAGCATTTGACCTTTTTTTCTTATTTTCATTTGGGATAACAAATATCAGTTCATATGTTTGGAAGTAATTAATCCCTCCATTGTTTTTCTGAGTCATGCAGAAACATTTTTATTAATTTATGTATCCTGGTACAGACAAAATTTAGATGGGCTCCTCTCCTGTTCTTCTCCTGTCTTCTCCCTCTCTTTCTTTTCATGGCATAGTTCCACATTTAGATCACCACATTCCACACAGTTCCACAGACACGTGTGGCATTTTGGACAGTAAAAATCCAGTGGCTGTGGTGGCTTTGCCATAGGTGAATATTTTTGGAAAAGCTCAGTTGCTGTGCTTGCTTTTCATTTTCTCTGTAAGTACTGTGAAGTTACTGATCTACCCTTTCCTCCATATTCTCCTGAGGTTAAACGCCATACATGGTTTCCTGCAATCCTAGTAGTAATTTCTTTGCACAGGGCCTGGTGGGAGAAGAAGCAGTTTGCAGATGACATTTACAGAATGAGGTGATGGCATATGTTTAGGGCTAAATGGAGTTGTCAGACACTAATTGATTCACATGTCAGCCTCCTGCTCCTCGTGTAAGGTGAATAGGGAACATTACAGCTTGCAACTTGTCTAAGGCAAGGGTTGTTTCCCGTGTTTGGATATTCTTGTTAATTGTCTCTCTGCATTCTGTGAACTGCAATAGACTTAGAGACCAGAAAATACTTGTTTTTAGAGATTTCAGTTTTGATAGGCATTTGAAGATTATAGAATTATATAATGGTTTGTGTTGGAAGGGACATTAAAGATCAGTTCCAACCCCTCTGCTGTGAGCAGGGCCACCTTTCACTAGACCAGGTTGTTCAGTGTCCCAGCCAGCCTGGCCATGAACCCATCAGGGTGGGGCATCCACAGCTTCTCTGGGCAAACTGTGCTGGTGGCCAGCCACCCTCTCAGTAAAGAATTTCTTCTCAATAGATAATCTAAACCTGCTTTCTTCCAGTTTGAAGCCATTTTCCCTTGTCCTGTCACTCCATGCTCTTGTAAAAAGTCTTCCTTCTGCTTTCTTGTCAGCTCCCTGCAGGTACTGGAAGGCTGCAATTAGGTCACCCTGAAGCTTTCTCTTTTCCAGGCTGAACAATCCTGATTTTCCCTGCTTTTTCTCATGGGAGAGGTGCTCCATCCCCTGATCATATGGTGGCCTCTTCTGGGCTCTCACTGATGTGGCTGATGTCCTTCCTGTGCTGGAGCCCCAGAGCTGGATGCAGCACTGCAGGTGGGGTCTCAGCAGAGCAGAGGCAGAATCCCCTCCCTGCCCTGCTGCCCATGGTGCTTTGGATGCAGCTCAGGACACGTTTGGCTTCCAGGGCTGCAAGGGCCCATGGCTGGGTCACGTTCAGCCTCTCAGTACCCAGGGCCCCCGAGCCCTTCTGGTCCAGGTGCCTTGGTGTGTTCAGCCCAGCCTGTGCTGGTGCTGGGGCTGCCTGGACACAGCTGCAGCACCAGCACCTGGTGCTGTTCAACCACATCAGGTTCCCATGGTTCCTCTTCTTCAGCTTGTCCAGGTCCCTCTGGAGAGCTCCATCCCTCACGTTTGTCAGCACCTCTCAGCTTGGTGTCATCTGCAAACTTGCTGAGGGTGCACTCAATCCCTTTGTCTTTGTGATTAATGAGGGTATTAAATAAAACTGGTCCAATTACAGACACCTGAGGGACCCCACTTGTCACTGATCCCCATTGGGACTCTGAGCCACTGA
This sequence comes from Ammospiza nelsoni, assembly GCF_027579445.1. Classification (NCBI taxonomy): domain Eukaryota; kingdom Metazoa; phylum Chordata; class Aves; order Passeriformes; family Passerellidae; genus Ammospiza; species Ammospiza nelsoni. The sequence continues at coordinate 14,782,356 of NC_080646.1, forward strand.
CCACTAGGATGAATAGTGGTGGAAATCTTGGTTGTTGCTTCTGTCAAAGTAAACTTGTCTATATAATGCAGAGGAATGTATAACTGTAAGTGCTGTCATTGCAAACTGTCTTTTGGAATTTCCCATAAAGGTTTGATTAGGACAGCCAGAGTTGAGATTCCTTTCTGGAACAGCGCTGTGTGAATTTGGAGGAGAAAAAAAAGCCCTGTCTTGGAATGTTCTAAAAGTATGAACAGGAAATGCATACTTTTCACTCTAATTCCTTCAGTGAGCTTCATGTAAAAGTAACCTGCCGTTGCTGTAAGGTTAATGGTGCAGGCAGTTTTCACTGGAGCTGGGCTGACTTTGGCAATTCCCTTTCATTCCTTTTCTTCCAGGCCATGTGGAGTTTCCCAAAGTAGATTGGACTCAGACTGTTGAGAAATGCAGAGCTGTGTGATGCACATATGCATGTGAAAGCTGGAATGTTTACTTTCCAAGTGATTGAAATGCATGAGAGAATAAATATGCATTTTCTTAGTATATAGTTGCATCTGCAAGTTGATACTTAGTACCTAAATAACAAACATGTTTTAGAAGAATGAGAAGCATAACTATACTAACATCTTGAGCCCCTGCCTTTGTTCAAAACCTTACTGGTGCTCCCTCAAAGCTCCCTCCAGAGTGCTCCCAACTTCTTTGATTTTTCTTGCAGTACCACACTGTAAGCTGTTCAAGCCACCTTCAGAAAGGCTCTGAATCCGGCCCCTTGTATATGTAACAGCTAGCAAATTAAAAGGAAAAAAAAAATAGATTCCTGTTTATTACCAATAGCTTGTTTACAAAGTGCTTTGGCATGTATGGCATGAAGAAAGACCAGCCATTGCACTTTTTCTTTCCTGAGCATTTCTTTATGCAGATTTCTCCTCCTATAGGATTACAAGCTGGCAGAACGATGCCTGGCAGGAATTGATAAAGAATTGCAACATGAATCCCTGCAGGGCACATTGGGGCAAGTTTGTTATAGGAACAGTCTTCCTCTGTTTACATGAACAAAAGCTGGGTTTGACAGTTTCACTGATCAGCAGCTTTGGGAGTGTGTGAACTCACTGTTGTTCTGTGAGGCTTTTTCTACACTTTTCTCTACAGTAGCAACAATCTCTCTTTTCAAAGTGGCCTCTTTCAGAGTGTTGTCAGCCTGGGTTGGGCCAGGTAATGCTTGAGGTCCCCTTCTAACCTGGTATTCTGTAATTCTCACTGCTCTGCAGTACTTTCCAATGCAGAGAGGGCATCACTGATCACAATGAGATTTAGTTTGCCTTGTACATTGATTCATAAATGAGAGCAAGTGAAGAACGTGAATTTTTGAGGGGAAAGCATGTGGTGATTGTAGCTTAATTTTTCTCCAAGATTTACTTCCACAATTACTGGCTAACAATGCATTTAAAATGAAGTAGTGCTCTGACTGAAAGCAGGTTCCATCCGTGTTAGAGCTGATGCAGATACAATTCCGTTGGGAACTTGTTTTAGGGCTAAATTGCAGCCACACTGTTGCCATTATCCTTGAGTGGGGGAAGTGATCTGTTCCAATCTTAATAGTGTCTCAAAACTCAGTGAGAGTGATGAATTTGAACATGCTATTTCATCTTGGAAGAATGTATTCTATTTTCCAGAGATTTTGGACCAGGTTTCAGCAGAGACACAGTATAGCACTTCTTTTTAAAAGTGGTCTTGGTATTCATGGGAGTCACAAACAAGAGAAGAGTCATTCATTCACTTTTGGTGCTTTCCTTCTGCTGAGCCTGCCAGAAAAGCCCTGTGCTGTAGCAGTGGCTTCAAAAACATCTGACAGCTTCTTTAAACATACAGGTACCTTTTCATTGCATATTTCCCGTTAGTGATTTTGTAGTTGTGCTTTACTACTGGACCTAAAGAAATACAATAGCAGGTTTAGATGATTTTTCTTCCCCTTTCCTTTTTTCCTTTTTTCCTTTTTTCCTTTTCCCCGTTTCCTTTTTTGTTCCTTTTTATTTCTTGCTTCTTGGTGTAGGGTGTGACCATACAGAAAATTATCCTCTCAGGGGAAAACCAGAATTCCATCACAACAAAAAATTGTAAGGCTGCTGTAGCCATCCCTAATTGTTATGCTAAAAATAATAATTTTCCTAACCATATGCTGGGAAAATTTGCATCAAAATAGATGAGTGCCACAGCATTTTCCATGGTAGTATGGTTAAACTTTAAGTCCAAATTAAAAAGGCCTTTAATCTGTCATTCAGCTTTTTGTTATTTGCTTTTCCTGCTACACCCACTTCCGACACTTGGAATTATGATTAAACAAAGAAGTAGCAGAATCAGTTGCAGCCAGAGATTCTTGTGTGCCCCTTCTTTTGCCTTGACTTCCTCTAATTTGTTGCTGACGCTCTCTGTGAGAACAATTGTTATGAAAGTGGCTTCAGGTTACCATTTCTTCAAAAAATTACTGCTGCTTCTTAAACTCTTGGTTGCAAGAGGAATACATGTGAAGTAAATCCAGTTTCTGTTTTGCAAGTGCTGCAGTTTTGAACAGCTGGGCTGTGCTGAGAAGAAGAAGAAGGCCCAGAGAGGCAATTGCCAGTTCAATTCATAATATTCAGTTCAAAAGCTTCATCTCCCAAAGATGGGTGACCAGTGGGTCCAAGTCAATGTTTACACTCTTGCTTTTTGTGTGTTTTTACACTCATCTGCAACACACAGAGCATCTTTCATAAACAAGCTGTAAATTCAGCTCTACAAGAAGTCTTTGTGCAAGAGGAGTTTTACCCTTTGCCTAGTACCTGTTGTAAAGCAAGTTTGACCAGGTAGTACAGTCACAAGTGACACTGTAATTTCCAGGTGGCTTCCACAGGGCTGTGAAGGACATGCTGGATGGCTTTTCCATCCTTCTGCTCCAGTGCCAGGTCACTCCCAGGCTGCAGAACTGCAGAGAGACCTGGAGATGACAGAGCACTGTTCATTCAGCCAGTGTGGCCCTGCCTCTGCACCTACGGGCACAATCCGACCCAAAGAGCTTTTCAGACTCAGGAGCAACTTCTTACAAAGGACAGGAGGTTGCAAATGTCTGGAGAGCTTCTCAAAATACAGAAATACACTTTGTAAAACAGTGCAAACAGCAAGCATAATTATAGAAGAGCAGTGCCTAGATGAAGTTTCCATTAACTAATGTAAATTAGTGTCTCATGAAGGTTCACTTTATTGTGTGAAAAATAGCTTTGGTCTTTGTTAAAAAGCCATTTAAATATAGTATCATAGCATTGTCACTGATTTAACCTCTGAGAATTAAATGGCCAGAAGGCTAGAAACAGGGACCTAACTCCTGGTGGTTGTGGGACTGACAAGCACTTGGCTATGGAATTAGCCCTTTTCTGTACAGAAACAGATGCATTTTCAAATGCTAGTTTAAGAAGCTGTTTTGAAAATGAGATTGAAAAGCAAAGAGGAAATCATACCCCTTTATGAATGTCTGCTTTGACAGTTTCATATCTCTAAAGCCTTTCTTCATTTCTGCTGAGCTAATTGGGATTTCATATAACCTAGTGTCATCATTTAACTTATAGGATATTCATTCCCTTTAGACAATTATGCTATTGAAGCATGTTCTAATCAGCTGGTATTAGTGCCATTGTTTAGGGTATTAGCAGTAGAATGTGTGTGGGGTTTGGGGTGTGTGAAAAGGAGTCAGACTTTAAATGCCAAACCAGACCAAGAGCTATTCTTCTGGTACACACAACCAGGGATTTATCAACACTGCTGTTTTTTCAGATTGTGCATATGACTCTTTTATACTTTACTACAAATAGGAAAGACACGTAAGCACTGGTGGAACCTTAGTATGTTTTTAATACATATTACAATTAGCTGGCATTTGCTTAGGGACTTTAAATTCCTCATTGTATGTGCACAGAAAATGAAGGGTTTCATAAGTCACACGAATTATAGAATTTAGTTCAAAATCAGGTTTTAAGGTATATTTTAAATGATAAACCATTTCTGACAAGTCTATGAACAATACTGTGGGACATAGTTTTTAAAAAGTTCTAACAATATTCTTCATTTATTTTAAAATTTGATAATATGTGCCTCATTTAGCATTGCTTAGATGCAGATAAAAGTGTTTATGTGTGCAGGTTACTGTGAACCTGGTTAAAGCTGCATTGGATAGATCTTTATATTATTTTCAAAACCTATCCATTGGGCTGAAATATTCCAATCATTATGTTGTTTAAAATTTGTATTTTGTAAAGGCTAAATGAAACTTTGAGGATTTGTTGATTAATGGGTTTGAGAGAATTTTGCATTCTCTTATTTGAACAACACTTAAATCATAAACTGAAATAGCACCTGTAAAGAATCATTTCCAAATGAGAGTCATAAAGAATGGCTTTGACCTGCCTGATCTGTGAGCATGTGGAATCTGACTTCAGAGTGTTTGCAGCAGAGTTGTTTTCTTTATTTTGCTGAGCTCACTGTTGTGCACCTAGCAGAGGATGTCCTTTATACTCATGTACCCTCATTAACTTTGCAGTGAGCTGGCTGGCCAGCCAAGGTCAAGGTTAAGATGGGGTTTTACAACTGTGCAAGATCATTCATCCAGACTTCAGAGCAAGCAGAACAGAGAATCCTTTCCTGCAGCTTGGCTGTAATTGTTACAAATACTGTTAAATTAATTTCTTTACAGTATTTATGCAGTTAACTACTGCAATGAAATCCCCAGTAATAAAGCAGAATTGAAGGAAGGACTGTAGATTAATTCTAAATATCTGCAAGAAGCAGTAGGATTTTGATGATGCTGTTATTTAGACACATGTCTGATTAGATTACTGTGCAGGACTCCACAGATACTGAATGATACCATGGTTTCAGCTCAGGATCCTGCAACTTAGGGAAAAGATGAGAGGAAATGATGGCACAGGAGGGGCAGCACGGGGAAGCAAGGACACAGTGTTGGGCAGTCTGAAAAGAAGGCTCTCAACACACCCTCTGTCTAATGCCTGCCAAGTTTCTGTAGACAAAGGAGTTAAGAAATTTTTTATTTCAGGGTTCTCTTTTCAAGAATGAAGGAAGCATAAAAATGCTGATGTGAAAATGTAATGAACTTTATTAGAGGCTTGCATTTTAGCCAAATCAAGGAAGAGAGTTGCTGTTGCAGTGTTTAAAAAGATCTGATTGATAAATAGACTGAGGAAGGTTTCATGTAAGTGAAGGATGTGGAAATAAAGGCAATTTTTTACCATTCCTTTACTGAGAGCAAATTGCATATTTTTTATACAGTCCTATGACAATCTCTAGTTGTCACCTATACTTGCTACACATATATGTTTAAATGCATAGGAAATAAAAATGATATTTTATATTTTTTGCAAAATGCTTTATAGTACTTCTACTTGAACAGAAAAACCTTTGAATAGCAACAACAACCAAACAAAAAAGCCCCCCAAAAATCCAAACAAACAAAAAAAAAATTTGGTTCAGAGTTCAGTTAAACCTGATATTTAGAAAGCACTCTTGCTTTACAAAGACTACTTTGAGGAGCTTATAATAGCAGAGCTACTCAGCTCATAGCATAGATGAAAGAGGTTATTCCACTGGGAGTCTTAAATTTAAACTAGTCATCTCTGGTTTGGCTTTTGAAATATGACAGGAGAATCAATGATTGCTGCTGTTAAGAGTCTGAGGAAGCCTTTGGCTTGCTGACTGTCTAGATATTAACAATTTTGAAGTCTCTTCATACCAAGGGACTATTAAGATGAAACAGTAGCTTTAAATTAAGTACCATAATTCCCTCAATTTATCCTGAAGGAGAGAAGTAATTAGGCTTGTTTATCTGAGAGAAATGAAAGATCAAATTAGAGGGAATGCCCCTAAACTGACCCTGTGATTAAGCTGAGTTTACCAGAGACTCCATCTTTTTTAGGATTTTAGCTCCCATTCTTTTAGCCATGTTCCCTCTTGGTGCTTAAACTGAAAAATGCCAAACAGTGACCTGAAGTTGTGTATTTTCCTGTTAGCAAAGTCAATGATCCCATGCTTCAGAAATCATTCATCCTCTTTGGCTTCTCTAAAGTTAGATACAATATTGTAGGGAAGATTTTGTCTGGGTTGTACAGAATAAAGGCAGCAGTCTTTTTTTGTTAGTAGGGTGATACTCCTCTGGCTCTTCAGTTTCACCACATTCTTATTCTTTTCCTGCTTACTCCAGGTGAAAATTACACTTTGCTTTAATGGCCAGATCCATGAAGCTGCAAAACCCAAGGATTTTTAAGGCTGTAATGAATTAATTCCCAAATAGTAGTTTGTCAGTAGAGTTGTCTTTTTAGCACGTTGATACCTTTTACATTGCCACAGGGGCATTGAATTGAAGAATTTTGAATGCATCCTTGCCAGCACCTTAGGATCTCCATCAGTTCCTAGCAGTATGATTTAGGGGCAGCTCTGCAGTTAGTGCTAAACATCACCAATGAGAAGGAAAGCAGGAGAAATTATAAGGCATTGAAAGTCATTATTACTGAAAAAATACCTTGTAAAATTATTTTTTTAAAAGAGGAGGTTTCTGATTTCTCTACTGGCTATTTTTTATACCCGTTGTTAAGTTTACTAAGTAACTAACTTCATTGATCTGTAAGAATAAAATTCACAAAGCCATTTAAAGAAACTGCCATAATAGCTTTTCCACATTTCCCTGATGAATACTTCACACTTTCATTAGATTTCTTATGCTGCTATTTCTAGTTAGGGCATGCAACTCCTTCCATATTTAAAGACCATTTAGTAGCATAGCTTCAAGCCAAGCAGTGGCCCTGTTTAAGACAAAATTGCTTTGTTGAAAGCCAGCTCTGTCTTTACTATATGGTATCAGGGCTCTAGAGGAAGATCATGTGAGAAAGTAAAACCTTGGTGAAGGCATTAGGAGTAAATAACCCATTTTTATTTATTTATTTCCATCATCTCTGCCACTTGTCCAAATGGTTGTTATCTCTATTTTTTTTTTCTTTCCTATTTAGGTGGTAGGCTGTTTGAGGGGAGCCTGATTCTCATTGTGTTATTAATGCTTCAGTAGTATTAGTAAATGCAAATAGCTGTATTGGTTCAAGTGTCACATGAAGGGTGGGTGTATTTGGGGAGATGCAGGGGTGGTGCTCCCCTTTGATGGCAGAATAAGATGATAATTGTAAAATCTGTTGTATTTTACATGCTATGTGCAGGAACTTACACGTGTGGGCATGGGGACAAAATGGAGTTGCTTTTTCACTTATGTGGGGAGAAACACAGGGGAGGAGGCCCTGGACATCAATCTGTAGAAGAGACAATGCTATTTCTGTTTGTCAAGCAGCCCCTGAGAAATGGCACTCTCATTTTCTCTCCAACCAAAGGGGTTTTCTGCGTCTCTTTTTGTTAATGCTTTCCAGCTTGCAAAATAAGACTGATTGTAGGAACTTCCAAGTCTTCTGGATATTTACAGATTATTTGTACTGAGGCTTCTGCTGTTTTTCCAGCAATTCATGTTAAATGGCCTTGATGTATGTAATTAATGCCTAATTAATGCCTAGCTATTCTGGTTAAGTTAAGCACACCTCAATTAAAGTTTATTTCCATGTTCTGATGTTATTATGCAGTCACATCTCACTCATCACACTTTTCCTACTTTACTGATGAGTTCATCAGTCCCAAAGGCTTAAGCAGGTTTCTTTGTAGCATCACAAAAGAATTGAAGGTTTGTAATTTTCTACAGCTTCCTGGTAAATTTTTGTATTTTTTATATTGGACCATGGAGCTGCTGGAAGTCAAGCAAGTGAAGAAGTTCAATATTAACACTGTACATGGGCCAGTGTAGGACAGCTCTGAAGCCTGCTCAGATAACTCCTGCAGTGACTCCTCAGGCATTTTTGCAAGTATATCCAGGCATATGGAGCTATTTTAGTATCTGCATGGGAAGTGCTAATAATCAGTGAGGATTCAGTCCAACCCCATGGAATTAAGAAAGTGCTTGATTACTAAAGAGAGTTCCAACTTATGTAAACTTATTTTATGCAGTGTGACTGCAAGTCTCACACATTTCTCTTTTGTTAAATCATGACACTTGGAATTAAACAAGTCCTAGAGGAAGGGAACATTTTTATCATATAAGGAACTGTTGTCTTAGCCTGTTTCAGACTCTTCCATTTCATGGGCTTTTCAGCTTCTTTAGAGGGGTTTGTCATTGACTTTATTAAATATATTTTCACAAACACTGAAATTTCACATCTTATTTTAAGTGTTTGTAAAATACTAACTGTTGTATCAATGTAAAATTCTTATTAAGGGCAATGAAATCAACATTATTTGATAATTACTATCTAAGGCAAAAATGTGGTTTTGTTGGCATTAAAAAAGGGAAAATAATGTGAAACTAAAGAGAGCTGAAGTACTCTGGTCCTTCTCAGAAGATAGACTTTGCAGGCAGCACTGTAGTTACTTTTTGAGGTTTATATAATCCCACATGAAGCTGTCAGTCAGCAGCAGTCCCTGGAGAGCTTCTCCCAGGCCAGCCTTTGAAACCACGTTAGCAGCCTGCACCTTTCACGGAAGTTTCTGAGGTTCCTAGTAAAAAGTAATGCTGACTTCCTTCAATACAGGTATTAAAAATTTATTTAGCCTAGAGATACCAAGTGGAAACTGAAGATGCTCAAAAAGAGGTATGGCTTGACACCGGAGAGATTTAGTGCACGCTAAAAGTAACTCAGTATCTGTACAGGAAGATATTGTAGCAGGTTGTTTTGAACTTTCTTGCAGAATCTTGGATCAGGAGCCTCCAAAAGTTTGTCACATTTAATAATCAACTCCAGTATCACAGATTAGCATTTAGCATAATTACACACAAAAATTGCCTGCCCTTAAAAGGAGACGTTCACTATGCACAGACAGCTTTGGAAAGAGCAGGCTTTGAGGAAGGGAAGATGAAATCAGCTGTTAAGAAGTGCTCAGAAAGTGTTTTATGGGTGTTTGATATCAGCAGACCACAGTTCCCCTTGACAGGCAGGGGAGTAAACAGAGATAAACAGGCTCTTGGGCAGGCTAAGGATGTGTCTTAAGAACTGTTTGCTAACAAATTCTTTTCATCTGAAAGCTTTTAATTTGTTGTGGAAAGTAACTGGGTGGGAGAATTAACTGTTTCTTAAACAGTCATTTATTTGGTGATGTTTCCTATTAATTTTTTTAGCAGGAAAAAGCAGCTAAAGCATCCTATAGAAAGCAGAGAGCCTAATTTATATATTTGTAAGCCTTTTATATGTTCTGTGTTGAGGCTGCCTAGTCACTAAGACACAGTTATATTATGACCACAGAACAATTTTTGTTCACAAACTGAATAGAGAGCATGAAGAACAGGGACATCAAGAGAAAATGAAAATAAAACCTACAAACTGGATGCTTCCTTATGCACCAGTAGTGAAGTGGAGTCATGCACAGTGCTGGAACCTGTATTACATCCCATGGCTGCTGCTTCTGTGGTAGCTAAACCATGGTGTGGTGGCATAGAGCCAAATCTGTCATTTTTTCATCACCTCATTGTTTCTCAATCAGGAGGGAATCCCCAGTTTACTTACTCTGAAAGATATCACCTTCCTTCCCAATTAATGCTAAAAGGGTGGAGTTGGAACTGAACAGATTATGATGTTCTTTACCATTGTGTATCCTCAGGGCTTTCAGTGTATGCATACCTGATAACTGATTTAGTGTTCCTGAGAATTTCACCCAGAATGAATGTTTCATTTCGTGAGAATAATTACATAATGGTATAAAAATCCATCATTTAAACTCCTAAGCTGTCAACTCTGTGACTTTTATGCAAATTCAGAAGTTAGTCTGTTATGTGGAGTACAAAGACAGTTTTGTTTTAGACACAGTATGTCCTCTTAGCTGGAGAGGATGGTCTGCCAAGAAATGAAATAAAGAGAAAGATGCATGTGGTGCTGAGGAGGTGAGTAGGAGTCCTATAAAACGTCTAACTTAGTTATACTTATGATTTTTTAACACAATCAAAAATAACTCTCCACTTTCTTGGTGAGGCAAAGTGTGTGTTTCATTACTGCAAACTTACATTCTGCAGCAAGCTAAGATTTATGCACATCAGAACATACAAAGATGTCTGTTCTGGTGTTCCTTAAGGCCAGCCAAAAAAGGGTTTTGCATGGAAGTCAGGGTGTGGTGTTTGGGTAGAAGTTCAAGGGTCGGATCCTTCCCACATCCATGTGCAGAAATGCCTTGGTCTTGTCAAGTCCACCCAGATGCAGCCAGCAGCAGCTGTGTCTCTGATGGGGACAAGGTGCACGAGGCCAGTTGCTGATAGGAACTTTGGTCCTTCCGACAGTGACTTGCATGATCCCCATGAGTCTGAGTCCACAATGAAATGACAGTTTAGCTACATGTTTGCATGCAGTTCAAAACATGGTTTACTGTGCAGCATAAAAACAGCTTGGCTTTGGAAACTCTTTGTCATTTAGCTTTGTCGTTTTGCTAAGCTCTGTCATTTAGCATGATCTGCCAGGAACTGGCATGGCAAACCAGGGAAAACTTCTTTGCCTCAATCTGTACTGCAAAGGCCACTCCTTAGGAATCACAGAGCCTGGAGGCAAGAGAGAAGGTCTGGAGAAAGGAAGACTTAACCTTGGTGTAGGAAGATTGGGTTAGAGATCATTTAGGCAAACCTGACACCCACAAATCCATGGGCTCCAATGGGATGCACTATTGAAGTCTGAGGGAGATAGCAAATGTTATTGCTGTGTCATTCCACATCATCATTGTCGTGGAGAACAGGAGAGCCTGAGGGCTGGAGAGAAGTGAATGTCATTCCAGTCCTCCCTGAGGGCTGGAGAGAGGACTCAGAAAACTATAGACCAGCCTGCCTCACCTCTATCCCTGTAAAGGTGATAATGACACATCCTGGATGTCATCTCTAAGCATGTGGAGGCAGAAAGGGTTACTCCATATACATTCACCAAGGGGAAATCAGGTTTGTCTAATCTGATGGCTTGACTGATGGCTGGATAAGATTTTCAAAAGATCACTTTAGTGAGTAAATTTTTAGAGCTTTGTTAGAATAAAAGTTGCATTGATGGAAACTTTTGGATGATAATGGAAGTTAAAATCTGATTAGTGGATGGATTCTTTAATTTGCCTGAATGTAATTTACTTCACTGCTGTAGATGTCTTGGATGAAGACCAGGCTGCAAATGGAATTGGTGTTGATAAGTCTCATTACCATTGGTAGCATCATCTCCAGTTGGAGACTGATAGTTACAGCACTAATATAAACAGTAAAACTGATCACACCACGACTTTGGATCCTGTCCTGCTCTTCCTGAATTCTAGGACAACACTCCCATTGGCATCAGTAGCAGCAGGAACAGGTCCAACAGAATTATTTGACAAGACGCTCTTTCTTAACTCTGTACTGGCTGAGCTATGTAAGCAAATTGTTTAAAAACTCTGATAGATAATCCAGAAATCTTCACAGTTGAGCGGTGCTGATTTATGCAGTGTCTGCTGATGGTAGCAATTTATTAGCAAGAGGATATTTGCTCCTTTCTTCCTTCTGTGTGTTTCAGGCAAGGCTTTGTCCTCAATTTTCTGTTTTCCTAATACTCTTTGAAATTTGTGACCTTACGGCCACACCTAATGTTGAATTACTCTGTTATTTGTTCAAATAACAGAGACGTTAAAGTTACTTTTTTTTTTTTACAGGCTATTTATAGGTTTTTAAAAGAGAATATAGAAAGGATATTTTTAAACTGCAAGAACTATGTGTTGTCGTTAGCAGAGTTTCAGGCAAAAATGCCTTGTTTTAGCCTTTTCATGTCAAGACTATGAATGCAAGATGTTTTATGTATCTTTGGAGCCTGTAATAACACAAACTTTCTGTAAATGATGCCTCCTATATTTCTAGTGTATATTTGAATATATTTCATTCCACTGTTTCTTATTTCCAATAAAATTTGCAAAGTATGGGAGCCAGTGAGGCAGATGATAGAAGCAGTGTGTTTATAGTGGCTGCGTGCTGTGGGGAGGTATTTGAGGGTGTGGATCTCAAGTGCAGGGCTCCTGCTCCCTGGCCCAGCCTGGCTCTGTACAGACTGAGGCAAAAAAGGTTTCTGCTTTAGCTGGAACAGATTGCATTCAGGGACCTGTTTTGGCCAGCATAAAAACAAACCTTCCACCGACTTTCCAAAGCATGTGTGCTCCCATTTAAAGCTGCATTTTACTTTTAAACTTCAAGGTAGTAATGTTAGACTGCTGCTGAGGAACTGTGGGGCTTTTGGTCATTTGACACCATGCAAAATTGATTCCACATTATCTGTATGCAGATAAAGTAATTTTTCACTGATAGCAGTAAAAATAGCAATTCTCATTCTACATCTCTTTTGTTTTTCCTTAGCACTGGAAAGTGCTTTGGAAAATCTTTGAAAAATCCTTTGCAGCAGTAATGAGTGAAACCTGTGGTAGGCTTCCTGGATAGGAGAATTCTGCTGGAATTCAGCTTTGTTTGCATTCCTGTATGTGTGTGTAGGTTTGCACTGCCATTTTGGAAAAGAGATTTAAAAGGCCATTGTTTTTTATTGACCCTTGTAGAGTGAATAAAACCAAAATATTCTCCCTAGTTTGAGAGCTGGGAAAAAACTTCTCCTTGAGCAGAAGAAATACCGATCTGCCATTTTCTGTGAGTTAGTGCCTGAATGCCCGACACCTCTTACTGCCATATCTTTCCCCATAATGATGGCCTCTAAATTGTACATAATTCACTTGTCCTCCATATTCGCCAGGCTTTCAATCTACTGTTAGAGAAGAGGTAGACAAGATGATAAAACAAGTTTGTTTTCCTAGGAAACCTAGAAAAATGATGAGCCTACACTTGCTGATTTTGAAGAAGACTGCTAATATAGTCAGCACTGCCCATTTGGCACTAGCTATTGTTTAAATACCATCACAAAGAGTATTGTAAATGAGCTTGTAAGAGGAAGCAATGTAGTCGTGTTGTCATCATTTCACTGGAGGCTGTTAGTAATCAGGAGCTACATACATTTGTCAGATCTTGCTTTTACTTCATCTGGAAAGTTCAGTTTGGCGTGATAATCAATTAACATTGTGTATTTCCAGTGCCTTTCCAGGTTGCAGTTCTGTTGTCTTTGTCACTAAAACACATGGATGACTTTAAAATGTAAGTTACAAAGATTTGTGCATGGATTTTCCTCAGTAAACTGACACTTGGCAGAGGCAGTCAAAAATGCATTTTAAGATGAAAGAAATAATGGTTAACTGTACTCTGATGGCAGAAGAAATAGCCCTTCACTACTGTTTACCTTTTCTAATTTCCTTTTCTCTTCTTCCTACAGCTGGCTGCTACTAAGCATAAAATAATTTTAATATTAAAAATACAAGTTTTGGATGAAAGTAAAGAATAGGGTGTAAACTATTCATAGGTTTAAGGAATTAGAAGAACAAAATTCCACTTTGAGCTATTTATCAGCATTAAAATATGTTTGAGGTGCTGTTGATATCTGCTATTTATTCAGCTCAAGCTGGAAAAACAGTGTAAGCATTTTGCTAGAGGGTGTTTCTTAAATATTACTGTTACCATGGATAATGCAAGTTGACAGGATCTATAGTTGAGGGGCAAGTCATATGGAGTCTGCTTGCAAGGGTTATATTTTGGCAGGCAGAGGACAGGTTGAAAACACATCAGCAGAATGAAAAAGTTTTACTGCTTTCAGATCGAGATTTGTGCCAGGCCTGTACAGAAACATTAATCCTGACCAGGTGGGTGTCTTTGAAGTTTAGTGTAAAAAAATGGTCATCATAAAAGCAAACTGTATTCAAAATGAATTGAGTACAGATATTAAGAGCAAAAGCTTCTCCAGAAGCCAGAAGCATCCAAGCATCCTTTGAGGAAGGTAAGAGAGAGAGAGAGTGTGTGTGTGTGTGTGTGTGTGTGTGTGTGTGTGTGTGTGCGTGTGTGTAGGAAAATTCTGCATGGCAAAGGTGATTGATGGCAGTGTTTAGTTGCAAGATCATACACAAATGATTCCTAGGCTCTGTGAACTGTTCTAGAAGTCTGATAGAGCAGAATAATGTTCACACATGGTTTAACTGCATTTCCAGTCTGACAAACCTATGTCAGAAATTTTTTTGTTGGTCTGTGTCTGAACACTGTTCTGCAGATGTTCCTGAACTTGGTATGGGTGGGATGCTGAGCTGTTGCCAAGGTCACCTCGTTTTCCCTTAGCTCTAGTGCAAGGAATTAAAAACTGTAGCCTCTGGTGAGGTGGGAGCCTATCAGGGAAAGTGTGGTGGAGGGGTTTGTGTATTGCATTACCAGCTGTTAGAGCCAGAAGCTGCTTGCTGCTCTGCTCTGTTGGAGCAGGTATTTGGTCTGGAGGGACTGCAGAGTCAGCCTGTTCAGTGTGAGCATGATGCCACTGTTATCATTTAGGAACTGAGCTTTCTGTTCCCAGTTTCCAAACTGCCTTTCCTAAAACAGCGTGGGCCTGCTCCACCCTGCTTCTCCTCCTTAGAGTTCAGTGCTTCAAATTGCTCTTTGTTCTGCTTAAGTGATCTTAAGAGAGGATGTAAACACAAGTCCTAAAAATAGTTAATGGTAGGTAGGTTGAGAAGTTCAGAATAAGGGAGCATAACACAAGCAGAGGATGACTATTAAGTATAATAAAGAATGGAAAAGAAAGGAGAAAATGATCAGGAATATGTCTGTTCAAGGGAGAAAGTGTGAAGAAAGCCTAAACTGACAGTGGAGCATCTTGCCAAATTTTTCCTGCTCTTGAAGCCAGCCCCCAGACAACATGGAGCCAGTAATTATTCAGCTGCTAAGTGGGGGGTGAAGTCCATTTTTAGAAGGCTGAAGGAGAAAGCTCTACCTTCAAAACAATTTGGAAGCAATGTTGCAAGTAGTATAGCAGTGACTAAAGGATCAGGGTGCATTGTCAGCATACTAGGAAATGGGGATGGACTGGAAAGACAAGTGGATTTCTCAGTGAGTTTACACAAATGAAAAATACCCCAACATGTAATACCAACACAAGTTTGCAAGGAATATTATGTTTTCCTACTCTTCATAAATGTGACATTGACTCACTGAGAGAGGTTGTAAGTACAAGCGCAGCTTTGTGCACTGGAATTTCTTGGAGTACATTGTAGTGGTAATACCAGTGTTAACATGTTTTTTACCTACTTGCCTTTATTTCCTTGAGTGGGGAGACCCTGTACTTGGGAAGTTTTTCATGTCTGACTGATTTTAAGGACTGCAGTGGACAGTGTAGTAAGCCTGCATTTAAATAAAACGTCAGCTGAATCTTTGTGGAATCTAATTGGGGATAGGTTGGGAAAAGATTGCTGGTTATTCTCGAATATCCTAATAAAACCTTTTGGCATAACTGTGGCTTCTAGTTTCACTCAATTAAGTGAACAAGTCCTGAGCATGCACAAAGACCTTTATTAAACTTGCAGATAGACCAGAGGAGGAATTAAAGGCAGTGAAATTAGACTAGCTACTGCCAACAAGGAATTAAATACAACCTGTCATTTTTTTTTGCTTAATCAGTCATCTTAAATGGAGTGGGAGCTGCTCCTTTTATTTTTCTTCCTCTCTTACCTCTTCTTGCAGTATTTTGGCTCAGTGTTTTGTGCAGATCACGTGCCAGGTGCTCCTGTGCCTTCTGCAGTTGCTCAAATTCTGTTTCTCCTGGGGATCACAGAACAGAATTGGTCTTGAATGGCTGGAGAATGGCATTTATTCAATTCAAACCTCCCATGGCTCACTTGTTTTCTCCTACAGCCAAGTGGGTTTGCTCCTGCTCCTGGGTGCAATGGCTGCCCCTTCAGATGTTGAAGTGCTTGCAAAGAAAAAAAAAAGTCAATAAATATCGATATTATGGTCTACATTTCCCCCAGGAACAGGAAAAGTGGCAACAATGAATTTCTGCAATGCTATTTCTGTACTTCAGTTCTTGCAAGGTTTATAACTTCTGATCTGCAGTCTCTCCCATCTGTGAGTTCATCTGTCTAGGAGTAGCAGGTGACAAATAGAAAGTTTAAGGCTGAGAACACCCGAGCAAGTTTTCCTTGGTATTAAGGTTTAATGACTTTCAGTAAATGCAGAATTTTACAGAGCCTTGGCCTACTGAGACTGGAGAAGGGCAAGGTGTTTCCTAGCAGACCATATGTTACCATGTTGGGTTTCACAACGGGTTTAAAGAGCACATCAGGGAGAATTTTGCTGTTCCTGAATAAATGAGATGCTGCTCTGTGTCCAGAAGGCAGATTCTTCTGCCTTTCCAAAGCAGATTTTCAGTACTGTGATGGCAGTAGGGTAAAATAAGTGGCAGAAACAATGATGTGCAAGAGCAGTGTTTCTCTTATCATCTATCCTAATCAGCCAGTGAAAATTCAAGTTGCATAACTAAATTTCAAGCATTAAGTTTACAGGGAGACTTGTGAAAGTAGGAGAAGGCCCAGAGAAATACTGATAAGAGGTAATGAGTGCTTGTTTGATTGTTAACTACAAAGTGATCTCTTTCAGTGGCAAGAAGTTCAGTCCCTCCCAGAATAACAAAAATTATCTGGTATGAACTTTGTCATTGCAGATATCTGGATGAATTTTGTGTGCTGAAGGGGAGCTTAGTATAGCAGCCTACAGATCCTTAAGACATTTCCCAGGGGAAAAGGATTAACGAGGACAACACTGACATCTGATAGCTTTTGACTGTTGGATGTTGATAAATGTTAATCACTGAAGAAGCTTCCATGACAAATCAAAGTTTTAAATTTATATAAAACTTATATGCAAATCTATGAATATAGCAGTTTTACAAGTTGCATAATGCTTTATTATTCATATAGCACACAGCATTAGAGCATAGAGAATAGAAAGAATCCTAAAGGACATTTTTATAGTGTGACATTTTTGGTGTTTGTTTTATGCAAATGTTTTTCCTCTTAGGGAAACTGTGAAAAGTGTAAAGGTGAAAGCAGAGGTGGTGCAGGGAGCAAATCCTGTGCTGAGCAAATCCTTTTGTTACAGACGATACTGCATTGACATATTCATAAAATGCCAAAGTGCAGGGGGTCCTGTGAAGTTGGTCACCCAGTAGGAAATCGCTGTCTCTTTATACCTAATCTGGAATCTGCAATAGCCAGTTTAGGAAGTGTTAATTAGCTGCTAATGTTGTGTCCTTCTTTTCTTTAATTTTTGAAGTACATCTTGGAGTGAGAAGAGGGAGCATGGGGCATCCCATTGATGTGGTGCTGAATAGGTCTTCAGAATATTTTCCCTGAATGTTCAGAGGGACAATTTGTTACTTGGGGTTTGCTTGGGATAGAAGCACCACTCTCACTGTTGTATCCCAGCAGCTTTCCCAAAATCCTTTTTCCTGTTTTCCCAGTAAAAAAGGCTTATGGTCAATGGCATCACTGGGGAAACTGTCTCTCATGCTCAGACAAATCATCAGACATGGGCATGGAGCCTTGTGGTAGAGTTGCTTCACGTCCCCATCCAGCTCTGCTGCAAATCAGTGCTGCACACACGCAGTGAGTTCTGCTGCACACACAGTGAGCAAGCTGCCCTGGGCTGGTGCTGCAGTCCCTGCCTTGCTGCCATGGTCGGAATTACAGTGCCCAAAGTATTCCTTTGTGTTCATCACCATGTGAGTGGGTGCTTGCAAACCTGGGTCCCAGCCTCAGGGTGGCTGAGAAAGAGTTACTCAAAGGTCTGGAGGCAGAAGGTACAAGCTGGAGTCTGGGGCAGGTGAGGAAAGGGTTCCTGAGCAGGCAGGAGCTGCTGAGGGCATTCAGCACTCGGTGGAGGGTGCAGGATGTGGCTCCTGGAGCAAAGGAGTGGCAGCTGTGGGGTTGCCCTGAGTCCTTCCTTCCCAGCTGTGTGGCAGCCACAGTGACACGTCCAGGGAAGATGCAGTGGACACAGATGCACCTGGTGAAGGGAGGCTGGGTTTGCCTTGTAAGATAAAGTATGGACAGAAATGCTAAAAAGGGAGGAAGGGAGGTGGAGACTGTGGAAACCTGGTGATGTCAGCATGTCTTCATACTGAAAGCACTGCAGGGCAGTAGCTTGTTTACCCATAAATTCACTAAGAATAGCATGTGGGTGCCATGGATCCCAGCATAACCTTTCCAGAATTCCTTCCTGTTCTCCAGGCAAACTGTTTTGCTACCCTTTGCTCAGTCCAGCTGCTACACTGCCATCCCTTATATGATACAGTCACTTGCCCACCTCTCTCTGACCTGTTTTGGCTGCTATGAGAAGTCTGTTGGTTAATAATGCACATCTGGGGGGAAGGTAGGAATAATGTCTTGATCTTGCACTCCTACCCACATATCTGTATTCATATGTCATGGATTAGTAGATGTTGAGTACTTCAATTAGGCATTCGTCCCTTTCCTACCACCTTCTGTTTCTCTTCAGGTTTTAATCTCTGTGGCTTAGAAAATGCCAGCAGACTATGGGGATTGCCAAAAACTAATAATAATTAAAATTCCTTGCTATAAAAAGCAGTATGTGCTGCTTTTGAGCTGCAAGCATTAGAACACTTTCCAAGAATTCCAGCATATTAAATTCTGCTGTGACATTTGACTTACAGCATGGTAATTTTTTCCCCTGCTTCAGCACAGTGTAATGACAGTAAGTGCCAGTTTTGTAAATAAATTCCCACTCAAATTCCTCATGACATCGCATGTGGGAGTTCACATAATAAAAAAGGAATGTTCCCCTCTTCTTCATGTTTCTTTACAAACCTGTCTCCATCATTGAAACAAATGTCAAATTTTCTTCAAAGACATGGTGTCTACCTGACTGAGCTATGATCATTAATGTTCAGAAGTGCTGTATTCTTAGCTGACCTCATTGATAAGCAGATTCAAAAAAAAAAAATAGGAAAACATTGCACAGCTTAATCCAATTGCTGTAGTCAACTGGACTGGCTAGACCAGGGTGCCTTGGTGGCAGTGCAGCCTCAGAACGGGCCTGACAAGTTCCACAGGGATTCCCAGCTGGCATGTTGAAATAAAAGGAGCCCAGCTGCTGCCTCATCGCCAGCCTCTGCTGGGCTTCACTGGGTGGGAAGGAGAAAGCAAGGCTGCAGCTCAGATCTGCTCTCTGGACTCTACTCTGGTGGCTCCTGTGAAATTCCATTAAGGTCCTTACTGATACAGTTAATTTAAGTTGGGCTGATTTGTTTCCAAATTATGCTGGAGACTAAACTCCAGGGGAAAAATGGGTAGTTTAAATCCACTTTCTTCGTGATCACTGATGTGTTGGCACTAAACCTACACTGCAGCTATGGATTTATTTTTATATGCCCAGGGCTCCGTAAGCAAAATCTTCATTACTAGACCAATGTAAGAGCAACTCTTTTTAAATTATTGCTCATGTACTGGACAAGAAATCTATCCTTTTTTAGTGATCCATATTGTTTAATGAGCCCTTTTATATTTGTAAAAAAATTATAGATAATTTGACATCAGCTTTGCAGAAGGAGAGCTGTGTTGAAGCAAAGACATTCCAGCTATGGAGTGAATGCCTTGCAGTACTGCAGTCTCACCAGGGATTATGTTCCACTCTGAAACTGCTCGCTGTTCACAGAGCCCAGGTTCTGGCCAAACTGGTGTTGTTTGGCTCTCACAAACAAGCACATTTCCAAAACAAGATCAAATATTCTGATTTCTGACCGTTGCTCTTGCACTGAGGCACAGTGAAGATTTATCAGACTCCTTAAAGGGAGCCAGTGGATTTGAATTATAGGTTGATTGTAATTTATTATCTTAGTGGTGTCAGACACTCACAGCCAGTTCCTGTGTTGTAAATGTTCTGTGTTTCCACCTTGCACCTTTCTTTCTCCGAGGAAGAGAATGGAAAACAAAGACTGAAGGGTCATTCTGAGCAATTAGACACCTCTTTCTCCACTAACAAAGTAATTGCCAATTATACAGGTGAATTCAGATCAATGATAACAGTATTTTCAGAGGCTTTGACCACAACACAAAATAATATTTTATTTTCTCTAGGCATGTTTTGTTGTGTTTAAGATTATAATATTTAATGGAAGCTCTGATATTTTCGTGTGCTAGTGAACATATATATCAGTATTGATTCTGCTTTTCTACTTTGCTGGATGCATATATGCTGTCTATAAAATTAAGACAGGAAGACATGCTAATTTTCCTTTTGCATTGTCTGTTCAGCTGTGACTACTGCCCAGTGCACTACAAGGTGCTGGGACATATCAGTTACTTATAAATGACTTATGTGCTTCTGGTGTTACAGTAGGAGCCATGTGGAAAATGCCATGACCATCTGCAGGGTGGAAATCTGGAAGCACTGTAATCCCATATACAGCATCTATTCGTCCCACATGGCACTGCAGTCCCTCTGAAGAGCTGCAATTTTGGCTATAAGGTGATTGAGGCTAGTGTTGCAAATTAGATTTTAGAAGTGTCTCCTGTGCATGTTTGAAGGTAACTGTACAGTACCAGATCATTATTTTATATGATCTGTTTCAGATATAGCAACATGCAAAATATTAGTATTTATTCTAAAGAAAATAACAAGGAATCAGAAATAAAGCAGAATTTGCAATGGGCTGGGCTGCAGCTGCCTTTTTTTCTAAGGCCCCAGCAATGTCACCAGCAGCAGAAGGCTGTGGAAGCCTGGCATTCACAAGAAGTGTCCCATTGCCAGCCTGGTCCTCCAGCACTTCCCTGGAGCTTTGGCCTCTGTTCAGGTTTAGCTTGCATGAAGTTTTATTGTTCAGGCTATGAGTGTAATTTTTATAACCTTTTTTATTTCTGACAGTCAGTCAGTCAGTGTGACTGAGAAATGCATTGAGTCTTATTGAGTGAGGGTTCTATTTTCCCTTAGCTCAACTGGGAACCTGGTTTCCTCCCTTGTGCTGCAGTGCCATGGAGAAATCCAGAGGACTTGTGAGAGAATTCCCCTCATATCCTTGATGCTTGGAGGTCTGGTTTTCCCCCTCTTCAGGACATCATAGGACATCCACTGAGGATGGGGAAATGTGCTTGTAGCATTCTGCTAATTTACACAGGCATGGACAGTGTCCAGGCAGTGCAGACAGGACTTGCCTTCCTCTGGGCTGCACCTTCCCGGAGGAATTAAATGCTGTATCTTGACCCTGTTGAGTCAGGGATAGAAAGAAGACTTTAGTCACTAGAAGGTGAAATAGATTTTTTTTTATTAGGAAGAAGTTGTGACTTTTATAGTCTGACTCACTAAGCTGATACTTGATTGGTCTCAAAGTGAAAACTTCTCACACTATTGGTGAGCTGTGAACAGCACACTTTGGAGAACTATACCTATAAGCAATGGTTACAGAAAGAGAGATAATTGTTTGAATTCATTCCTGTAAGTTTCCTACAGCTTCTACACAGCTTCCCAGGATTTTCCTGGGAGAACATGTCTCTCTCTGTTCAGAGGATATGTAATTACTACAGTACCTGCCCAAAGAAATATGGACAAGTAAAAACTTAATTTTAATTTTGCTGGGTCACTTGATGAGCAGGGGACTGTAATGGAAGCACATCTTGAAAATTCTTTGATTCTACTCCTGCACTCAGTGAACAAACTCCACAAGTTCTTCCACAGAGCTACTGTAATGCTCTCCTCATTATTACATTGCAGAAATAACCAGCTGCTGCTTCTCCCCTTTATTTCCTGCTGTTAACTCCTTTAAAAGACAACTGAAAATGAGGTAGATAGTACCCTTATAATTCTCCCCTTGCAGATAACTTCTGTGGTTACTGTGCTGCTGGGAAGAGGGGTGTTGGCAGCAGCTGGGAGGCTTCACTCAGGGCAGTGTGAGGAAGATGTGTAGATATGGGGCAGGGCTGAAACTCCATGGCTCTGAACTCAGCTCACTGAGGACCTTACTGTGTGTAAAGTTCTCATAGCTGTGGGTAAGGAATGACAGAACTCCTCTGACAAAGCACAGGGATCCCTGGTTTAGAATACAATTTATTTTTAAATGGAAGCCTTCCCAGAATATCTTTGTTTTGCTCTGGGATTATTGCCAAAAATATGTTTTTGTGACATTTTGTAAATGTACCTGCATCCTTAGATAACATTATTTTTTTGTTGTTGTTCAAAACTACTTACAAAAAGAAACAGAAGGAAAGAAGTATAAACTCTATCAAAGTGCAGGCAGTTTACCTAGCAAGGCAAAGGAACATGACAGAGATGGCAAAAGAAAAGCTGGATTTAAAATGCAGCAAAAATTACTCTCTTGCAAAATTCATTTCAGCACGTGAGATTACTAGAGTGGAGAAATTGATTGAAATGCTCATCTTCAGATTCAGGTTAGGAGAAGTTTACAGGCATCACATGGAGTCAGGAAGTGATTCAGTGGGTTAAAGGCAGTCAGGAGTTTGAGACTGCTGAAGCAGCACAAATGACAGAGCAACTCCTGTCAGGGGATCAGGAAAGAGGTTGGAGAGAGCAAGGCTGGAAGTCGATGGAGCAGGGGAGGACACCCATGTTTAAAAGCCAAGCTGCAAAGTAAAGGGTCAATGAAATATTAACAAGATGTTTTCAATTCTGTTTGGACCTAGAATAGAAAATTGTAAATGTAGCAAAGAAATGTTTACCATAATAAATAGCATTAATATAATACATCCATCACAAGATCTTGAACAAGTTTACAACAGTACTTACAGATTTTATTTTTAATTCATAGCTGATCAAAAAACAAATTAAGTGACTTGGGCAGTTCCTGAGAAAGTCAGAAGCCCAGACATGTTACTGCTGAAAAGCCACTCTGCCTGAGTATAAAGATGCTAGAATTTGCTCTTTCACACAGGGAGCTGTTCATCTCACAGCTGACATTTCTGTGCAGTTACACCCCCAAAATGCTGAACTGCTGTAATGCCATTGCTGCCTTACCTGTGTTCAAAGCATCACAAAACTTTTCCTAGGCTTTGGAAACTGATGTCAAGTTTTTATCAAGACAGCCTGCAATTTCTCTTTGCATTTTGTCTGCATTTCACAGCATATTATAAGTGGCATGTCAGTAAAAAATAGATTCAGTCTTGCCAGGAACAGAAAGCAAAGAAAGAAGCAGCAGTAGTTGGCTTCCAGCAATGTTCTCTTGGGAACAAGTCTGAACTGAGGCAGCTTTGGGGCTCTTTAGTTAAATTAGAGTTTTCCTTCAGTCCTCTGCATGATGAGGTTGTTCTTTTAAGGACACCATCATTTTGCAAACATCTAAAAAATTGAAACACAGTCTTTGAAAACAGGCATCTTGTACTGCCTAGGTTATAGTAGCTACCCGCTTACAAAACACAGAGAAAATACCTCACAGTACATCCTAAAAGAGAGCAGAAACATTCCATAAAACACCAGAGGGGTTCTGTCTCTGGCTGACAAGATTTATCTTTAAGGCACAAGAACCTTGAGGGATGCAGCAAAGAGCCACAGATCTCAAACAAGGAACCAAAGACAGTTGCAGCCATTTCCATCCCAGGGGTTCCAAGGCAGAGCTGCAGTGCTGCTGTGCATGCCCATGCTCTGCTGCCCACCATTTCACACTGCTGCAGCTTGGGCTGGGTTTTACAGACTGCTTATGTCATTATTCCAGTTGTTTGAGGCTTTTTCCAGAAAACCAGTCTCATGCCCCTATTTTGTTGGGAGTTATCTGTCTCTTTTATTACTGCACTGGATTCAATTTGATTTGTGGGTTAAATTTACACAGATCAAAGTAGACCAGAACACATTCCAGTCCCCCCAAACAACTGTTACCCACCTCCCAGTTCCTCATTTTAGCATCACCTCTTTGGCTCATTCTTCTGTATTCCCTACTCATTTGTGCAGTGGCTCCTTTGTAGTCATTATCATGGCGCCAAAAATTCTTAACTGTGCTTCTTCCACATGGCTTGCCACAACTGGGAAGTGGTGCTGATTGTCCTGGATGAGCTGGCTAAGAGGATGAAAATAGATGAAATCACAGAAATTATTACATTTGGCGTTGTACTTTTTTTTTCCTGTCAGTGGTGCTCATTCCAGCAATCCTTGGTGCTACAATCTCAAATGTGGTGTGCTGAAGAGATCAACAGATCTCTGAGCAAGAGGATGTGGACTTACCTGGAAAGGCTCCAGTGTGGATTGGCTACAGCAAAAGGAAGCAAAAGTGGTTTAATCACAGGATAATCATGCCATGGTGACTCATTGATCATGGAGGTTTGCTGGGCTTGCATATCCAGAATCCACCAGGAGCCTGAAGTGTGAGCAGGCTTTGGCAAGAAGCTGAAGTGTGCAAGTGTTTGAGCAAACAGAGAGTCCTTTTTTCTGTGACTTACCACAAGAGTTGTCTCCTTGGGTGCCTGATCATGAGGATGGCAGGACGCTCTCTGTTTTGCTCAGAGCTGTAAGCAACCTTCAGTAATGTGGATAGTCAGAGAATATGCCAGACTTATGTAGTGGCCCTTAGGGAAAATTACTCACTGGAGCCATTTATACCAGCTTGTATTTGCAAGGCAGGGGAAAAAAAAAAGATATTTTGGTCTAGCATTAGAGATCTTAAATCTGTAAAAGAAAAATACTGAAAGTGATTATGTTTGCATATTGAATGGTGCTTAAAGGAGATAAAACAGCAACAACTGAAAAATCTGCTGAAATTTGCTGAAAAATCTAAGTTTAGATAAGGTAAAAGTAAAAAACAACTGGATCTTAGCTGATCATTTCTAGCTTCTTTCTTTTGGTTCCTGGCTTCAGCAATCTTTTTAATAGGTTTTGAATGCAAATTATTTTCTTTTCACATTACCTTTTAAAGACAGCAGAAACTTGTCTATAGGTGCTTGCAGAGCTGACCTGCTTTTTACAACTCTTACAAAATCCCTTCAAGAAAGGAATAAAAAAGGAAAAAGGAAAAAAGGAAAAAAAAGTAAAAGCACAGTGTTTGCCAAATGGCAGTAATACCTCCTGTCAGTAGAGAGAGGGGGAAAAGATATAATAAAACTCACTGCTATTACTTAAGAAGCTGGAAAAACTGACCTGTAATCGAGTTGGAAAATACTTCAGGAAGCTATTTAGGGACCCTGAGAATGTGCAGAACACAAAATTAGTATTCTGTTGGAAACACAAGTTAATACCGAGGTGAAAACCTTGAGAAATTCTAATTTTCACTAGGAGAAAGCTAAGTCAGAAGAGAGATTTTCACATGTAACTCATCATCCTTTGCAGGGCTTTAATCACTTAAAATGTTTACTGCAAGTTCCTACAAACCAGTTTCTGGAAAGCCAAGAAGGCAATGGATCAGGCACAACAGGGCAATACCTAAAATTTGAAACATACAAACAGCAGTTAAAAAGTAGCAGAGATTACATAGAAGAACCGAAAAGCAGAAAGTATAAATAAGTATAAATAACTTGGGTGGGCTTTTTTCCTTCAATTTTGTGAAAGTTCCTGGAGATTTGACAAAACCAACATTTTAATCAAAACTGAATAATATGCAAATCTGCCAGAAGTACTGATTTTCCTGCAATATACTGAATCTTTCATAACACAAGAAAGATTGGGCACCTGAGTTTTCTAGTAACAGAACAATCTCTTTATAAAAGTCCCAAGTCTGTAAAGGAAATCCTGAAAAACAGCAGAGAGAAGACAGAAAGAAGCTGCCAGAAAGGATCATGGAATAATTCAGGTTAGCAGGGACCTAACAAGGGCTCCAACCTGTTCTCAAAGCAGGAGCAGCTCTGAGGCCAGGCCAGGCTGCTCAGGGCTGTAACCAGTCTGCTCTTGAAAACCTCCCAGGGCAGGGATTACACAACTGTAATGCTCAAGGAGGAATAGGGGTGGTAATAATGAAGGAATTAAAAATCAGTTTGTCTTTTGCAGAGTAATGTAGGTTTCAAAAAATGCCCCTATTTTGCAAGTACTTAATGAGCTGCAGTAAGGTACCTTGCTGAGGTAACAAGCCCTTCAAGGCATTTAGTCAGGGAAGACAAAGTGCAATAAAAATATTAATGATTGGGCAAGTTGCATGAGTTCTTAAGGACAGCTACCAATATTTGTCCTAATTTTGTCTTTTTCAATTACATGTTTACAGCTAGATGGTGCATTTATGTACCACCAGTTAATTTTTAAAGCACATGAGAACTTCTTTGTTGTATTTATTTGGCCATATAGCCCCAGTTGATGCTTTACTGATGTTCAGAGAAGTGGTTACCCCGAGCATGCAGGTGGCAGCTGGGTGGAAAAACACAGATTTTGTGCTATTTGTACCTCAATGATCCTTCTCTGCAAGGGAGAAGTGATAGTAGCAAGGTCATACAAGAGAATTCTCTGTGAACATTGAATATTTTCTCCTGAAAAGGTTCAGAAAATGCTTGAAGAAGGAATGCTGAATATAGCACGCTTCATGCTTTGTATTTTGCACTGTTTTTTTCCTCAGGTATGTGATGTAGCAAAGTTTAAGAGCCTAGTAAATGATCCCCATATAAAGAAAAAGCAAAAAACTAAACAAAAATAAAAATTAAAAACACTGGCTTTGATGCCATTTTCAAAGCTGGAGGAATGTGAGGCTAGTACAGTCCAGAATTCAACATCTGTATCCTGCTGCTGCTAAAATATGGGTGTAGTCACAGTTGTTTGCCCTTTCTTTATACTGTGGAGGTTATTAAACTCTCTGACAATAGAAACAGGTATGATTTAATAACAGCTGTTACCACAGACTGGACTGTGCCAGTTATGTTTGCATTGCATTTATATTTACAGAAACAAGTTTGTTCAGAAGAAAATTATCTGTCTGTGAATCTGTACTGACATCAAAGTGTGTCTGTTAAGTACTTCTTCCATACAGCAGAGAATGGAAATGGAAAGATAACATCAGAAAATTAAGTATTTGTTTAAAATGTTAAAATAAATGTTAAAAATAGATAAACAACATGATCAATTTCTGGAACATCTTATTATTGAAGGTGTTTTCATAATCAGCACCAACTTCCCCAGAGAACAAAAAGGGGAGAGGACAGATTCCACAATAACTATCAGGTTGCTTATGAAGGTTACTACAATATTTGTCTTGCCCATTCCATGCTTTGCTATGCAGTCAGAAACAGATTTCAGTGTTTTCAAGAGCTGTTCAAGCATAATTAGAGACTCAAAATGAGTTGAAATCTCAGCTGGTGGCCTAGCAATTTGTTTTCATGCTGCAAGTCATTTAAGATTTATAGAAGCATAACTTTTTGATGGAGTAAGGGGATGTCCTCAATCCAAGAGTCCCGTTATACCTTTATTTTTGTGCAGGATACAAAGCACTGTCCAGCTGGGTGGTGCCTTCTGCCCCTTGCTGTGGCCGAACCTCAGTAGCCGAGGTGCTGCTGTCTCAGAGGCAAACCCTGCAATATAATTGTAATAATGTTATGTAAGGGTGCATTTGCTTCATTTGCAATACACTGCAACAACAGGGTAATTATTGAAAATATTGGCGGTGCAGGGAGCGAGGCTGCTCCGGAGTTTGGGGCAGGTTTCCATGGCAGGAGCAGTGCAGGGAGTGAGGCTGTTCCACTCTCCGGAGTTTGGGGCAGGTTTCCATGGCAGGGAGTGGGGCTGTTCCATGCTCCGGAGCAGGTTTCCATGGCAGGGAGTGGGGCTGATCGGATTTTGGAGCAGGTTTCCATGGCAGGGAGTGGGGCTGATCGGATTTTGGAGCAGGTTTCCATGGCAGGGAGTGGGGCTGATCGGATTTTGGAGCAGGTTTCCATGGCAGGGAGTGGGGCTGATCGGATTTTGGAGCAGGTTTCCATGGCAGGGAGTGGGGCTGATCGGATTTTGGAGCAGGTTTCCATGGCAGGGAGTGGGGCTGATCGGATTTTGGAGCAGGTTTCCATGGCAGGGAGTGGGGCTGATCGGATTTTGGAGCAGGTTTCCATGGCAGGGAGTGGGGCTGATGGGATTTTGGAGCAGGTTTCCATGGCAGGGAGTGGGGCTGATGGGATTTTGGAGCAGGTTTCCATGGCAGGGAGTGGGGCTGATCGGATTTTGGAGCAGGTTTCCGTGGCAGGAGCGCTGCCGGAGCCGGGCTGGGCTGAGCGGGGCGCTCGGGGCACGGCACTGCCCGGGGCCTGCCCTCGCTCACCGCTCCTCGGCTGCGCCCCCGGGGCGATCGGCCCAGTCCCTGGGCACAGGGGGGCAGCTGTGCCAGGCTGCCGGCTTTTCCTCAGCCAGCGCAGACTGGGGAACCCCAGACCTATCTCCAGGTGCCTCCCTGCACACTGATTTGTCCGAGGGGCGCAGCCCGCAGCTGAGTGCCTGCTCTGAATGAACGAGAAATCGCTGCCAAACAATTTCAGATGCGTGACTTCTTCAAGTGGCTCTGTTTCCTTACACTCAAAGAGCCTTTTAATAAAGGACTGCATACCTTGGCTGAATTAATTTCAGTTTCACAAGCACCATCTTTTTAAATCAGGGAACACGCTGGTGCTTTAGAGTGCTATTTTTCATCCTGTCTGGAGAAGAATAGAACGCTGGTAGGGCAGGATGTCCCCAGCTGTACTGCTCACTGGGACTCTTCCTTTCTCTGTCCCTGCCTGCCACACAATAGTGTATGGCTGGGGCACTGGCCATCCTCGCTGCTGACACATGACACTCTGCAAGGAGAGTTGGAGGAGGGTCATGTAAGGACTGTATTTGCTTTTTCAGTGCAGGCAGGAAGATGGAAAATAATAATTTTAATTTTAAAACAACATGAAGTTTATCTGCATATATAACACATACATTTGAGAGACCTCAGCCAACTCATCCTTGAGACCAGTGGAATTGTTTTTGCAGTGGCATGGAAGAGGCTGTGATGTAGATAGCCTTCAGTTACACAATCAACTCTGTTCACTTAGAAACAAAATACTAATTTTAAAATGTAATATGATACCTAATGAAATTTTAATTTAAATTCAAATAGCAATGTTCCTGTGCTCACCATCCAGCTCGAGTCATGACATTAAATCATGTTTTGATAAAATCTCATTACTTGAGTTGTATTATAAAGTACCAAGACATTGACATGTTCTGAAGGCTCATTCACCTTGTTGCTCTCCTGGCTCTCAGGTTGTACAGGTTGTACAAGATGGGGCTTGTGCTGCTGCAGGGAAGCATCACTGTTCACACCCTTGTCTCTGGGCCTTTCCTGACCATGCATGGGTAAAGCTGACCCTGCATATATATGAGCAAAGGTTTTGCAAAGCTCACATTTTATCTATTGGTTTTAATATAATGAGGGCAATGGCTACTGTAATATCTTGAGCTTTTGCAGATATAATAAACATTGTACATGATTCGTAATCCTTCTTGAATATGCTTCTGTAGGTAGAGATTGTTTCACTGATTTTCCCAAATGATCTAAGCATTCAGTGGTTACCTCTCTAATTTATTTCTGTGCCAAGAATAATGAGTGTGTTAACAGTTCATGATGCAGCTCTGGCTGGGGAGCAGAGAGAGGAGGTGTCATGTGAGTTATGGCAACACGATAGTCTTCATGGGGGAAAGATGCCTCCACCTTTTTTCCTCTTCCATGTAAATCTCTGTCATCCCCTGCTACTGCTTCCAGATTACAGGGCTTTTAAAGAGAAATAATTATTTATCTTCATAATCAGTTTGTCAGGGCTATTAAGGCCTATTAGTGCAGCCAGGGCAGTGATACAGTTAGAGAAAGAAAAAAGAGTAGGCTGGAAAAAAATTACTCCATACTGTAAGACAAGTGTACAAAGAAGGTGTTTCTTCTAGTAAAGTAGTTTTGGATGCTTTCTGTGGTGACTTAGGAACTAGGCTTGTTCTTTCTTCTTTTTTTTTTTTTTCCTGGTCTTGACATGTATTATTCAGAAACCAGAGATGCCCATTTGTGAAAATAGCATATGGGTACCCTGAGAGAAATATTTAGAAGTAGTATGCAATCTACTTGTCCAGCAGTGCATGTCTAAAAAGCACAGTGCATGTATTTGATGTTAAATGTCAGTATGACACATAGCCAGGAAAGAGTCATAGGCTTAATTTCAAACTCTGTATTTATAATTGGGTCATAGGGAAAAAAATAAACAAGTCTGTTTTGAAGGCTGCTGCTTCCAATGAGAAGCTCTTGAAAAATATGGGGAAATGAATAAAGTTTCTGTGGAAGACCTTCTTTAAAACACTTCTTAAATTTATCATAAGAAATGGTATAAATCACTTCAGCATCTTGTTGTCAATTATCATATTTACTCATCTTACAACAGAAGTCAGAGTATTATGTGACTCATGGAAGTTTGCACACTTGGCAAAAATTGGTTTCTCCAGCTTTGAAAAGGCTTTCAGAAATATTTTCCAGTTAGGGAGCAAGTTTTATGGTGAGAAGCTGTATCTTTGATTAGACTAAAGCATAACATAGGAAATACTGGATGAGCTTTCACACAGAGGGATTGAGGAACTGCAAACAGCCACACAGACTGGACTGCCCTGGGAAACTTGTTTTAAGGCTTGTCCTTGCTTTACCTGCTTGGAGAACAAGAAGAATTTCAGTCCCTAGGCTCTTGCCTTAGCACTTTTCACAAGTATTATAATCTCACACATTTAAAAAGGGATGTGACAGTTGCAGTTTTTCAGCTGGCACATAGAGTTGAACTGACAGATGTGTAAAGAAAAGATTTAGCTAATGATATTGATATAATGTGGATTCTGTGAGGCCTAAACACTTGAATGAGAAACAGCCATCCAACTGTGGTAAATAGAGCATTTGCCCTGTTAGCTTTGAGCTTTGCACTGTAAATATTTTTGCTTTGAATCCTTCTGTAATGACTATAGGTTTAGCTAGATTAAAGCATTGTTCTGGTTAAAGCCTCTGGGCTTCACTACAATATAGGTTGTGGAATGTGTTGATATTCCAAAGAGATGGTTTCTCTGGTACTGAGGCAGTCAGGAGAATTTCTGACTGTTATTTCTTAGATTTAGAGTTGGAATTTGAGTAAAGATACACCTGTAGTAATATATGTTTATCTTGCCAAATACTAATGCTTCCTGGGTAATACAACACCAGGTTTATCAGAACAGAACAGTCCTGGAGACAGATGCCAACTGTGATTTTCTCTGAAAAACTTCTGTTTTGGCAAATGTAAATCAGTTTACAGATCTGTTTGCAGTGTAAGTGCCTAGAGAGCTGAACTGAATCTAATCCACTGAGAGAAAGAAGTGAAGTTTGGACTCTGTATCAGTACCGGCAGTGTGATGACTCATAAAAAGATCTCAT
Source organism: Ammospiza nelsoni (assembly GCF_027579445.1). Lineage (NCBI taxonomy): Eukaryota > Metazoa > Chordata > Aves > Passeriformes > Passerellidae > Ammospiza > Ammospiza nelsoni. The sequence continues at coordinate 14,813,642 of NC_080646.1, forward strand.
TTGGTACTTCACATCTTTTTGAACCTCTTGTTTACTGTGTTAACCATACCCAGTATTACTCTGTGGTCAAAGCTTGATTTTGTAAATTCTGAACTAAAATCATATCTAGTTTTTTTTTGAAAAATCTTTTACTGAAAATGCATTACAGGTTGTAGTTAATGGGACCAAGTGTAAAATGCCTGCATGCTTTTTGAAGGTTCTGAGTGATTCAGTAGCAACTGCTTTCACTGTACCTTTATACAGCCAATACTGTATGAATCTCCGAACTAAAAAAAATGAGCATCTGAGAATTTCTTGCACGTGCATGATGGCATATCATACAGGAGTACTGGAAAAATGTCGTGCAATTGTCCAAGGAGTGAAGCAAGCCCTGTGTCTCAGATGAGGTACAGGTGCCCTACCTCTGTAAGGCACAGGGTGCCTTTTGCCCACAGAAATCTGCAGGCAAGGTGATCTCTGTGCTTGAAGTGTAGGTAAATGCTGTGTGAGTGTAGATACATAGTGATGTTACCTTTGCCAGTAAATTCAGCTTGAAAAGTCCCCATCTTTGGCTACTTATTCCTGCCTCGGTGCTCCGAGGATAATTTTTAAAGTGCAGAAATCCCCATACAGAGTGCCAGAGTGCCAGAGCAGGAACGAGTGGCCAAGTCACAGAGTGTGGGGCTCCCATCCCTGATTTCATGGCTGGGACACACCAGAGCCTCAGAGCCAGCCCGTGACGTGCTTTCCTTTCCTGGCAACAACAGGTCAGGAAATAATGCAATATCCTTCCACACTAGGCACTTTCTGTTCTAGTAGCCTCTTCTGTAAATTGTCATGTTGAAACTGTTACATGTACTGAAAACTTTTTAACTTATTTAAAAAATTTGTAGCGACATTTATTTATATAATTAAAAATACTAATATTAACCAAACTGTAACAGTTAAAGGTGAATTAGGGCTGCAAAACATGTTGTCCCTGGGAGGTAAATTTTTCTATTAATTTCTATTGACACAGCTAAAATATAATATCACAGATATCTATATCTATATATCTATATCTATATATCTATATCTATAATATTACAGATAACCAGATATCTACTTGCTACAGACTAAAAGTAACTGAAAAGCACTCAACTTTTAAATGGAAAGTATGTGGTGCTCAATGAATGTGTCTTAAATAAGATCCCTTGAGAGTTTGGTCTGAATTATTGAAATATGAAGTTAAAACTCATTAAACTATGTTCTGCTGTAGTGTTTTAAACCAAAATAATATTTTATGCACTCATGTCTCAGGCTTATATATTTTAGAATTATAATGATTTTGAAAGGGAGCCCCAGAAAACCATCTCAGACGAGTGGTGACACTCCTGTGTAATATAATGACCTAATAATACATAGTTAAGAAACCTGCAGGAGGTGCAAACAAGGTAACTTGAATTTCTTCCAGTGACACAAAAAGCGATCTTTTTTAAGTGTTTGGGGTTTTTTTAAATAGTTTTAAATATTTGGAGGTAGAAACAAAAACAAATACCAAGATGGAAAGGGTTCATAACCCCATGGGTGTGACCATCAGGAGCTTACTCACCTTACTTAGCTCCTCTAAACCTTCCTGAAGTTGCTCTTGTAAAGCAGGTGCTGCTGGGACAGAGCTACCACCTAAGGTAACGATTACACTGGAATTAACTGGAATAATCTGTGCTCCTACTTTTAAGCAGTGTTAGTTCCTTGACTTGATGGATTTGTGCATGTGAATTTTAAAAGAGTAGATGGAGTCTTGTACCAGTTGTAATAAGAAAGGCAAGAGGATAAAAATAAATTTGAGATTCTAGGAGATGAAAGCTGAGTGGCAATAAAAATAGATTATAGGTTATAGAGTTCAGTAATCTAAGTTTCTACATTTTTTGCAATTATGCAATAAGGTCTTTTTGGTATGAAGAATTGAGAAGCAGATGAGCTCACACTTTTGCATCATTATCTAGAAACACTTTTACCAGTGTAACAATATTCAGTATGTATTTTTGTGTTGAATGTAACAATTTTCAGTACATATTTTCATTTTCTGTATGCATGCCCTTCTCATTAGCAAGAATGAGTCATGATAATTTCCTGTAGTACTCATTGCAAGTCTGATATTTGTGCTCAAGAAACTGTAGAAGTGATCTCACCTTTCAAAACTATCTGGCTTAGAAAACCACACCTCTGCAGCCTCCCCATCTTCCCTCCTCCTTGTAGTGGTGATTCTGTTTGGGTTTTAGAGAACAGTTTTGTCACTTGTATCTTGTGCAAGGGTTCCTGGAAAATTTCTGGGTTTGAATACAAAGTTGTTTGCCAGAAAGGTAATTAAATGAATCAATTTTGTTAAGCTGACCCTGGACTCACTTTTACTTTCTAAAGTTGCCTGTGCAGTTAAACTTTGGTGCATGTTGCTTGTTGTCTGGGCAAGCACTTTTTAGGTTGAACTGCTAGTCAGGCTTTGTAAAATCTAAATATGATAAATAAGAATTCTAGATCAGTGGAGCATGTGTGGTGCTGTCTGCAGTGTGACTGTTCAGGGGCTGGAATCACATCAGCACTGAATTTGTGCCTGCTGAACTCTCACAGCTGTCTTTGATTATTTTAACAGTCCCCTCCCTACCAAATAAACCTGGAGAAAGCAGAACAGTTCTGAATATCTGATATTTTGACATCCAGTGGCTGCTTAACAGTGAAGCATTTTGTAAAATCAGCCTTGATCAGCTGCAGTGCACTGAAGTTTACAGTCCCGTTCATAAAATGACTGAGATGTGAAGTAGAATGGTTACATAACATTTCTGTAATGAATTTCTGTAATAAATTAGCTCTGCTGCCACGAAGCACAACTAAAACTCACAGATAATAATTTCTTCAACAGTAGTCTCAGATTTTGTCACTACACAATTATACAGATGACAAAGTTTCTCTGAGACCTGATCCAAACCCATGGAGATGAGTTTCTTTTTAGAAGGATATCCCAAAATGATAACTGAAGAGACTAGATTTCAGCTCTACAGTGATACATTCGTCAAGTACTTTAAGGCTGAAAATAATGTTGCATTGCCACTGCAACCTATTTTTATTTCTATTTGTACATTTCCCATTTGCTTACAAGTTGAAGTGATATTCAGGCTGAACAGATAAAATGCCCTTGCACTTTGCTAAACACTTTGCAATAGTACTATTTTTAAGGTGTTAAAAGGAAATAACAATGAGTTTAAACAACAGGAGTTAAGATAGGCGCCTGGATGAACATGTTGGGTTTATTCCCATTCTGAGCCTCTGGAGTGTACCTGAGGTATGTGCTTTAACCTCTTAATGGGCGGTGAAGTACAGATTTTGGGATTTTGTCTTTGGGGATTTTGCCTTTTGGGATTTTGTCTTTGTCTAACAGTTCCAGTATGGGAGAGGCAGTGAATTACTGGAAAACTCTATTCCCTGTATATTGAGCAATTGTCTGCAGTGTTTTTAGAAGAGGCACTGCAGTGATGTACAGCCTTTTAAAGAGTCACTAGGTATAGGAACAAAGCTTTAACTGTGTGGAAGTGGGAGGAAGATAAGAATCATTACTAGGCATCATCATTGCATTAATTTTTTCCTTAGGGACTTGATTCATCAAGACACTGAAGTTCTGTGTAATTTTAAGGACATGGATTTCTCACAGCTTTCTGTAAACTACTTTTTTACTTCTTGAGGTAGAAACAGATACTTTCTTGTGGTTTATATGGTGAACTCTAATTTTCTCTTCCCCTTTTTTTTGTTCTTGAAGTGCTGACATCATGCGTCAACTACAAATACAGAATGTACAATATCAACTAAACTGCATGACATAATTGATAATATATTGGCCTATTTATAGATAAGCATCCCAAGACTACCTCACAGGGCAGCAAAACTGTCTGCTATCTCTGAGAGATCTTCTATGAATTGTTCTCTTTCTGAGCCACACACACCACAAAACCCACAGGAAGTTGTCTCTGTAGTGGCTGCGGTTCTGCAGTTTCCTTCTTCCCCATCTTTAAGTGGTCAAAACAGTTCTTTAAAAGTTAAGTCAACACAAAGTAGAGAACAGACTTCCTGTTCTTGTGGTGTAACAGATACCCATGCCCTCAGAAAGGAGGATTCACACATCTGACTGTCCTTCTGCGTCCTTTGAATCAATGTGGGGTTAGGGCTTGAACTTATTAAATAATAGTTTTATTTTTAGGTTTCCTACCAAGAAAATATAATAGTACTTTTTTTAGGCATCTCCCAGTAGCTGTTATTTAAAGGATGAGCAAAGTGCTTGCTTTTCTTCAGCCCTTGACTTCTAAGACAATTTTCTATCTAAAGATAGGGGTTAAAGATGATCCTCTTTTCAGGACTTATATGGGTAGAATCAGAAATATGCTTTAAAATTCTGATCCCTTAGCTAACAGATGGGACTTGCTGTATAACTGCATCTGACTGAATGTATTGTATATATAAGGCATATATATATATATATATATATCTAAACACTAACACATGCATCTCTCTTGCTATATATCAATATGTGTATATAAATATATAGACATCTGCTGTTTCATTGAAGATTTTTAAAGGGAACACATGAATACACTGGAATCCTAACAGTCTTAACAATATAGAACTTGCACTTTCAGACATGAATTTTGTAATATTTATTTAAAAATTTAAAATCCACTCAAGGTTAATTATAAAGGACTATAAAATTCAAAGTTATTTACACTTAAGATAATAATTCTATGTTGACTTGGCCAACATTTGATTTGGCATTTTCAGTACTGTTGATGGTAGATTTGCTTGTGAGCAATTTGTTAATGAAGAGATGCAAAAATCCTCCTGAAGGAAGAATTTCAAAGGACAGCAACATGATTCTGCTATTGCTTTGTATAAAAACAAGCAAACCCATTCATTAGAAAGAATTTGTATCTACTGAAAAATAGATGCATTTTACCAATGCTAATAGAATAAGATAACATTTCTGGCTCCTCTAATTTGTATCAAGAGTAGAGATGAAGATTTAAATAATTGTTTGATGGAAAGAGAAGGAAGATGGTGAAGAGAGGGAGGAAAAATTGAAAAAAAAGGAAGGAGAAAAGAAGGGAGGGAGGGAGGAGGGAGGAAGGGAGGAAGGAAGTGGCGGGAGGGAGGGAGGGAGGGAGGGAGGGAGGGAGGAAGGAAGGAAGGAAGGAAGGAAGGAAGGAAGGAAGGAAGGAAGGAAGGAAGGAAGGAAGGAAGGAAGGAAGGAAGGAAGGAAGGAAGGAAGGAAGGAAGGAAGGAAGGAAGGAAGGAAGGAAGGAAATCTTAGTTTCTGTGGGCTAAAAGAGTTATGCATATCCAGCTGTTTTGAACCCCTGGCAGAAGTCCTTCCTTGTTAAATGGTCTCCCTCCTTGTTAAATTCAGGGTATGCATTGGTAGCATTTTCTCATCCAACATATGATACAAAAATGGTGCCTCTATCTTTGCTTTCTTTGCTTAATACTTTTCTTTCACCTTTTTATTTGTTCCCCATCTTTCTCCCAACACTTTAATAACTGCTTTTATTTCCCATGGTCCTTCTCCCTCATTGTAGGGAACCCATCTGCACCTTGTGTGCATGCCTTCAGTCCTCTTTCATTCCCTGGCCTCATCTTGGTTGATCATCTTTACCCTTTGTTCTCAGTTTATCTCCTCTCCAGCCTGTAGGTCTTGTCTACTCTCCCCAGAAGTATTCAAGGAGAAAAAGATGAAAGGGAGGGATTATTTTACCCTACAGTTTATCAGGTCATCCTCCCCTGAGTTTCTTTTCATGCAGTCTCCACACCTTGAAATCTTCCCCCTCCTTCCTGTTGTGATCTCAGCCTTTTCCTTCCTGCCTGCTCTGATGAATACTCTGACAGTGAAGCATGTGGGCACAAAACCCGTCACATTCCGCCTTCTGCGGCTGTAGATAGAGTTTAAAAAAATAATCGGAGGCTTAGTTCCATCTAGCAATGAACAAATAAAACGTGTGCTGTGGTGTTTCCATGGCAGGAGGCCACGCTGCAGCACGGGGAGCTCCTGTGGGGCTCCGGGGGAAGGAGGGGACTCAGCCGGCTGTCCGGGCACTCGGGATCAGTCCGGAGTCAGAAGCCGGGGACGGTGCTGACAGAGCCCCCGGAGCTGCCAGGCTGTCCCGGTGAGCGCTACCGAGAGCTCCCGGTGCCTTTCCCGGCCCTGCAGGGCCATGGTGGAGGAGCTGGCCCTTCCCCGAATTCGGACTGCTGCCTTGGGAATTTGATTCAGCTATTTCCTGGAATATGAATTTGTTTATTTTCAAAAGAGAACAAACGTAAAACTCATACAGTGGCTTTGGGTAGGGCGTTTCATGGTGGGAGGGTGATTTGGATCGTTGAATTATCTTTTTAAGAATTTAAGAATAAGCCTCTTTTTAAGAATTTCAGTACTTCTGGAGGTTGCATGGAGCACAGAGCAGCTGGTGGCACATAAATTATACAACTGCTAGAAAATCTGGCCCTGATACCATGGCTTTTACTGCCATGTATATCTCATGAAATGTTTGCTGAGTGCAAAGTACTCCCATTTCGATTTGGGATTTTTCTCACCTACTTTTCCTTCACTGGAACCTTATGTACCTGATTAGTCATGCCACTTGGGCTCTTATCTAATTCTGAAGAGTAAATTAATCAACATCATAAACTATGGACCATAGTGATATGGGTGATAACCAGTGTGCCATCTTTTCAGTGGGGTTTGAAGCACTTTAATGGGTGATGCTTCTGGAAGTCACTTGGTTAATTTATGACTTGGCCCTACAAAATTTGGGAGTGTGCTCAGCTTTCTGTGGCATGAGCCATCTCGAAGACTCCAGCTGCATTTTCAGACAGCCTCATTGTGCATGGGTTGGGCATCCAACGCCCAAAAGTAAAATAACATCTTTAAAAGCCTTTCCTTTTAAATGGAAAAAAATGCAGTATTTCTCTTGGTGCTTAAGTAAATACTTACTTTGTAAAAGGCACTCTAAAATGCTGGGAAAAGTTTATTTTTCAAAGCTGCAGGCAGCAGTTCATGGTGCTATAGGAAATGCTAAGGCTATGCAGTCACCACCTTAAAGCAAAGCAAATCTCCCAAGTTGTTTTCTTTTTGTGTCTTTATTGCTTTTATCTCAAGAACAAGATGTACAATTAAGGAACTCGAAAACTAACGTCCCGCCCCTTCAAACAATGGGCAAACGCAAGAGCAGGTTTGAGCCCGCACTGATCGACATCCCAGCTCTGCGGCCGGCTCCAGGGGGGCGAGAATTCCGTGAGCGCTGTAGGACAGCGTGCTGCGGAGAGCGCGGCCCCGGGCCCGGCCGAGCCCCCACAGCCGCCCGGTCCCGCAGCGCTCGGGGCGGTCCCGGTGCCGGTCCCGGCCTGCTCCGCTCCCCGCGTTCAAACGCCCCCCGCGCTCCCATAGGCTGCGCCGGCCCGGCCGCGCTCGGCCCCCGCCGCCCCGACCATGGCGCGGGGGGAGCCCGGCGGCCGGCGAGCCCCGCGGGCGGCCCTCCCGGCGCCGCGCCCGGCACAGCCCGCGGGGCCGGGACCGGCCGCTCCGCCGCCGCCGTTCCGCTGCCCTCCAGGGCTCCGGGTGCTGCGGCAAAGCGGGGGCAGGCGGCGGCGGGGCGGGCAGTCCCCCCGCGGCGGGATGGGCCGTGCCGGCAGTCGGACATGTCGGTGGCTGCGCGGGGGGAGAGGCACGAGGCGGGCGGGCGGCGCGGCCGCTGAGCGGGCGGGCCCGGGGGCAGCGCGGCCGCTCCCGCGCTCCGTGCCCCGGCGGCGGAACCCGGCCCCGGCGCGCCAGGCGCCGCAGGAGAGAGACCGCACTTTTATCAAACTTGAGCCTTCGCTCCCCTTCCTCTTTCTTCCTCTCTCCCTCCTCCCCCGTCCCCGCCCCTTCCCTGCCGTCCTCCTCTTCCTCCTCCCCCCCGCGCCCTGGGATGTTTATTCGGGCGGCTGCGTGAGGCGCGGGCGGCGGCGGCGCCGAGTTTCTCTCCCCCGGCCTGAAGAGTTGCAGGCGCGCACACGCTCGCCCGGCTCCGGGGGAGAGAAGGAAACAAAATGTCTGCCAGGGCCGCGGCGGCTTCCACGAAGGTAAGGCTCGGCCCCGGGGCGGCCGCGTTCCGTGCCCGCTCCGATCCTGCGGTACCCCCGGCGCGGTTTTCCCATTGCCCCGCCGAGCCCGCACCGCGGTGGCCGCGGCTTTACCCCCGCCCGTGCTGGGGGCACGGGCTGGCGCGGACCGAGGAGGTGGGTGAGGCGGGCCGGAGCCTCCCGGCCGCCTTCCCCGCAGCGCTTCCCCCCTGCCTGCCGGGAGGGGCGCGCAGGTGGCCCGCACCCCCCTGGCCCGGGCCGCTGCCCCGCCCGGCCGCCCCCGCCCCGGTCCCGCCCGGCCGCCCACCTGTTGGACGTGCGGGCCCCGGCCCCGGCCCCGGGACGGCTGCGGCAGCCGGGCCTGCCCCCGGGAGAAGCCCCCGCGCTCCCGCCGGTGCGCTGGCCGTGCCCTTTTGTTCCAGGCTGGAGCCGGGTAGCAATTAGGAAAGGTTCAACCGGGAGAGTCCAGTAGTGCAGGATTTTTTTCTGTGGCCGCTGAATCAGTCGGGGATGATTGTTGCTGACATACGGTAAACAGCTTTGGGGCGGCAGTAATCCGTCAGAAACTTGTGCCGGTCCTCCACCTGATCCGTAGGTGTTGCCGGTGCAGGTGCACGTTGCGGGGCGTGTACTCTGACCTGCCCCGGCTGCGCGGCGGTGAGTAATGCCGAGCGGCCCCGGGGCCCAGAGGTGGAGCTAGCAACGCTCAACAGGTTATTTCTCCTTCGCGCAGAATTAAAGGTTTGCTTTGAAACTAGTTTGAATTTGAATTTCGAACTGATTTTTAGCTTGTGGCGCCTGAGTAGTTGCTCCGGCTTCAGCGCGACGAGTTCCCGTCGTGTGTGCTGGCCGGTGCACCGGAGCTCGGCTTAGTGGTGTTTGCTTTCGAGTGAAACTGCGTGGTTTCGGTCTGATGTCACTTGCTGGTATGCACTTACTCACAAGTGGTGTTCTACAGGCTGAAGTCAAATGAACACCTTGCTGTGTTAGTGCCGAAAAACTTCGGTGCTCGAGATACTAAGTAACAAACTGACTCTAGTTGTAAGATACTGTTAGCTGGCGATTTTACCAACTCCAGAGTCTTACTTCAGAGGTGTGTTCGAGGCAGCCTCGGCGTCCAGAGTGGAATTTAAAAAATTTAAAAGCTAATGTTGACTACTGAGTTTCATGCCCCGTTTGAAGTGTTCTTCCGGAGGTATTGTGTTACATTTTAACATATAGACAAACACATTTCAACAATAAGTGTTTGTTGTTGGAAGAGTAACCTATTTTAGATAATATTTCTTACTTCTGCTATCACCTAGCTATGGAGATAGATAAAACATACTTTTTAGCCCTTTTCAAATGCATTTATGTTAATAACAAATAGGAGTTGAAGATAAATGTTGTATTGAATAGTGTTGTGTTAGAATTCTGCTTTGTGAGGGATTGTGAGAAATTGCATCAACTTAAATTTTGCAGATTTTTTTCTTGTTGTTGTAAAATCGGGGTATAAAATTCTCATTTCTGGCTCAAAATGCTCTCTTAAAATACAGCTATTTTGTGAGGCTGTGGAAAAATATTGCCTTCCACACATGCATGTACTGTCTTGAAGTGTTTTTCTATTTTTAAATACGGAAGTGTATTTAAAGTTGCAGAAGTGTACAGAAAGTGTATCTGTTTTGGCTGTGGACTGGTGTACAGACTGTGTTCATTGGAGGTTGTATCTTGCCATAGCAGTTATTTGAAACTCCTCCTGCTCATGGTCATATCACATTGGCCCTTGGAGCTTGCATACATGCATACGGTATCAGCCAAACTAATTATGCTGAAAGGTATGTTAATTTAAGAATGTTGCAAAATATAGTCTCACTGGGGTTTAACTCTTCACTGGGATGCTTTCAGATTTATGGAAGTCATGTAATTGAAATAGCATCTCTTTCTTTGGAAAAACCTCATTTTGTAGGACCTGGGACTGTCAGAGTAAATTCTTAATCTGTGATAGCTTTTTATCAGAATTATTTATTATCTTTTTATCTTGATCACAGAAATGGCTTTAAAGACTAGAATCTGTTGCATGCAGTTTATGTGAGTTTCGTTGTCAAAACAGAGGTGCTTTCTGTCAGTGGATATTGTTAATTGTGTTTCAAGCATTAGTTCCTGGGCTGCTCTCCATGTAGTTTTAATAGTCATAGACAAGGAGATTAAAAAGTGTTTTGGAAATACTTGAATATTGGGGGATTTCTGTGTTCACATTCCAGATCTTGTTTTCTTTACTTCCAAAGTTATCCCTTTGGATATGGTATCTGGTTTCTCATTTTTGGGGTTGTAATGCATTAAATGATGAATGGTTTTCTCTTAACATTTACTTAATATATTTGAACTGTGTGTCCATATCCACAGTTACTGTGTCACACTTGACTGGACAAAACCTTAAAAAAAAAAAAAGGAGGGAGAAAAAATTCTTTTGGATTAGCTGAATGATTCTTATTTGTACATGAGATAATCTTGGCTGCTGTGATTGATTATGTTACCCCCTACTATCAACAGTCTTTCACAAACAATTTCACTGCCTTCAGTTTTGACTACTTAGCTTATTCCCCTGCTATGCTGTATAAGAAGGTGGTTTTATTAAGGTGCTATGTGCTTGTTGTAGCTGTTGGTAAAATACAATAGAAAATGGTGGGGAAATGAAGACTGGCTGGAAGTTTAGTCTGGTTGTGGCTGTTACTGCAAAATTTGAGGGGCCTAATCTCTTCTGGTGTCTTTTTGAACAGTACTAATGGATGCTGTGGGAATGACTCTCAGGATTTTAGTAATGGGGTGTAAACTTTCTTTTTGCCTGTAAGTTGGAGGTTGTAATATAGTCCACATTGGTAAAAAAACCCAAACCAAACAAACAAAAACATCACCCTGAAAAGGGACAACTTACTGAATCTCTGAGCCTTTTTGTATGCTGAACCTGAGTTCTTGAGACTCCCTTCTATTTTAAGATACATTCGTGAAGAGTATTTCAGTCTTTCACGTCAATCATGTAACTAACTGAATTTTGGTTATTTTAACTGGTTTTCTAGCTCCTTGCATGTATCTGTTAACTACCCCTTGAATCAGGAGCTGAGAACATGGCTGTGTTAATGGTTCAAGGCATGCTGATTGCAAGGACTCCTTGGTTTTCTGTTTTAGGGGCAATGTCCTGTGGTTTTCATAATTGGGGTTAGCATTGTACCCTAAATCTTTCTTGGAAACACCAATGGATTTGTTTCTTGTAAAGCATATATGTGCAAATGTTTTTAAAGTGGTTTTTAATTCAGTCTGTGAGGTAGCTAAGTTTGGAGCAGTGTTTTATTTTTCTTATGTAATTCTGTATATGGGCACTGTAAAGTTAGCTCTTCTTTGGTTGTTTGTGAGATTCTTCAACTGTAACAACAAAGAAATAAATACATAGAAAACATATATGGGAAAGTAACTGAGAATTGAGTTTAACCTAAGAATTTACCTCCTATATAGAAAAGAGAACCTTTAAAATACTGCATTTAGTTTTGCTCGTGTTTCTGTAAGTTGTATTTGGAACTTAGGAAATACTAATACTGGTAGGTATTTTTCAAAGAACAATTTATATGAGTAGCTTGTATTTCAGGCTTGGATTTTCTTGATTTCATTTTTCCAGTTAGGACTATCAGTAATTTCAATTACCAGATGATACCTGAGGTGCATTTTCCAGTGTAACTTTGGCTGCAGTGTGAGAGGAGCTGCAAGCTCCACACTCCCTAAGTCATTATGAAGTGAGTGCTGGAGTTTGCTTCTGGTTCAACGTGCAGTGTAAAGATTACTGTAATGTAAACAGAGCTGAAATCTGACGGTGCCTGGCAACTGGCTCCACCTTTATAGAGTGGAAAATCAGTAAGGCCTTATCAGTGACCAGCTAGCTAATCTTTGTGTCAAGAAAAACCTCTAGAAGTGGGTTATGTACATCGTAGGTATTCTAAGATGCACATTGTGCTACTGCCTAGGTTCTATGAGAAAAGGTGCTGGGCTTCTGTCTGTACTAAAAAAAGCTAAACCACAGTATTTTGAATTTGTTCTTGAAGTCAGGAGTGGTTATTGAGCTTGAATATTATGTCTGTGTTCACACTGCAATGTACCATTGTTGTCAAAACCTTCTGGGTACTCGTGAAAATACTTGGCTTTTAACTACTCAGCATAAGGTACTGAGTTGGAAACAGAACTGTAACTAGTTGACTACTCAAGCTCTGAATTGTGCTAAATATGTTGGGTTTATTACTTGAAATGCTGTGCAAAAGTATTGTCTATCTCAGGTCAAAGCACTCATCTGAAGGCTCTGTATCACAGTTGAAGTTCTCACCAAGGACTGAAGTGTTCACCCATTTTTTTGCCAACAAGCTTTCAGTGTGAAATAAGATCCTCCTTTCGTTTTCTTCTCCTGTCCTCTATACCTTGTGGAAAGGCCTTGTCTTGTGTGCACACTGGAGTGGCAGAGGAAAATCTGATTAGTCACAGTGTGGGGGGAGTAAAGCCATGTACATGTCCATTTCAAAATTAATGGTCCCAACATTTGGTTTGTATCACTGTCAAATTCTACGTGTCAGTTTGAGTTAAGGGATAGTATTTGAAACAAATGCTTTTATTGTTTTTGTTATGGGTTCAAAAGACATTTGTCATTTATATCCTCAGAAGTATTTCTGTGTTATCATGGTATAAATACAACAGAAATTAATATCAAACTATGCCCAGTGTTTTCTCAGGCAAATATATTACTAATGACTTCTTCACTGAATGTACTGATTAAGCAAACAGCCGTAGGGAAGTCTTAAAATGAATTCCATGATTCTGTGCAGTGTATTTATGCTGAGTCCAAAAAGTCCTGAAATGAAAACACTGTCTTGTCTTATAATTATGCTATTTTAGGCACAGATTATTCAAATATGTGCTGTACAGTCATAAATAGTAGGGGTGCTCTTGTTTCAGGGCTGTGATGTGCTTGAGTGAAGGATCTGAGGAAATGGAGGGGCACGTTCAGATGCATATTTCAGGTCCAGCCTGGGTCCCTTGGAGGCTGCAGAGTAACAAGTGCTGCTGAGGCCACAAGTGTGGTGGCTTGTCCAGGGACAGTGGTGTCTGCTGGGTTATCCATGGGGTTTTCCTGCTGGGGTGTGCTCTTAGGCAGCTCCCTAAGCCCCAAGCTCTGTGGACTCTTTGGGCTGCTGCAGGGTTGGAGAACCTGCCCCACTGTGTGCAGGACTGGACACTTGGCTTGCATTTACTCTTCTTGACTCTGTAGGATCTTCAGTAGCTCTTTAGAGGTCTTTCCTGCGTTTGCACATCAGGATTTATTTAGACACTTGGAAAAATTAACTGTATTGTTGGTGCTAAAAATTTAAATATTGGCTGTACATTAAAAAAGTATTTATTTTCTCAAGAGTATTTGGTAATCTCTAATAGGATTCTTGTTTCCTAATCCATTATAAACAGATGTTCCTCCCTTTTGTGGTGGGGGAGGGCAGCCTAAATTCAGTAAGATGACAGCAGTAGGGAGTGCTGCATTGGAGAAGTTCACATTCTTAGGAGAAGTGGGCAAATGTGACCTTTTTGGCCTATATAGTTCATCAGAAGGTGTATGGTTAACTTCCCTTAGCAGAGGAAGCAACAACAGAACTTGGTATGGCTCTGATGGCCTTTTTGTCTCCCCACCCCCACATCTCCAAAGTAGTGATATGCTGAAAATAGAAATTGAGCAAAAGTCGGCAGTTTGTTTGATTTGTAGTTCCCAAGGCTTTTCCCAGGAAGGACTGCACTGCAGAGCTGCCTTCTGTCTTCCTCACGTTTGCCTTTTACATTTGACTTCTTCTTAGGAACTCAATTCTAAAATCTTCCCCACCCCTCCTAAAAAGGCAGTAATTAGTTTTCAGCTTGTGATCCTTTGGGACTGTTTGAATGGGGTCCAGTAACAGTATCTTCCCCTCTGCCCCACTGGGTCAGCAATCACTTTAACAGATGGCCCCCTTCTCTGTATCCAGCTTAGAAATTTTCTTGTAAATATTAAATGGACCCGTTCCAGCTATTTACACTCTGGGCTGGTGACTGTTTCTTAGGATGTATCCAGATGGGAGATGGAATGAGCAAGGTGCTTGGAGACTTGTTAATACACTTCAGAACATATGGTCAAGCCTTTGGACTCAGCTCTGGGAGGCGAGTTTGTTGGGCTGAAATAACATCCCCTGCCCTTTCCTGCAAACCTTCTCGGGTCTCTTTCTTCAGGCAGCCATGGTGCTCCTGCAGCAGCATTGATGCCTCAGTTACACTCACCATGAATTCAAAAACACAAAAATTAATAAGGAGTAACTTGTGGCTGCAGAGACACTGCTCAATTTTTCAAGTTAATTAAAAGGAAGTAATAACCTTAAATAATAACCAGAAGCAGTAACGTAATGAAACAGGACAGATTGTGAAATTTGAGCAATGATGTCAGTTTTTCTATTACTTAAATTACAGCAGTGGTGACATGACTTTGACGAAGGACTGACCAGGCACATGGTGCTATGAAAAGGTGTATAAAAACATATTTAAAAGTAAAAAACCCCAAAACAAACAAACAAAAAAAAAACCCTGAAAAAACCCAAACCAAAGAGTATGTACACAGATGCTTTCAGCTGCATTGAAAATATAATAGATGTAAATTATGTAGTCTAAAGATTTATTGGTTTCAATAGATCTTTTAGAATTGGAATGACTATAGCTGTAAAGCTCTAGGAGTAACTTTGAGGTGCTACTTGACAATGTGATATCAGTTAATTAGTTATTTGTAATTTGCATGGAATCAGGATAGTACCTGGGGCTAATTCTGACAATTATTGTTTATCTGAACAAATTCCAAGGCTGTAATAAATACGTAATTCATGTTCATTTTGGATGACTGACTTCCCCAGAACTGAATTTGGGAGAAGGCCAGATCCTGTTAACCCTCTTATCACAGGATGGTTGTTTAAAACCTTTTTAATGTCACTTGACCCAGCATTGTTCCTACATTTGGAAAAAATGCCCCTTTGCCCATGAATGCCTTAACATGAATTAATTTCCCAGCACAGTGTTAGGTGACAGGGGTACTGGCTTTTCCTGAAACCTGGATTCCTCAAATCATTTTTTCAGTGGGTATTAAGATCTTAAAGCCAAGCTTAAAGGCATGGCTTTCTGACAAAAGAACTTGTGTTTCCTTCAGGATTGAAATTAAGTTGTGGAAAGTGATTGGCCACTGCATTCAGGATAAACCTCTGTTAATAACCCAGCTATGTAAGAATGGAAATTCCTGGAGTGTAATCTCATGAGACAGCTAAGTGCACTTGCATTTTGATTGGGTTTTGTTCTCTATGGAAAATGTAGGCTGGATTAATATTCCTAAAGCTGGGAGCATTTAGCTAGGAAGCACAGGAAAGGTATCCAGGTTTACAGAAGCAGAGTTGATGGCTTGAATGAAGAGCATGTTTCATCTGAATCAGAGTGCTGTAGAAGCATTCTGTGGGGTTATTTTTTCCCAGTGCTCTGTGGTTTGTTTATTGTTGGTAGTTCAATGGTAAATCCACCCTAGAACTGCCCAGGAAAGTGCTGAGTCTCAAATGAGGGGATCTGTTGTTTAAATTGTTTGGATACCAATGCTCACATAAAAGGTTTTCTTACTTGTTGTGTTTATTTGCAATCAGTAAATGTCTCTGTCGTGGGAAGGTGTGTAAGGAATGGCAAGGAGTCTGTGGTAGAGAGTTCCTGAGATAGTTTCTCCTTTAGGATGACCAATGGTGCTGGATTTTTTTTCCTTTCTGTATGATGAGTGCACCTTTTAAGTCAGTTGCATTATTGGTAATACTGGTATTGTCTTTCTGGCTGTAAACTTAGTTTGGTTTACAGTAATGTGAGATTTATGTCCTGCACTTGAAGCTGTGCTAGCATTGTAGTTTAAACAGGCAGGAGGTGCCTTTTAAACATAAATGTGATGTTTCTGCAGCATGTGTTTCACTAGCCTGAACTTCTGACTGCATGTATCATCTCCATTTAAAAAAAAAATCAACATGCCTTAAAAGTACTTTAAACAAAAGCAAGCAGTGTCAGAGAAATATTGCATAGCTTTTTTCTTTCTTCTTTATGATGGAATTAAAATTGAGATTTTTTTTGCTCTTTGTATTTGGTTTTTCTCCTCCCGTGTGAATGCAGGAATTCACCTGCAGTGCAGCAGCAGGGCTGGGTGTGTTGGTGGTTGCCGGCAGTGGAAGCAGATGGGGCTGGAGCTGTGCAGCAAAAGGGCTGCACAGGACAGGGTGAGGGCAGCTGGGGCTGCCAGGACACATCTGTGCAGGAGCCTTGGCTGGGGCTGGTGGCTGCTTTCTGTGCTTTGGGGCACCACACAACACCTCAGTCACAGTGGGTTGGAATAGTTTTGACTGGTGGCGACTCAATGGCAGCATTTTTAATCTTGTGAGGGAGATGGACTGGTAGATCTAATTTTGCTTTTCTATTTCTAGAAAATCTGTTGTTAAAATCAATGATTGGCCTATGAGTAAATTGCTTGGGATGTTTATAGCTGGCAACAATAATTTTTCTTTTCTCTAACAGAAAGTACTGATTTTCAACTGGAACTAAACCCTTATTATGAAAATTACATTTTGCTTGTTCCACTTTTTAACTTCCAGAACAGGGCCTTTTAATTTGCTCAGTAGTAGTTGCGATCTTGCTGTATTTAAAAATTACTTTTGTGGGAAGTATCTTTAAAAGTTTTGGGACACTTGTTAAGAAATTTAAAAAACCCTTCGAAGATATTTCTACTTGATAAGCTACTATAGATGGTTACAAAACTTGGTCAATAGCTTTCCCTGTATCAGAAGTGCGGACTTTGATGTTTTCCTGTTCATTTAAAATTTGTACATTATTCTGAGTTTCCTGGACATGCTTACAGTGTAGAGGTTAGTATGTAGCTGACCAAAACATAATACCTAAATTCTGTCTTTACTGTCCTAGCCCTTCAAGCAGTGTAATTATGTTGCTTCCAAGTGATAAGCCAAGGCAATTTACAGATTACTGGAATGCTTGAAAACACTGACCTTTCAGGTCACTCAGAGCACTCCTATTATGCAGAGATTGCTGTGGCACTGTTGTAATGTGCTGGCCTGTCACATGCTGACTAACTTGCAGAAAGCTTTGATGCAGCTGTTTTAAAAATGCTTTTGCTGACTGATAGGCACTTAGGCTACTGCCTGTGAACAAAGCCAGCTCTCATTCCATGCTTTTCGCCCCCATTTTCTATAACAACACTTCTTCCCTGCTGACTACACACACGGTTATCTGGGCCCAAGTGTTGACTTGTCTCCATTTAAATTGTATTTGTGTTAATTTTCACTTCAAAACTAGTCACGTGTGTGAGAGATGCGGTTTGTGTGGTTTATTCAGAGCTGCTGCAAACAAGCAGCCTTGAAAAGTTCACTCGGTGGCTTTAAAGAGTGGGTGGATTAGGGAGAAGAAAGTGTGTGTGACTGGGCAGAGCAGGGATTAAACAACAATGGTCCTTTGAGTACAGTGCAAAGTCGTTTACTGCAGTGGAGCATCTATCCTATAGTTTGAGCTCGAATGTCTTTTCTTGAATTGCTCTGAAGAATTAACAATTTGGCAAATGTTTCCTTTTAGTGACTGATGCTTAATGGGCATCACACATGCTGATTATGCTAGCAGCTTCTTTGGTATGAAGACACAGGAACAGAGATTAAGCTGACTTGATTTTTTTGTTTACTGTCTTTTACTTTTATTTAGTTTTATTAATACTTGTTGTATCAGCTAGTGCCTGAATTGCAGAGATCATGGGAAGAGGAGAAGTAAGTACAAAAGAATAAAGTCTTTAATTCCAGTAGTCAGGTGAGACTTAGAAGGATAAAGTGATTTTTATTTCTTCCACAAAACACAGAGAATCCATATTCTGTTTGAAAATAAGGTGCTGGGTGTTTGGGGTAGGTAGACTCCGAAATCAAGACTCTACATAATAAGCACAGTAGCCTATTAGCTATGAAGGCAAGTTTAGCAATTCACAATTTAATCTTTGTTCCCAGGGAATATGTGTATATTTAATATATTCTGTTGGTTGTCTCTGTCTCAGGTTCTAAGCCCGTTAGAGTTCAGTGCATTTGGATCAAAAGCTAAGCATCTCTGTTCTATTCTGCTGAGAGGTGGGAAATAAAGAGGTAACATCTGATTGATGCTGTATGTATCATCAAAATATGTGGCATTTGATATAATCCTGAACTTCTGTTGTACAGCATGGAATCATTGTCCCCTTGTTAGGAGGGAGTGTGACATCAGGAATTCACCTGTTTACTGCAATTCCAGTCACTGCAAAAATATGCACAACCTGTGCCTAAAATCTCCTGAAGCAGTAGAGCTGTGTATACAAGGACTGGTTTACTTACAGTTACCTTTGCTCTTTGACCACGTACTATACAGTGACAATGCACTAAAACATAAATTTCAAGTTGTAAAAGAATGCAAGGTATTTTTCCTGCTACAACAGTGCTGTGAAGAGAATAGAATGAGTAATGATTTTAGAGCAGGAAACTAACTGAACAGTGTAGTTACATAGTGAGTGTTTTCTTTTTTTTTGATATGAACTCTGTTCTTCTTGTGGTAATTGGTAGCACAGAAATATTTGGGTTTTGTATATATTTTCATATGTACTTAATGGTTGCACCTTTCATAGAAGAAAACATTTTCCACAGCTCAGTTCAACATGTGTGAATCTAGATCAATTTAAATGGCACAGTGAGGGTGCATAACTTACACATGTAGATAACATTTCAGTGTCTTTGAGAGGATTACGTTGCAGAGGTGACTTCTGAAGGTGAACCTACAAAAATGAATGGAAAAGATACAACTAAATCAATACATTGATACAAGAGGTACAGATTTAGATATGTTCACTGCACTTAATTTTTTTGTGCATATCATTAGAAGTTGCATGGCTGAAGATGTGACTATTATCAGTCAAACTTTGAAAGCATTCTGGCAGCAGGTTTTGTTTTGCTGTTCAGTTTTCACTTTAATGATAAAATTGTACTAAGCTGTCTTGGCTGGAACTAACCTTTCACATCTCACCTTTCTGATGAAGTTTTTCACTGATGTTATCCTCACATATTGAGTCCTTAGGATTTTTTTCCAAAGAATACTCTGGGTTGAATGGTTTCTCTGCAATCTGTGGTCTCCTGATAGGTTTTTCCATTGAACTGACTCATCAAGCAGATTTGTCTGGTGTCCTGAAGCTGAACTTCTCTGGTTTTTACCCATTTAGGGGAATGCTTCTTTGAAAAAACTATTCCTTGCTGAATTTGCAGGTTTGTAGATAACCCAGTTGCTCTTTTCCCCAATAACTCATTCTCGGTGACAGTGACTTGGTAGATTTTTGGGGCAATAGCTGAATGAACTGAAGCTCTAATCTGGCATAAACAGGTAATTCACCACAATTATTCAGGCTTTTCAGCTGTTAACCAAGTGCTTACCCAGTTCCTTCTCCAGCTGGTTGGATAAACAGCTAGAATGTCATTCATAGTTTTCCATTTCAAAAAATGTGCTGAGTGAATGAAAAAGACATCTGCCCATTAAGCACAGATGGGAAATACTTGCTAAGAGGTGGATTTGATGGGTAGCATCTCTCAGTAATTATGTATAGACTTTTATTTTTAGTCGTTGTGTTCAGAGTTCCTCTTCTGGAATACTCTACGTGCTTCTCATCTTCTCCATAGCTTGGCTTGCAATCAGGGATTAATCTTGATGAAATGATGATGACTGAGGGAGAGAGCAGCTTCTCACAGGTCTGCCTCTGCTTGAGTTACTGCATGGTTGATTTATTTCAAAGTTGAATTGAAGCCATGGCATCCACTATTACATTGTGGACACATCTTGGTGTAGTGATTAGTTGGGAATTCTTCTCTTGGTGTGTCTTATCTGTGCAGAATCAGAACATAATTCATTTTTCAGTTTCCATTTCTAAAAGGTACCAAACTGCTATAGAAAATAATTTGTGATGTGTCTCTGTATCAGGTACTTAGGGCTGAGAGTGAAGGTAGTTCTTCAGCCCTGTACAGACAGGGAGGCCACCAGCAGTTTAAAGGCAATTCTGAAAATGCCATGACATTCTCCTTCTATTCAACCTGCCAACAGAAAGCTTTTGGTATCTCTTACAGTGCTGGTGTGTCTGGATTTTCACTGTCAGACATACATGATGGCTGTCCAACTTCTGCCAGTATTTACTGGGGTTTATTTGTAGCTTTCTCTGATGCCTCAATTTTTTATTTTGTTGGTGAGTGCTTGTACAGTGTGCAGCTTTTTTTCTTTGTCTTCTCAATATTGGAAACAAGTCTATAAAAGTAACAGACATGCATTTAAATAAGAGCATAACTTTTGGTGGTGTGGCATGATATTTTTTGTGGACTGGTGTAAATGGTTTAGGCTAAGTGTTCTCTCTAACTTACCCTGGAGGAGACTGATTTTTTTTGGTGGTAGGGAAATGTATTGTGGAACAAATGTAAAGTGAATCCCTTAAAAAGTGAAAATGTTTTGCAATTTAAGTTTTCCATTCTATTAGCCTTGTTTAGGCTGAGTTCCATGTGTAAGCTTCAGATACTAAAATTCTGTGTTTTGGTGCTTATCACTTGCTTACATGAGAAGCTCAGAATTCATTGTGTAAAAAGTGTGTATCCATCTCTAATAGCAGTAGCAAAAGATAAACCAAACTGAAAAGATGCTTGTATTGTATCCTAAAAATAAAGAAAGCCTAAAATACTGCTTTTGAAAATTATTTCAAAGTAGCACTGATGTTTGTATTTAATTGTACAAATGCAATCATGTGTTCTATGTAGCTATGTGGGGCTATAGGTTATTTGAAATAATGATTTTAATCTGTTCTATACCTAATGCTTTACCAACGCTACCCTTTCCCTCCAGTTTGGAGAGAGGAGCAGAACTTTTCCCTTCTGTGAAGTGTCACTGCCCCTGCTCTCATCCTTAGGTCTGCTGAGTGTGTGCGTCAATAATCTGCGCCATTGTTATGGTAAAGCACGTGTGGTCTTTGATCGTCTCAGGGGAAACCGCACTGACTCCCAAGCTGACAATGCGCTGTCAAATGTCGCCAGGCTGATAAAAGCATGCAAACTGATATTTGTACCTGCTCCTGGAACCTTGGTGTGTTCAATTTGTCGGGACTGGGCAGCTAAAATCCTTAGTTCAATGCAGTTGCAAGATGTAGAGCAGAGGTGGAATAGGAAAAGAGCTTTTAAGTACTTCAGTTTTTTCCTGTATTGCCTTGTAATGACTTAGTTCCTCAAAAAAGTCATGAAGCAATCCTGAAAATATGTTGCTGATTTATCTGAGGCCCGTGTTGTCACAAAATTGGCCTTTTGCACCATTTACTTGCAGATGCCAATGTACACCTGATGGTTGGGGTGCTGGTGGTAACATCCAAGGGCAAGAGTGTGGTACAAGTGAAGTTCTGCTCTTGAAAGAATTTTGTTTAGCAGTGAAATTAAATGACATTGTTTCATGTGCACCTTCCCTCAAGAGTCAAGGTGCTGACTCACATCAGGCAAGAGTGTGGAAGCCCTTCTGCCATTGATTTCAGATTTCCTTGTTTTTTTGTTTTTTTTTGTGCAACAGCTTGGAGTTAATGCCCAGCAATGTGAACAGATATTCACAGAGAGTAAAATACAGTGGGATTTCTGTTACCCTTTTTCCTTCTTTTTGAACTTTTTCACTCTTGAGGTGAATTTGTTCTCTTTTGTCAATTAAAGTCTTAACTTGCTCTAGAATGTGAAACTTTAGGTAACAGATGGGGCAAGACTTAAACATTTACACTGTTATTTCCCCTGGTCTGTAACCTTTTTGATATTTTCTTAGAATTTATTGCATTCAGAATGTTGAAGTTCAGTAGAGCTGCTTTCTGTAGCACAAGGAGTGCTGGGGCAATCCAGGGGTGAGGTAAAGGCTGTGTAAACTTGAGTTTGTTTTCAGGTTGCAAACTGCAATGTCAGGTTATAGTTCTGCAGATTTTCCTTCTTGAGGTTTTTCATGTGAAAAATAATGAGAATAACTTTAAAAAAGAGGGATTTGCTCTTGTTTAAGGGCTTTGGGTTTGCCAGCTTCATTTTTAAACACAGTTTGAGGTAGCTAGAAGATGCAATTCTGTAGAAGGCCAGTGCATATTTTCTAAATCGCTTTGGTCATTTCTGCCCTCACAGTTTTCTTGCATACTTGGGAATGTGCATTCCAGAGTGGTGATGAATGGACATGATGCAGTTTTGGTCAAGAATATAATCTTGTATCATTGATACACATGAACTTGTGGGAATAGAATTTAGTGTCATATGGTTAAAGCTGTTGGTGAGGCAGTTTGTTCCACTGAAATGAGTGTCTTTTTAATTGTTGATGTAAATACAAAAGTAGCTTTGTGACCATTTTTACAGTTAACCTTTGGCTCTCTGGGTGTGGCTCTTTTTCCCCCTTTGAAGGGACTGTGTTTTTAGGTCTATTTGGGCTTTTTGTCACCTTAAAACTGAATTTGGGAAGTGGAAGGTCAAGTTGGAACTGAAAAGGCAGGCCTTGGAGCTATTTGATCTCAAAGATTGTAATTTAAGCTTTCTGGATTTGTATACTGGGTTTTATGTAAAATTCAGTGTTAGTTCATCTACAGTGGTGGAAATAATTTTAAGTCTGCCAAATGGATTTTCATGAGAGGAACTGCTTTTGCAGTGTGCTGTTTTGCATGGTATGCATAAGGCAGCTTGCTGCTAGGAAGTTCTAATCTGGTCAACAATTATTGCTCTTGAGCATGTTAGTGAATTCCCTTGTTTCATTCCTCTACTTTGATGTGCAAACAGGAAATAAAGAGGTCCTAGCTGGGTGTCTGTAGGGTGGGATGGGAACTGATGTGGTGGTTATGTAGATGTGAATACCTGCAGAGGTCAGTGGGAAGTCTCCTGTACAGTAATTACTCTGTCATTTTTTCCCAGTGACTGTAGCCAATGCCTCTTCTGCCCTCTCAGTGAGAGGAGGGAAGGAGACTGAGTTGACTCCTGACTCAGAGTCAGAAATGTCTGGGGTAATTCTGCAGCTTGGGGTTCATAGGAATTCAGCTATTTGGAGTAGGGTAGGGATGCAGTCTATAAAAGAGAAAATCCAACCCCCCAAAAACAAGAACATGATGTTTTAAAAAAGTGCTTTCCTAAGTTAGTATATAGTGTGTCCAGCTTTGTATCCAGCTTTTCTGAAGAGGTCTGGTTGTGAACCACTGGTATAGTGAAAGGCAGTGGTGGGACTGCTGCCAGTAGGAAATGAGAGAGGAGAACTGGGAGCAGGGCAGCTGCTGGTGCTGGGCAGTGTCTCAGGGCTGCTTTTAGTGCCTCTTGTCCAGTCTTGGCTCCCCAATGGAGCTGGTTTCATTGCTGCTCTTTGAGAAGATGAGAAGTTATGATTGAAATAAAAAGATGTTTTGGGTGGCAGGGTCACCCCTGTTGCTGCTGTGTGTCCTTTTAAGGAAAGGGGAAAAAGCATGGACGTGTCTTACTGGCTCTTCCTGCTTGCTGATTCTTCTGGAGCTGCTGTTATATTGTCTTGTGCTTGTTAATGGCCTTGGCTCCTCAAGAGCAGGGAATAGATCACTTTAAAAAAAAAGGAAAATATTAATAAATTGGAAGTTAGAAAAAGATGTGTTTTCTATAAAACCTGCTTGTAAGTCTTTGGTAAAAATGAGGTTTCTTTTGTCCTCTGAAATGAAACCATATCTGAAATGCCATATTTTGCAAATATCTAATAGCATAGCCAGAATTAAGAGAAAAAAATCCCACTCTGGCTGTGAATAAGTAATTGTTACCCATGAAAGCAGCAGAGAGGATTTATCAGTGTCTGCAGCTGTGTTGTTGTATGGGCAGTGTTTCTGCATTCATAGTCAATGAGTAACCCACCTGAGCAGGTTTTCCTGTGCTACCTTCTCTTCTTGGCTGGTGCTTTCCCATCCCAGGAAAGCCATCCTCAGTGCCAGGCTGATTCCTGGTTTCAGTTCAGAGTAGCTTTGTGAATAAAGGAGATTCTCCTTGCTGAGAGTGAATGGAGCATTAAGCTTCAGGCTGTGGCTGCTCCTTAACCCTTGGTGTGGCCTCAAGGTGCTGTTCTGAGGAGACACTGATGTTCTCTGGGGTACTGGGTCTGACCCAGGCTTGCTCCACATGCCCTGCCTGCTGTGCCTTGCCTTGGTTATGTTGTAGGATACCTCCTCACTTGCTCCACACAATGAATTGCTTTTTCTCAGACCCCATTCTGAGAAATGCACCACTCTGTGGAAGCTGAACCTTCCCAATCACTTTGATTTTTCATAGCAGCGATGGAGAAGTTCAATTTCTATTACATAGGCACTAAACAAGAAGGATATAAAGGGCTGATAAAAATCAATCAAGTTGTTCATTGAGCTGTAGGAAGATGCTCCTTGGGAGGTGTGAGCTCATCTGCAGGTCTGTGGGCTGCTGAATGCAATGGAACAACTTAGCTTAAAAAAGCAAAGGAATTTTTCCCCCATCTCTTGTTCTGCACTATATGTTCAGAATTTAAATACTGGTTTTACTGACTAATCCATCTTAGTGTTTTTTTCTTTCTACACTTTCAACTTATTACCTGGTTTTGAGTTCTGTCAGAGCTCTGTTACTCAGTTTTGAGATTGAATGCAGGGACAATTGTAGCATGCTGTTTTTTTTTTTCTGTAACACCTACTAATCATTGATGTGTTGGCTTTAGAAAGAGTTTTTCGTCAGGAAAATCCTGGAACAGACTGATGTGCATATAAGCAAGGAGAGACTGACACTTCACAACTGTCTCTCAAAGTGTAATAGATTGTCTGCTTAAACAGATACTTCTTCAAGGTAGGTGTCTCCAAAAAATAGGAAAATCCATTTCATGGTGAAGTAATATGGCAGCTAGATGTTAATAGAAGGGGGATAGTCCTTTTTGCTGAGGAAAAATGAGGTGTTTTCTGCTTTCCACACTTGCCTGATAAGAAGGTTTAGCTTGCTGATAGCTGAATCAGCCTTTTGAATGCTGTGGTGGTGTTTGTTACCTTGTCCTCCCAGTCCAAGCCATTCCAGGGGGGTATGGCTGCTCTAGTTCTCATTCTCCTCTCTCCCAGTGACTTCCTGGACTTGTTTCTCTTCCCCTCTCAATGCACAAGCACTGCATTTGAAAGTAAAACAGAACCCTGCTGTGTTCCCTGTATTGTGCTTTCTAAACCAAACTATTTGTTACCATTGTGTCCTTACTGCAAAGGCACCAACAACTTCTAACACAAGAATTTACTCTTTTTCAAGGATCTGGAAGACTTAGCATTATTTACCCTCTCTTCCTTTTTGAACTTCTGTCTTTCTGTATCCTTGATTTGAGACTTGCTTTCTTTGGATGTGTGAAGTTAAGTGAGCTCAGAGTTGTACTGTGTTCTGGTGATGCTCTAGTAGCCATGTGACTGCTAAAATTGAATGTTCTTAACTGACAGCTACCCAAGTTGAGGGTGGGAAGATGCCATCTGGGTGTGTGGTTGTTCAGGGTAGGGAAGGACACTTTTCCTGAAGTTTCTTACTAAGAATGGTTGCTTGAGATTCACAGGAAGAAATTCTGTACCCACCAGCAGGGCAGGGGTGAAAGTTTTACTGCCCAGTGACATATTTCTTCATACTGAGATTCAAAGGGTAAAATACCAGGGAAACACACTGCCACCCCACTAATCCTGTTACTACAGCAATAGTTGTCAGCTGCTTCCATGGGGCAAAATGTCATGTGTGTGCACACGTTCAGAACACCTGCATTTCAACTGTTACTTCTAGGAGAATTGGGAAATTAACTAGAGAATGTATAGTTTTGCTGTGGCTATGTTGACTGTAAAAAGAAAAAAACAAAACAAGCAATACTCTCCCCTCCCTCAAAATTCTAAAGAGAAATTAACTTCTGTAGGCTCCTCTTTTATTGGCACAATGGAAGATGTCAAGGCTGTTGTTGTGCACCTGTAACTGGAATTGTAATGCAAGCCTCTTAAACATTTATTCATACTTGTGAGCTCTGATCTTGGAAAATCAGCCCAGCTCTGGCTTAGTGGGATACTGTTACCTGTCCTGAGGCTTTTATTTGACAGATCTTCAGAGTATAATCATCTAAAATTTATATGCTGCAGTGCTTGGTGAGTGGATTATGATTCTCTTGATTAAAAACAAGGTGAGAGGCATTCTGTCTTCAGGTAAAGTGCTTTGATTGCTGCTCTGATGTCTACATTCACATTGGTTACTTGGTGGACATCTCTTTTACTTGTGTGCATTTTGTCTTTGTACTTTTTAAATAAGCCATAGATTGAGATGATTTATTTAGGCTTCTTACATAAAGCTAATGCAGTATTATTTTGCTTTCTTTGATACTGATACTGTGCTCTTCTCCTCCCCTAAGGGAAAAACTAAACTGAAATAACTCCAGCTGATGTTCTCTATGAGTGATAAAGCACTGAAGCCAAGCTGTGTGTAAGAGCAGAGATGGAGGTTGTGTCTGCAGTAGGATGATTTAATTTGGTTTCAGAAATGTGCTGGAAATGCGACTTACATAGAATCACACAGTAATTAATGTTGGAAGGGACTCTGGGGATCAACCAGTCCAAGTCTGTGCTCAAGGCAATTCTCACCAAATCTGATTTATAGAATAATTGCAGAACAGTGAGGTCAGATCACCCAGAGCTCAACAGAGCTCTGGAGATCATCTGGTCTAGCCCCACACTCAGGGCAGGGTCAGCTACAGGGCTGCCCAGAATCTTGCACAGATCAGCTCTGAGCACCTCCAAGGATGATACTCCATGGCTTCCTGGCCAGTCTGCACCACTGTTTAACCCCCACTGTGGTGTTAAACCAGACCCACCAGGCAGGCAGTGTGTGACTGGGGTTTGCTGCTCTAAGCTGTGCCAGTTGCTGTGCCACGGATCCCAGCTGTGTGCACTTCTGAGCTCCCCTGGTGCATTTCAGCAGGACTTCTTTTACTTTGGTGGGGGGCTGTTGTCTGAGCTCTGACATTCCCAGGACTGCCTTCCAAACCGGAGCAGTTGCTGTTGTTGGAGTTGAGATGAACTGGTGGGGATACAGGTAACAATGACTACATAACAGTTGCTTAAGGTATGATGGAGGGAATTTTTTTGAGGATGGAAACTAGTAGGAGGGCAGTGTTTGCTGCTTAAGCTGCTTGTATTGTGGTAAAATAATTGCTTTTAAAGTTGCATCCCAAGATTTAAACATTGAAATATTACATGAGTTCCTTGAAGATCTTGGTTTTAAAATATTACAAAAAAAATCAAATGTGAGCTAAATAATGAGAGGATAAATCCTTTCAATTACATGTTAAAATTTATACTCTAAATTAGGAATCTTTAGGTCCTAATAATACTGACCTGGGTCAGTATGGCAGAGAAACTACTTAAAGCAAAAGCAAATTTCAGGTTGTCTGTGCTTCTCTGTGGCAGCACCCCTTGTTGAGGGGAGAAACATGGCTTGCCACTTTGCTTTTTTAGCCTCTCTGTTCTGGGTGATTTTGCTATCTTTTGCTGGTGCACTGGCCTGGAGTAGTGATCTGTGAAACACTACTGCCAGCACTTTGGGATTTGTGATCCTATGTGGTTTCACTGCCAGCTGGAAAGCAAAATGGAAAGAAGCAAAACAGCCGAGGATCCCAAACTGCAGCACGGTTTTCCCACGCCTTAGCCCTCAGGAGCTGCTAAGCTGTGCTTGGCTGCTGGCTGATACTGTTACCAGGGTGTTTGAGTGGGATTCTTCATCTGAAGTAACTTGACCTGAGATCATTTGAGATGTAGCTGCCTGTGGGTCTTGCACTCTGGTTTGTTTTGCCTTATTCCTGATTGTCAGCCTTCTGCCTTTCATGGATAATGTGATTTACTAGGCCTGTGTCATAAACACTTCTATAAATACTCAGATTTAACTGGATCTGTAATCCAGTATTTAATTATTTAACTACAATGCAGCATCCCACCAAATTTGTGCATGCAGTTCTTGATTAGAGCTTTTTTGGGAGAGAGGTCTAGTGTTTTTTGCATTGAGCAGCAGTACCACCAAGCAGAAGGTTCTGTGATCCTGTCTGTGATGTGTGGAGCTTGGACTTGAGAGGCCATTCTGGAAAAGTGAGTCATGCTAAACGAGCTGGGAAGTGCATGGATGTGGGGAGCTAAACACTGAGCTGCTTTTTTTAGCTTGGAGACAACAGTGCCCAGAGGTTGGAGCAAAAATGTCTCTTGTAGAAAAATTTGTCAAGAAAACCAGTGATTAAGGAATGTTTTTAGATACATGCAGTATCTTTATGTTCAAAAGGTAGCCACTGACCTTTGGAATTCTAGATCAGGAGGCAGTGGAAATTGTGTTGGGTAAGGTAGTGTGTTGTGGGTTTGGAAGCACTGGGAGAATTGAGTGGAATGCTTGAACAACCTAGTTAAAATGTGTATGTATATATTTAGTCCTAGCTTTTCCTCTCAACTTGTTCTTTGTGATGTAAAGATGACTTGTACTGTTCAAACTGTGCATGTATGCTATTATAGATACTTTATGCTTCCAGAGTGATCTAAATCAAAGTAGGTTCATTTTACTGACCTGCAGTGTTGAAAATTCTGGGTTTTTTAAACTTGGGTTGTGCATTGTCATCTGAAGAGCAGCTTTAAGTGTGGTTTTCCTCATGCAGGCTTTTCATGAGGTGGGCTGTTTAATATAGGTGGATGTTTGGGAGGAGTGGAGCTCTTCACTAGAGCTTGGAACCCAAGGTACCAAATGGAAAAAAATTGCAATGAGCACTGCTGTACTTTCAGTGGTTAGTACATGTGTTCAGAGAGGAATAAGGTTATTATTTCTGTTTCAAGAGATGATTGATGTCACTTCTGTGGATGTACACTCAGACAAAAGGTGGGACTAAACACTGGCTTCTCAGCTTCAGTGATGCTGCAGAGTTTTTTTAATACACATCTCAAGAGAGCCCTTTAGTGTGTGTTCTCTCCTGCATTTCCCACTGCTGTGTAAAAGAGATAATGAAATAGACAAACACCATGTGCCTGATGCTCTGGGACAGCCCCTGAGTCCTTAGCCTGATCTCTTGAATCTCTTCTCCCAGAAAAACGTTCAGGGAAGCAGAATCCTTCTCCTTGGGATGATGGAAGCAGAATCCTTCTCCTTGGGGTGATGATGCAGTGAAAAGCCGCAGATCCCGGCTGTTGGCAGAGTGTGGGGCAGAGCCAGCAGGCTGTGGGTGGGGTGCAGCTGTGGCAATGAGCAGTTTGCTGTGGTGACCCTGCCTCAGTGCTCTCCTGACTGCCTGCGCTCACTCCAGGAGCTGGCTGCCAGTGCTTGAAATACCTCAAGGAACTCTGAGGTTCCCTGTGAGAGGCTGTGGTGCATTGTGGATGTGTTAGACTATGGAAGACAAAGCTCTCCTTTCAGCTGATAAAATCAGTCAGATAATGGGATTCTGACCTCATTGCACTAATTGCTGGGGAACAACTGTTAAAAAATGGGCCCCCTGCCCCCAGTCAGCTGAAGGCTTTTATGATAAGACAATTGGAGAGAATCTGTTGGAATTTAAGGTGGCTGTAGTTTCACTAGGCGAGGACAAAGGTGAGAATCTGTGGGAAGTCATCCTGGTCCGTGTTGGAAAGAGCGCTGTGCTGCAGCTGAGTGCTGAAGGATGCTGTGTGTAGGGAAATGACCTCTTCGTTCCTTGTTCTGGGCTGGCTGAGGAAGATTCTGTTTTCTTTTCTTATACTTCCTCAGGAAGCTGAGTGTTTTGGATATTGACTTTGATTATGTTGATTTTTTTAAAGTGAATGATAAATATCACCCCCTGTGTATATAACAAACATAAGAAATTCTTATAAGAGCTTTAAATTTTGATGGTTCTGATAAGCACTTTTAATTCTTGTTCCCACAAGTGCAATCAAAATGTATTGATTTTGCATTTGACCTTTAGAACTTGGAAGTTCAATAACATCCTACTGCTGAACTGGACTTCCCCAGGAATAATGGAAAATTAATTTTAGAAGCCAAATTGAAATGCAGCAAGATGGGTGAGGTGTATGTATGTCTGGTGTGTCATTCTGAAGAGGAACTTTCACTCTAAATATAGTATTACAGATAATACTATGTGTGATATAGTATTATATAGTATACAGAGAGTAAATATAATATTTTTTCCCTTTTTTGACACAGCCCAATACTAGTTCTTCCTTCCCATTTTTGTCTCTTGAATAAGAACACTGTCACAGCTGTTATGATTTTTTCAGGATAAGTATAAATGCTTTTTGGCATGAACATTTTATTGTAAGTATGGTGTACACAACATGAGACTGCAAGCTTGAAGAAAAGCTGGTGTTCTTTCTGTGGTTGAGTTTGTGATCTGACTGTTCCTTCCTGTGGTTTGCTTGCTGTGGTTGAAAGAGCTCCCAGTTGTCAGGCACCTTTCCTCTCCCCACTGTGTTCTGTGGAGAACAGGAGCAATGAGCCCCCTGAGGTAGCAGGAGCAGTTCCTTCATTTTATTGTCCTTAGGACAGCTGTCAGTGCTGATCTGAAAAATCTGAGACACCAAATGCAACTTAGTGCTTCCCTCAGGAGGTTCCTCTTGTGTAGTCCAGAGGAAAATCTGGTTTAGGTAGATTGCTAGGTATTATTTTCTCTGAAAACGTAAAAATCTCATTGACCTTAGTGAGGAATGTATGGGAATGGATGACGACTGTAGATATTTAAGACTTATATTTATTTATCAAAAATTACTGTTAAACTTTACTAAGAAGTAATATGGTTTAAAAACTCATTTGACCTCACATATCAAAATTTGATCCCCATTGAGGGAACAATTCCTTAAAATCTATCTTGTTGTTTGGAGCACAATTCACTTCCATGAAAAGCAGTTGAGTTAAAATGGGAGCAATAATTCCTCCAGTAAGTCCCCCTAGAGCTGGAAAGAAACATTGAGAGACTATTCGGGCTTGGGTTTCAAGAGTGTACAGGAGCTCTGGCCTTAATCTGGGCTGAGGTGTAGAAATCTAAAAGGTGTTAATCTGCAGGAAACCTGCCCTTGGGAACTTGCATTATTTTAAGGTAGAATACTCATTTCTGCAGCTATTTTTTGAAGCTTTCCAAATGTAAACCAGAACTGCCCTCTCAAGCCTGTGGGTGGCTTCAGTGCTGCTGCTGGCAACAGCTTTTCACCTGCAGTGCAGGTAGACTGAGCAATGCCATTTGCAGCATCACTGCACTGCCCAGTTCAGTAGCCAGTGGTTTTTTGGGTTGGTGTTTTCCTATGTGCACACATACCCAGATGTGTGGGAAAAGGTAAAAGTTGGATGAGAAGAGGCATGGTATCAAACAAAACCCCACCAAAACGCCACAAAACTCCCCAATAAAAACAACCAAACCAGCCCTTGAGAAGAAGGACAAAACCCCCCAATAAAAACAACCAAACCAGCCCTTGAGAAGAAGGACAAAACTCCCCAATAAAAACAACCAAACCAGCCCTTGAGAAGAAGGACAAAACTCCCCAATAAAAACAACCAAACCAGCCCTTGAGAAGAACGAAAGAAATATGTTGAGAAGGAGAAGAAAAAATTGTTGTTGTTTGAAGGACTCTTACAAGCCCACAAAGGGAGCTTTCTGAAAAGATGTTTACTTTGAAATGTTTATTTCTCAGGGCAGTTCCAAAGATGAAAGAGTTGAACAAGATTTGATGTTTCCAAGATTTTGGGTAAATGATAAGTTTCATAACTTCCATATTGATGAATTGCAATGTCATGTATGACTCTGTCCTTTAAATAGTAATAAAACACCCAGCCCACAAACACATCCATTTCCCATACACAGAGCTAGGAATACTAATTGTCTCTAAAATGGTGTTCAGGATGAGCTTAAGGAAACTTTTCATTTTAACAAAGCGAAAGCATCAAATAAATCACTGGAGTCATGATACCATCATTCTTTCTGTTCTTTTTATTCTTAATATATGTGCTCAGTTCTGGGCTCCTCAGTACAAAAAAGACCAGGAGCTGCTGGAGAGGGCCTAGCATTGGCCACAAAGTTAATGAAGGGTCTGGAACATCTCTTAGGAGGGAAAAACTGGATCTGTTTAGTCTGGAGAAGACAGAGGGAAATCTCATTAATGCATATAAATAATCTCCCAGGCAGGTGCCAAGAGGATGGTGCCAGACTCTTCAGTGGTGCCCAGTGACAGGCTGAGGAGCAATGGCTATAAATTAAACACAAGAAGTTCCACCTCAGCCTGGAAGAACTTCTTTCCTTGGAGAGTGGCCCAGGGAGGGTGTGGGGTCTCCTGCTCTGGAGACATTCCTGTGTCACCTGCTCCAGGTCACCCTGCCTTGGCAGGAGGGTTGGACTGGATCATCTCCAGAGGTCCCTTCCAGCCTTAAAAATAAAGTGGTTCTGTGTGATTCTGTGGTGGTGGATAGCATGAAAAATAGAACACTTTGGGTATGGCCTAAGAGCAACATCGCAGCAGGGACCTCAGCTCATGGTAGCACAGGCTCATCCTTCTGCCTCAGTTGTCAGTGCTGAGGGGGGTGAGTACCTTCACAGGTCTTCTTCAAACTTCCCTTGGTCTTTTGTGAGTGAATGCAGTTCTTTACAGATAGAAACTAACTCAAGTAAGCAGTTTGTGTCCAAGCCAGCACTCACCTCAGACTGCCTTTGAACTGTTTTCACTGTTCTTGATTGGACTGTTTGGGCATGCAGAAAGAATGAAAATAACATATTACTTGCTTTGCGTGTAACTAATGGATATTTGATGTTTCCAAGTCTTGTGCATTTGAAATGGATGTATTAGTAAAATCCAGGGGAGGTGATAGCAATAGTGTGAACAAAGAAATGGAGAACAAAATGGAAAGACAGCTGCTGCAGAAAGGAGAAGGGCTTTAAAAATGCAGCCTCAGTCTGACTGAGCAGTGAGTGCCCTGTCCAGGTTTAAAAAGGCTGGTGAGTTTGTGAGGTGGTTTGGGGTTTTTTTGACATTTGTCCTGGGTTTTTTATGAAGTAGTAAGTCTTCTCACAGTTCTCAGAAGCATGTTACATATGGAATTTGTTTTGTTTCTTACTCATGGCTTAGCTGTTATCTTGCCCTGCTCCAACTCTGGGTTTGCCAGTTCTCCTAGATCCAGTGGGAGCAGTGCTGAGCTGGTTAAACTGGGTTTTATCAGTTTGTGCCATTTCCAGAGCCAGGGTGTTGTTTGCCCTGTGCGCCGAGCTGCAGCAGGGAGGGACAAGGACTCGGAGCCATGGAAATCATGGAAATCAGCGCCCTGAGCCAGGGAGCTGGGGCTGTGCTGCTGCCACAGGGCTGGACCTGCACGGTGCTGCCAGGCCAGGCACGCTGAATGAACAGGGTCAGCTTCTCTTGGTCATTGCAGGTAAAAATCAGGCTGCCTATTTCAATTGCCGTGTAAATTACACCTTTATTGGATTCCTGTTGCACCTTCTTCTGAACAGGAGCTACTTAGAGCTTTTTGCTGTGGAAGTTTAATTGCAGAGATGAGTCTTCACTTGTTGATGAGATGTTTAGCCTGAAAAGCTCTTGCCAAAACTAAGACAGAATGAGAACATCAGAAATAAGGAAGAAAATCAGTATTCCTTGACCGTTTAGCAAGCAAAACATTCTGTTTTGTTTCAGAGATGGCTTTGTGTGTGGAAATTGTTGCTGGTTTTGTATATATTTGGTCTGCATTTAAAAAGCTGGAGAGAAATAATCTAATTCTGGGGTAGAGTTTAATCAATTTATAATGCAAAGAAGCAACATTTGGTACTGATTTGAGGAGAATTACAGCTGTTAGGATTAAATATGTCACAGTTAAGTTGCAACAGCACTTTCAGGAGAAATGAACCCTGAAAGAGAAATGAGCAGTAATGTGGCACATCCTGACCCTTGAAATTGAAGCACAAAATGCAGAAAAAAAAATGCAGAGCTTTTTTGGCATTATGAGAAGAACTTGCTTTTTGAACCCAGTTGCAAGTTCTGATGTTCTGAAGTTGGATAAAGTTTTCAGAGGTGTTGTTTGTGAGAGTAAACACTCCTACTGCTGTTCCTTGTGATACAGGACTGGATTAAAAGTTTGGAGTACTTTTTGTTGTAGTGACTGAGTTACTGTAACTGAAACAAATGGAGATCAAAGTAGATTTTAAAAAAACCAACACCTCCATGTTGCAGGAATGTTCGTGTTCTGATTCTGTTCTTTAATTAGTGGATTGCATGCTTATGAGGGGGGTGGATATGGAGCAAAACACTGGACACTCCCTCTGGAAAGGTAGAAAATGCAGCAGCAGGATGTTCTCTGTGTATTTCCTGCTGCCTTCCTGCCTGTTTCCAGGCCCTGGGCTCTGCTGGGTTTTCCTCCCTCTTGCTATTTTGTCCTTTCCAAATGTTTGCTTGTCCTGGCACACTAAGTAGTGCTCTTTCAAGCAGAAATGCAGGTATGTCAATATTGTCATAGTGTTACTGTTTAATCTAGTTACCTTAGAGAGGACCTTGTAATTTCTGCAGTGCTACTGTTCACCAAAATAATTAGCCTACACTAAACTGCAGTCCATTAAATTTGACCTGTGTGCTTAATACAGTAGCACAGGCACTGTAATCTGTAGCTGGGTGTTCATGAATTAGTGGTAATTGGCACACAGTTAAAACAAGCAAAAGGAGAGTGTAAGTATAAATGTTAGAATATAAATACAGCTGAATGGATTACCTACGTCTACTACAATCTTAATGAGCAACCAAGAGAGCCTATATCACAAATGCTGCTTGTAATCCTTCCCTTGGAACTTTATAACTTCAAGCTCTGTAATGTCTTACCTCTTTTCCCCCCACCCCCTTCCACAGGGGCACAGGAAGTTCAGCTGTGACATATAAAGGCAGGAAATGTGTAATGAATGAGCCAGGCCAACTTCTTCTGTAGCTATTCTATATGAATATTAATGCTACTTTTGAATGTAAGTTTCTGCCTGGGGTATTACACAGCTATTGAAAGTGAAGTCTAATCTTTGGTTTTTTGTTGTTTTTTTTTTCTCCTTAGAGCACAACAATGGAAGAAACAGCTATATGGGAACAACACACGGTGACTCTTCACAGGGTGAGTTCATACAATTGCCTGTGTGTGCCTAACGCAGGATACTGGTAGTTTTTGAAAACAATAGGAAAAAGCCAGATGTCAGGAAGTAAAAGGAGAGGAAACTGTCATATTCTCTTGTTTAAATTTAGAAGTGTTGTAAAAGCTCCATGTGATAGCTCTGTTTGTTTGTTGGGTTTCAGAGATAAGCCTGCCTACGAATAAGCATGCTGGAAACAAAGCTTTAGATTACATCTGTACCAACTGAAGGGAGACAGAAATCTGTGTTCATGGCAGTGCTGTAAATGTGTGTGAAAGTTCTCAAACTTTATTTGCAGGGACATAAAGCAATGTAGTTGCATATAAATAAATGTATTCAAAACTGCCTTATTTGCTTGCCACTTTAAGTGGCTGGAAGTAGTGGTTCTGGGTGGTCAGAATGTGTACCCTGCACAAAGGAATGTGTGCTGGGAACCAGTGAATAGCAAAACTGCTTTTGCATTTAGACTGACTCCTCTTGTTTGAGTTACTCCTGAATGAAATGGAGGTCTGGTACAGCTATCATGAAGCTGTACAAGAGATTAAGGAAGGAATTAATTGCATAGGAAAGGTCAGAGCAGGGTGGGATGCCACTTCTGGCAGCAAGTTAGTATTAAAGCAGCCACGGAATCATGGTCCAAGTGCTGTATTCATCACAAAAAAAGAGAGATGTGCAAGTGTTTCCTCAAGGGGGCAAGTTATATCATTTGCCTTCAGTTCATCATAGAATAAAGGCATTTTAAAATTGTGCCTTTGGTGGGATGAATGGACCTTGGACAAAAATGCGTGTAGGGCAGCTGGGCAGATAAAATGTTAATTCTCTGTCAGACCTGCTAGCTGTTGATACTGAAGGCTTTAGTGTTTTTGATTCAATGTAACGGTTTGGGCAGGTGCCCTTTTGTGAAGGGAACAGTTACACTCAGTGTGACCCAAAGGCTGACAAAGTATCCCATCTCTGGCTGCGGCCACATTGAAAGGAAAGTATAAGTAAAAATGGAAATGTGTAGTGATGCTTATCTAGGCTACTCTTTAAGCTTCCAGCAGTTTTTAGGTCAACAAGTTTTTGAGCAAGAAGTGTTATTTCGATATATAATTAATTACCCCTTATGTTTTCATCTTGAAGCTGTCCAGTCATCCCTGTAATCTCTATAAAGTTCATTTTTTTGCTCATATTGCTGATAAAATCAGTAGTGCTTTATAGTCAAAACCAAACAAAAAATGCCATAGTATATAGTAATACAGGGTTGGCTCGAAGGCTTGGTGATAGCTTATTTTCTCTTGAAGGGGACCTTTTCCTGGTCAATTGGAGCAGTAATGTCAGTGACACCAGAAGTGAGACATTTAGTCCATGCACAAAGAAATAAGGAAATGCTGCACTATGGTGTTACCTTGAACAAAATTTTAAATAACTGGTGGGATCCAGAGATCTTGGTTTTGGTTGCACTTGCAGGATAGTCAGAAGTTCTTTTAGAGCATTGATGTGAAAGTATGATTTGATTATAATTTTGGTTATGATCTTTTATGTGTCAAAATTCTGCCAACTCTTCTGGTATGACTGTTTTGTTACCTGACTAAGTAGCTCTTAATTAGGTGTTGAAAGCTGATGATATGTACTGTTAATAACTTCAATAGCATTAATTTAGTCAGTTAAAAACAAACAGTTATTTCAATCTGCCAGATAACAAAACGAAACCCCTTACGCTAATATTTAACAAATATGTGCTTAGAGTTATCCTTAACACTGGGAAGAGGTTTACTGGTGAATTCCAAGACTGCTGTCAAAAGACTCGTTAGAAGGTCTTTTGGGAAGTAGAGGCTGGAATTTTTCACCATGATTTTTTGTTGCCTTTCTTTACCACCCTTCCAGTTTCTTGGAGTGACTGCTACGTAACTCTTAAGAGATTGAG
This sequence comes from Ammospiza nelsoni, assembly GCF_027579445.1. NCBI lineage: Eukaryota > Metazoa > Chordata > Aves > Passeriformes > Passerellidae > Ammospiza > Ammospiza nelsoni. The sequence goes on from NC_080646.1 coordinate 14,850,861, forward strand.
CCAGTCTCAGATTCAGCTAAAATTTATTTGGTAGCTACAGTTTATCTTTTATTGAGAGGGCTTCTGGGTTTATATACTTAATTGCAAAGTACGTGAAGGAGGAACCATGTAGTTTGTATATCACATGGGTTTTTTCCTGCTTGGAGCTAAGTTCTGTGAGTCTGTGGTAGATGTGTGTCCTTCCCCCAAAGCACAGACACCTGGTATGTACCTGCCTTTAGCCTGTCCCACACTGCATTCCTGTGGGAAAGTAGAATAGTTCAGCTTTTTTTTTTTGTGGATTTTTTTTTTTCTACAACATCTGACAGGTGAAGTTCTGATACAAGGATTTATTTAATGCAGTTTTACTTAAGGTACATGTTAGTATCTTTTATAATCTCTAGTGATCAGCATCTTGCTATGTCCAGACATGTCTAGGAGCTAGGCTCAGCACTTCTGATAGTCAGTTGTCTCTCAAGATGATGATAGGCAGCAGGATAAAATGGAAAGTAGGTAGGCTGGTTTTTACTAGAAGGCTTCTTATGTGACCACTTAAATTTTCAGCAGCATTTAGGATTTGATTTTTGAATTGAGAGTGTTTCTGAAGACATTGATTTATTTTATTAGAAATTCTTTATCTGACTTGTAGGCCCTTTTAACTGTCTGTGTATGAGACTGCATTGTTTCAGGGCTTCTGGAAGAGAACATCAAAGTATGAAATGTACTCATCTCCATACTGATTTGATTTGCAAATCTACCTTTAAAAGTAGTATGGCAAGCAGCAAGATAAGGTTATGAGTGAGTTTCTGCTGCCCTTAGCCTGATGTCTGTATTCCTTACCATAAGTGGAGAATTCTAAAAACATTTTTGTTTATGGTGAAGGAAAGATAATACTTAAATGAAGTTTGACATAAATGTCTTTGCTATTATCTCTTTTCTTCCTTTCCTTCCCCACCCAAATATGGTGCAAACTAAGTTCTGGTTTTTAAAGTAATGGAAAACTAAAAGTAGGAGTGTCATGAGAGGGGAAATATTACTGTTTTGGAAGGTTTTTTAATAACATATTTGTGTAGGCTATTATATATTCTCTTTGACTTTAAAAAATAAAACTTAAAAAACCCTCAGCTCTGGTCACAAGTGGACATTTCAGATCCTCCTTCATGGCACCAAGTTTCACTTAATTCTTGCATCCCAGCCCTGATTTCTGCTTGATCTGTGTGGGATGTATTTTGAAAACAAGTCCATTCATCCTCTAATGAATGAAAATGGATGTAAAAGAAGCAGTGAGGTGTCCCCTTCCCCAGTCCCCCACACTTAGATCAACTTCCTTCTTGGCAAAGTATGGACTAACTGCTTCTGAACAGTGAATCTCCAAATCTGTGTTTTAGTTCTGTTCCTATTCACTGCTTACAGGCAAGTCTGGAACATCTTTTTATGACCTCTGTTTTGGGAGGAAATAGGGAACAGGTTGGTTTTGGGCAGTAATTAATGTCCAAAAAGCTGAACATCATGTGTCTTGCAGCCAGATGCAGACTGCCATGTTGCCTCTGCTGTCACAGTAAGGTTATGAAACTCCTTGCTGAAGCTGGGTCATGTTTGTTAAAAAGTCAAAAAAAGGGAAGGTGAAGTCTGTGAAATAGAGGGGTGAGATTGACCCAAATCTGATATTTTCCATCCAGTGACTGCATTTTGTGTAGTTGAAAATTGCAGAATAAATTCTTGAGTAAAATACAGCATTTAAATGGTAATATCATCAAAATGTTTTCTGGGCAATGGTAAAAGAGCTGGATGGTTTGCAGATCTGTTATATTTAGAAAGCTTATTTCCCACCCTCGCTGCTTCCAGGCAGAAATGTAAGCATCATTGTTGTATCTTGAAATATCTAACAGGAATAACTTTTCAGAGGCATTGACCTTGCTGTAGTGGCAGGTCACCCTAGAGGGAAAAGATTGAAGCAAATTACTTTTGTTAAGATGCAGATGATTTGCAAGTGCTGACAAGGTTTTGATGTATTTAATGGTACAAGTGATCTTGGTATTATTCGTAGGAACTGAGCCTGCAGTCATACTCCTGTGTGCTGCAGTCCTGTCAGCTCCTGAGCTGCTGAGGTCGAGCTGGGTAAATACCATAATGGGAAAACTCAAAGAAAGTGTTGCAGGAAATGATATAGGGCTTGAGAGTTGCAGCTCAGTGCAATAGTTTGTTGTGCTTACTGAAGATTGAGGTCTTGCTGATGACCTCCTAAGGTCCAGGCCATAAAAATGCAAATGAGAACTCTAATCTCTTGGAAGAGACTGGGTAGTTACTCCAAAACTCTCTGCATTCTAAAAGGGTTTATTTTTAATCTATCTCCTGTTACTGGATTGCATAGCATTGATTGGTTCATTGATCCTGCCTTCTTTCAAAAACTTGTATTGATCTCATGGGATGTTTTTGTGTTTGGTATGGGAATGCAAATTGTGACCATTAAATACTGGAAAGTAAAAGTATTTCTCTTGTTTTTATAGGCCCCTGGATTTGGATTTGGTATTGCAATATCTGGAGGAAGAGATAATCCTCACTTTCAGAGTGGCGAGACATCAATAGTTATTTCTGATGTGCTGAAAGGAGGCCCAGCAGAAGGACTGCTACAGTAAGTGCCAAACTGTACCTGGGTGCTGATTCAGGGGCATTCATCTTTGTCAGTAGTAGCTTAACCTCCCAGTTGTTTTGGTCTCAAGTTGTCTGTCTGTAACTGTTAGAGTAGTAGGTTTGTAATGCAGGCAGTTTGCTTGGGGGCACCTATTCACCAATATTTTCTTTTTGGCATAAAGTATTTATTGTGTATCTTGTGATGTTTTTCATTAGAGAAAATGACCGTGTTGCAATGGTTAATGGAGTTTCAATGGATAATGTGGAACATGCGTTTGCTGTTCAGCAGCTGAGGAAAAGTGGGAAGAATGCCAAAATTGTAAGTGAATGTCCTGAAGATTTAAAGTTCCATAGTCATAGAGCAAAAGTGAAATAGTGTAATGTCTGCCATGAAATTCAGGCATGATGCAAGGTACTTGAATAACACCTGTGTGATGTGTCAGGTTAAGTGATGATCATGGTATGTTTTTCAAGTGGGTCACTCAAAATGTTTTTCAAATGTGAATAATGATGGTTGCATAGTGTGGCACAGGATAATTCAGACTCCTTTTCTTTATGGTAAAGTTCTCAGATTGCCAAATTGTGGCAAGTCAGCTTTGTTTAATATTTGTTTACTTTGTTGGATACACTTTTACTTAGTTTTTCAAAGGCTGGTGTATGCTAAAGGACAAGCTGTTCAGGCACTAACAGTTCTTTTTGTGCTCAGTAATCACTTTGCCAAAATAAGTCTAATTACTTTAATTCCTATAATTTTGTAGGCTTATTCTAAGTGGTTGGTTTTTGAACTTTTGCAAAACAGAAAAGGGTCATCACCAAAGGGTAGTAGTCCAGCTTTCTGTAGAAGTTTGGGGGTTATGTTACAAAAAATAGAATAAAAAATGCACAGCATTTAGAAGTTGCTTAATTAATGAAAACAGACTTCTAGCTTCTTGTAGAAAAGCTTTTCTGCTGACACGTTTTTAGTGCATTTATGTGCTTTAATGCAGTTGCAAAGAAAGTGTGATGTTTTGCATTTGTAGATTTGGCAGCAGTTCTTTAAAGCTTACAGAAAGCAATGTGTGGCAAGCTGTGCAGGGCTTTCAGTATCTTAAATATTTAGTGTGTAGATTTAGACTAAAAAAAGGTAATTAATGAAAACTTTTTGGTAGAACTTGGTTTTGTTCTGCAATACATAGCAAATAAATCTCTGAACAAGGCTGGCTCATATTCTGGAACCAGCTGTCTCTGTTGTACAAACCAACTTTGAACTTCCCGAGTGACTGCTTCCCTTCCTCCATGTCTTGCATAAACATTTTTTTGGAAGACTGGGAGACTTCAAAGTTGAGGAGAATCACTGTCAATAGCATACTGAGTATGCACTAGATTACATGTTAGCAAGAAGGGGTTTTAGCAGTGCCAGTAACTGATTTTGTGGTTTTAAGCAAAGAGAGGGCGTTCAAATATGCAACTCTGAAGACAGAATATGGTGTTGTGCTACAAAGGCACAAGGATTGTTACCCTTTTTTGCCACTTGTGCAAAAACATTAAAAAGGACTAAAACAACTGCAAAAACAGGTTTCTAATAATCTTTATTGATAATAAGAATTAATTGGATATAATTTTTTAATGAGGCTGCAACAATTCAGAGCATTCACCAATACATCTGCATGTTGTGAATGCTGGGATTAGCTTGGCTTCTGACATTAGTGCCACCATTAGCATTCCACAGCCAGAGGCTGATTGCTGCTGTTGGGTTGCAGACTATCCGAAGGATGAAGAAGATTCAGATCCCAGTGACTCGAGCAGAGCCTGACCCGGTGTCTGAGAACGAGGACGACAGCTACGACGAGGAGATCCGCGACCCCCGCAGCAGCCGCGGCGGCCCCAGCGCTGGCAGGAGGCACGAGAAGAGCTGGGTCAGGGAGCGCAGCGCCAGCAGGGACAGGAGCTTGTCTCCCAGGTCAGACAGGAGGTCTGTCACCTCCAGCCAGCCTGCCAAGCCCACCAAAGTCACACTGGTGAAATCCAGGAAAAATGAAGGTAACTTGTGTGGGCATCTCTTGCTAAAACTTTTACTGCTTTCCGCAGTGTTGTGTGGGCTGAATGAACAGTGCTGTGACCAGTTTGTCCATTTTACCAGTAGCTGGCTGAAAACTTAAAAAGTGCTATTCTATTTCTTATTCTGTTTTTCATATTCCAAAATCTATGTGCTTAGTTAAGGGTAAAGTACTATATAGTGTAAATAAATTCCAGCTGCAGCCAACATCTGGTAGTCAGCAGTTACATACCTATGCTTTAGCTGTGTCTTTGTTTGGGTATCCAAACAAGCTGGGTGTCTTGTTTGGAAGAAGAAAAATTGTAGGTAGCACCTCAGTTAAGCTGTTGAACTACAGCTCTGATTATAGGCAGTGTTAGAAAAAGAGACTGATATAAAGGTAAAGCTGTGACATATCCTGTTACAGCCCATTGTGTGCCAGCTTCACTCTCCCCTTTGTGTTGCCTGTGTAAATGCTATACAAATCAGTGTTGTAAATCTCCAGATACCTCCCTCTTTTCTACTGTAACTTCATCACTTTTCTTTTTTCTTTTCTTATGTAGAATATGGTCTGCGGTTGGCAAGTCACATATTTGTGAAAGAAATATCACAGGATAGCCTGGCAGCAAGAGATGGCAATATCCAGGAAGGAGATGTTGTACTGAAGGTACAGTGTATGGTGATGATGGTTGTTCAAAGGCAAAACTCACTGATACAACTCTGCCTAGAATTGGCTGTGCCAGTAACATAATTATAGCTAATAGAAGATGTGTCACTTTTCATTAAATTATTTTAAAGATCAAATTTAATATGAATCAGCTTCTCTAAGAAAACTGAAATTACTAAGCCTTTTTGGTATTATTCCCAAAGTGTAATTGAGACAAAAAATGCCTACTGTAAATACATAATAAAGACAATTGGAAAAGTATTGAAGCTTTGCTTAGTTATAAGTAAAATGTGGAATTGTGCTACTGTGCAGCACTTAAACTTGCCTTCGGGTTAATTTTTTTGTTTGGTTGGTTTTTTAGTGAAATAAATATACCCAGGGGTTAATTTTTTGTGCCCCACCCCTGGCAGTGTCCAAGGCAAGTGGATGGGGCTTTAAGGATCCTGGTCTAGTGGGAGGTGTCCCTGCCCATGCCAAGGTGGTTGGAACTGGATGATCTTTGAGGTGCCTTCCAACTGAGGCTATTCTGTGATTTTAATTCCTATTAACAATTTTTATTTCAAGATAGTTCTGTGGATATGTTGGTGCGGAAAAATGGACCATTCTTTGCTCTGAGTATAGCAGTGCTGCTTCAAAAAATATAACTAATCTTTTACAAGTTTTGTATTAGTGCTAGATGCTTTAACTTTGAAACTTGAAAATAATTTTATATTATGCAATATTTTGGATGAGTCCAATGGTCTTTCATTTTATTGTAGCAATTTGATAAATATTTTAACTACTTCCAAATATCATCAGATAGAACACCTCTCTTTTTGCTGGTGAGTCACTGGGATTTTTTTAGTAAGTTTATATCTGTTCTTTTTTACTGCTCTCTTCCAGATAAATGGCACAGTGACGGAAAATATGTCCTTAGCAGATGCCAAAACATTAATAGAAAGGTCAAAAGGCAAATTGAAGATGGTTGTTCAGAGAGATGAACGAGCCACACTGTTGAATGTCCCTGATCTTTCTGACAGTATTCATTCTGCTAATGCTTCAGAAAGAGATGGTGAGTATAAAAACTTGATTTCTAAAGAGGAAAGAACTCCCTATGTTGTCAAGATTTGAAATAGCTAAGTGGGATGAGAGGGTGGGGAGGAGAAGAGTTAAGAGCAAGATTGTAATAGGGGTAAATTTTTGTTTGAATGTGATTGAAATCCACTCCTTCAAAAATGGTGGAGAAAAAGTTACAGTCCCTGTTCTTGTGGCTGTTCTTTCAGGAATATTAAGTTTGGTTTTCGTGTAATAATAAGCATAGATTTAACATCTTCATAAAAATTCTCTGCAAAAGCTTATTCCCATTTAAGCAGGTCATGCCACCATTTAAATTACGATCATTTCATGAAAAAACAACTTTTATTTAACAGACATTTCAGAAATTCAGTCGCTGGCATCAGATCATTCCAACCGATCACATGACAGGCCCCGCCGCAGTCGTTCACGATCTCCTGACCAGAGGTCAGAGCCTTCAGACCATTCCAGACATTCTCCACAGCAGCCCAGCAACGGCAGGTGATGGCAGCATTGTATTATTTTTAAATCAACTATTTAATGTAACATATAAGTTATAGGAGTGCTTGGATTTATAAGGTGTAACAAATGTGAAGCAGAACTATGGAGGCAGTAATATGACATTCTTTGTCTCTAGAGATGCAGATTATAATGATCTGAATATTTTAGACTTGAGGAGAGACTGAGCCTTTCTTTAGTGTTACATCATCTTTAAACATAATCATAGAGCATGGTTGTATGAATGACAATATAAGTTTGATAGCAATATATATTGCTAAATGATGTGTAGTTGTATTTTAGTTTTAGAAAGCACTTAGCTGCAAGTAGATTTGAGATGACCTGTTGCATGTCCAGCCTGGGTAAACTTGCTGAAATCTTGCTTTGTTTAGGCATGGGGTTGTCTTATGTTTCTGAATACATTTAGTTCCTGCAAAACAAGGTGTATTTCACAACAGGTTTAGCTTTTGCACTCTATTATTAATATTTGAACTTGGTAATGGAACATTGATTATCATTCTTTAGTACGCAAGTCTAATTTGATATGAATTCAGAGAGAAGTAATGTACTGTATGGTTTGGAGTTTTTTCTCCTGAAATATGAAACTTTAGTCCTGAATAACAAATTTGCCCAGTTTTGCATTTCCACAGTTTGGAAATAGACGTTTTAATTTACTGAAATAGCGTTTCAGTGTTGAATTTCAAATTCTATTAAATATTTGAATGAGCAAAATTTCTTTTTTTGACTGCTCATAATAAGATGGAGCAGAAATTAGAATTGATCTGTACAAATTTCAAATTCAGAGCCTCTATCTGAATATTTTTAGATGCTGTTCAAAAACTCTGAAAAACCAAATTGCAGCTGGATATTTCATTAAAGATATGCCTGATTGCTTATTAATAAAATTGGTTTGCCCAAGGGGAAAATAACATACCTTCAAGGCTTTTAGAGTGTTTTAAAGATCAATACAACATCAAGAGAGATTGTACCTGCATGTACACCTGCTTGGGGTTATAGGTTACAGACATTTTTGCTTCTCTTATGTGTGCATTGTTCAGAGGGACCACAAGGCATGAAAGCTTGTTTTTAGGTAGGAACCACATTCATTGAAAACACTTGAAAGCAGGATCCCAGAGGCAGGGCTTTGATTGTGAAGGTTGTGAGATCTCTGCCATATTTCCAAACTGTTTGTCTTGACATGCATTTCTAGTACAGCCTGATAGAGCTTGAGGAGAGAGGAACCAAAAAAAAACCTGTTAGAACTATGACTGCCTTAGCCTAGTGTTAGTGCTTTCCTGTCCTATTGCAGAGGCTTAGGTAGATGGTCACTTCCTCCCTGTAGACCAAACTGTGTAAGAACCAAACCTTCCCCAAGAGGGAACTTTGAAGTTATCTCAGCTCTGAATGCATCCGTTACCTCTTCTGTACGAGCAAGAGCTGCTTGGCATGGCTTGACTTCCTTTGCAACATGTCCCTTTCAAGATGAGAAAATCTGGGCCCTGAGCCATGTGAGGAAAAACATGTTGAGAGCAACTTCTCTTTGAAATGGTTGTTTGTGCAAATTTAAATCTACTGTGAGATCAAATTAGTTGTTAACTCCTTACTCTTTTTTGAATTTGCTGGAAAATCTGGAGGAAGAAAAAGGCTTGAGAAAGGGCCGAGGAAGCAATGCGCAAAAAGTCTTCCAAGTGAGCTTGAGGAGGATGTTAAAAATGTATTGAAGATAATGAGTCTTTATTTAGCCACTGTTCTGCCAAGTGTTTGTATGTTAATGAGGAGGGGAGTTCCAGGGGAATCCTCTTAGTCCTTGAGTACAGACTGACGTTTCTTGGTTTGCACTAGAGTACAGAAATCTGCTAACAGATCTGCCTCAGTATTGTTTTGGGGTCTGGCAGGGTCTTCAGTGTTATCCACCTTCCAATATTCCTCACTGGTAGGTACAGCAGGCTGCTTGCAATGTTCTGGGTATAGGGTTTCCAGAATAATCGCTGTTTGATCATTCTTTAAAGCATTAAATAGTGCTGTAGTTTTCTTTGGTCTAAAGAAAGTTCACAGATGTCTCTTGAACAGTCTTTTAAAAACTCAAATTCTAAAACATTTTTCTTTACTTACTCACAGAAAGAGCTAATTTTGCTTTCTATAATCTATGAAGAGTTGTACTTAAAAAGTTATAATGAGCAAAAGAGGTCTCTGTAGCCAAGCTGGAGATTCCCTCAGGACTAGTAGCACACATCCTTTCTTGGCTATCTGCTCTTACTGCTGGCACTGAGCAGCTGTTGAGCTGGGCAAGCTTTTGGTGTGACCCATCCCAAAGACTGGCATTTAAAGCCAGGTGCTGCCAATCTTCCCAGATGATATCTGGGCTGCCCTTTACTAATTGAAAGAATTTCTGCTTGGGAACTCAGTCTCCTATGCTGACTTCCTCACCTAGATACTAGAATAGCAACAACATCCTTTGATACATTGCACACTTCAGCCTCAGCAAGTAGGATTTGAAGAAATCACTGTAGAGATCATCATTATTAGTGGAAGGATGAAGCTGACTTCTGTAATACCCTTGGCAATTTATATGTAGGGTGAGAGGTTGGTTGTTCTTTCCATTTTCTAAACAAGCTAAAAAACTAGAATATAAGATCAAAATCAGCCCTGTTTTTAATGGCTTTAGGAAGATGCTACTTTGCTCTTACTCTTCTTATGCTAAAGAGTTTGAGATGTGCTAAAATCACATTTGGGAAGAGCCTGCAAGTTCATATTTTCCATAATTTTCTGTAGAGACAAACATTGTGTGTTGCAAGTCATCTCTTGCTCTGCATTAGTAGCACTAACATGTAGCTGAATGTATTTTGTAATTTTAACATGTTTCTGGTAAGTGCACTTTGAAAAGATGTCAGGGAGAGGAAGTGAGGTAAAGGGGGCCCTGACACAGCACAGATGTTAAACAATAGTGTCACAGTGCACACAGGGAACAACGCTTTTGTCTCTTGGGAAGTGCAGCTGTCAGTTTTATACAAATTTCCCTCACCTGGAACCAGTGGTGGCATCAAGTTGTTTCCTGTATCAGCTTGTAATGTGAAATATTCAGGGTTTACTGGAAAGTTTAAGCAAAATCAAGGAAAAAAATCTACTCCCCTGCTTTTCTGATGTTTCCTTTTTGTTCTAGCAACTTTTTCCCATTTAAAATTTCATGTGTTAGGTAGACTAGACCTGACTGTTAGTAGGCTTTTGAGTTGCAGTGTGTATTTGCCTGCACACATTGCAGCAGTCCAGGAGCCTGTTGCTTCAGATACTCACCTGACTATTTTATGCTGTGCCCTCAGTGTCTGTATTTTAGTTACTGTTCTTGAGATCTTCCACATTTGCATTCTCTTGATGTGTACAGGAATCAAAGCAGCATAAAATTACAATGGCTTTGGACTGTGTAGGGGAAATGTAAAATGAATTTTGTCTTTGTGTACTAACTATAGTATTTTTTGCCTTATTTTTAAAGCAAATAAGCAGATATTGTTACTTGAGAGTAATGCTCCTTTCAAATGTTAGGAGATGCTTGGAAACAGGTGGAGAGGGCTCATGGGGAAACTAACTGTAGTGTCTGATTAACTAGTGCTCATTATCCAGAAATCTTTGGGGAGTGGAATTAATTGCAGCTTATAACATTACAGAACTTTTTTGTTTCTAGGACACTTAGCATGCATTTAAATAGCTAAATATTTGTACCTGTTTTTAATAAGCCAGGAACTATTTTCAAGGGAACGACCAGTCCAGTCATGTTTTAGTCTGATACTGTCTATCTTATGCACCTAAACTGGAAATCCAAAAGAGGAATAAGAAAATTTCTATCTGTGATGTTTGGGAATGAAGTAGAAGGATAAATGCTTACTTTTTACTTTGTTAGACATAGTAAATCAACTGTGGGATTTTAATCAACTGTGGGAGCCTCCAAAAGGGACTCTATCTGGATAAAAAGAGGCATGAATAGGGATTTTAAATAAGCTAGTGTGCTTGTTTTTATCAATGACTTAGAACAAGATGGTTGTTTATAATGCAAGAGTGCTTCTCTTCACAGTTTGTTGTGGGGATTGGAGTACTTTCTTGTATTCTGTTTAGCTGCCTTCAGGCACATGGTTTAAAACTGGCAGAGGAATGCACTGAGAAGTTGTAGTATGTCTTGGCTGAATAGCTAAGCATTGTTTCTCATATTTTAGACTTCATTTTGCTTCAGGAAAGCACATTCTACTTGTGTTTCAATTTTTTTTAAAATTTCTTTTATTCTTTACTGCATGTCTTGGATGAGCAGACTTGCTGGAATCTCTTTTCTGAAGTCATATTTCTGACTCTTGAAGCATTATTTCTGATGAGGATCTTATCAGTCTTAGCTCTGTATGAGGATTTGATCCATTTGTGCTTTATGGGCAGGGATGCTCATTATTGCCCAGCAGCACCATCTAGCTGTTAGTAGTGCAGGACTCCTCTCTTTTTTCCCTCCAGTACAGAAGTCTTCTTTATGAGAGCAGATGGGTTTGCACCTTCTGACCAAGCCATTGTTATTCTTGAGAAAATACCTTTTTCCCCACTTCTTGGCAAGTCAGTCTGGTACTAAATGAAAGGCTGCTATTTGTGTCTGTCTTACTTCAAATATTCTTTAAATCCTTGTTTAATTGCCAAGTCCCAGGAAGGAAACCTTATTTTTCTAGCTCATTATTAATATTCATCTGTTCCAACCCTATTAAATTATTTAGTGTTCATCAGATAGCAGTGTAGTGGTTAACATTTCAACATGCAGCACATGTTCAGTTCTGCTGTAGTACAGCTGGTAGCTGTAGCTCAGTACAACAATACAAGAATACCTGATCATCTTTTGGACTCAAGGAATAGAAATTATATTCTGTAGAATTTTCCTTGTTTTCATCATTTTAAAACAAGATAATTTGTCCTAACTTCCTTCAGTTTGTGCTCCAAGTGTGTGTAAGAAATGCATAAGAAGCAACAAATTGTGTTTTGACTAAAATGTGTGGATGAGATGCACTCTCCTCTTGTCATAGCTGTGAATTGAGGGCCTTATCCTCTGAGGAGATGAGAAATGAGGAACATATTTACCTGGGCCTTGGCAGGGCTTTGCAAGGATAAAAGTGCCACACCAGCAGCACTTGTGTTTCAGGGCAGCTGACACAGAAGGAGCAGATAAATTAGCTTGGTCACAGCAAAACCTAAGAATTAAGTCTAAAGATCCATTATTTCTATAGGAAGGAGTGAGAAAAAGACTGTTGTAATGGATTTTCTTACTTTCTTCCCTTTGCTTCTCAGTTCTTTATATATCTATCAATATACAGCATATGTGTGTGAAGCTTTAGAGTCTGTGTCCCATGTGCTGCTGCTCTCTTAACTGCTGTATCTAGGGAAGCCCTTTGTTAATGCACTATTAGGGACAAAATACTAAGATTTAGAAATGGTAAAAACTGTTAATAATGTGATAGTCTAAGAACAAAACCTTCCTAAATAGTGATGGTGATCCCTTACCCTCAACCTGATGAATGAAAGTATTTATTGCTTAGTCTTAGTAGACTAAAGGTCATAGAAGCAGTTCTGTATGCAGAGTGGAATCTTTTTTTCTGATATAGTCATCGAAGCAGAGAAGATGAGAGAATAACTAAACCTGGAGCTGTCTCTACACCCGTAAAGAATGCAGATGATATTTCTAAAGCTGTGGAAGAGGTGACAGTTGAAAGAACTGAAAAACAAACTCCACCACTCCCAGGTAAAAGCATTAAAATATATTAATTATTTGTGTTGTTGAGAATGGATGACCAGGAAAGACTTAATGCTCTTGCATGTTTGTGGAATGACTTTCAAGTCTTAAAACAGACCAAGTCTTAATTTTTTTTATATCTGGATACAAACAGTCTTTGTAACCATAATCTCATTTATATGTTAAGAGTTTTGGTCCTGAAAACCTAACTTGTGGGTTCTGGCATTATATAGGGGGTCAGATTTCAGTGTTTAAGGTTATAGTTATAAGTGATGGTTGTAAAAAGTTTTGTACTGATTTCTCAGACAAGATTAAAATCTGTCATTTCTGAGTGTTCAGCAGTAAATGTATTCTTATGGGTTACTGTAGCAGATTATATTTGTAACAACGATGTATTTAAGCCAGTTTAGAGCTTCTGTTCCCAAGATACAACTCAGAACACTCCAAAATGCTTTGTTCATATAGCACTTAACTGAAGTCAAGGACAAAGAAGGCAGGTTAACAAATGCAGTACAGCTAATCAAACCAGAACAAAATCTCTTCCTTTTTTCCCAAAAGGAAAGGATAGGCTAAATGGCAGCAGATAAAAGCCAGATGGTGTAAAAAAGGAAAAAAACAAAACAAACAAAACAAAAGATGATACAGGACGCTGTTCCGGGCAGGCTGGCACTTACAAGATTTTTGTTTACAGAATGAGGCACTTCAGTGAAATTACAAGTGGAGAAAGGAGCTGTGCAGATGGTTTAGAGGGAGCTGTTACTGAAAGGCTGGGTGCAATGAGAGAATGCACATTCAAGCTTGAAAATAGTTGAGGACCTAAGGGATGAGCAGTGACACTTCTGCATGTAGTAGTCAGTAGATTAGTGAAGAGCTGAAAGGGTTCTGATGTTGATAGACTCTGAAAGATCTTGAAAATAAGAACAGTAAGTTTTCTGATACAGCAGCCATTATTAAAAATATGGTCCTAAGAGCTGACCTTTTACAGCAGTGTTATGAAGAGAGGCAAATGAAGTAATTTTTATTTGCCAAGATGGAAAAGGATGTGGTAGTCAGATTAGAAAGATGAATTCTGCAGTTCTGTAAGATACTGAAGATTAATAATTGGCATAATACCAAGGCAGCCAGATAGGCAACCCTTAAGATGGTTCTTAATCCAAAATAATGTACTGATAATTGGTCTGAGGGGCTAGCAAGCCAGTGATAAATAGTGTTGGGGGTTTTGTTGGTTGGTGCGGAAGGAGAAATGTTCTGCTCTTGCATGAATGGAAAGAGGCACATGGAAATTCTTAGTTTGGGTGGGAGGAGTTGTAGATCAGTACATAAAGCTAATATTTAAATTAATGTCTGCAGATAAAAATCACTTGCCCAAGAGAAACTGAGATTAAAAAGTGTAGTAAAGGACATCATCATTAACAGCCTCACAAAAGCTCTGGGGAAATGAGGATCCTTCCAAGACTGTAATAAAATGTTAGAGAGATGGTTGGCAGAATATGTGATGGTTTGCTGCTTAGACTGGGGGCAGGGACAAGATGACTGTCATAATTGATTGTGTCAGAAAAGGATGGGAGGAAGATATTTGTTGGGAGGGTCAGAGACTTAGCCTAGCAAAGGTTCATTAGAGACTTCATGGAAAATGTTGCGTTACTGTATGGGAAGGACCAGAATGGAAAATACTGTGTTACTGTATGGGAGGGACCAGAGTCACATTAGAAATAGGCATAATTACCCAATTGTTGCCTGAAATTCCCAATTTCAAACTAATCTGTTCAGTGATTTGAAAGGAACATGGTGCAGTTGTTGTTAAGATCAGGAATATTAGACTAGCTCAAAGTCAGCCTTGTTTGAAATAATTTTTTTTCCTAATGAGGTGTGAAGGAAGTTTGGGAATATTTACTGAAGTAGTAGTTAGGCCAGTAATCACACTGCTCTGAATGGCATGATGAGATTGTCTTCTGTTGTAAGTTTATTAGTATTTTACTTTTAAGTACGTCTAAGTGGGGTGGAGGGAAGGCTACTGAACAAGTCACCAAGTCTTAACTAAGTTAAACTTCACATGTACATCTTTAAATGACCAAATGGACATTGGGAATCTTTGGTATTTTCATAGAACCAAAGCCAGTGTATGCACAAGGAGGTCAGCCAGATGTGGATTTACCAGTCAGTCCATCTGATGGTCCTTTACCCAATTCAACCCATGAAGATGGAATGCTCCGGTAACGTACCTCTGAACTCCCTTTGAACCTGCCTGCTTCTTATCAAACCAAACTTTTATCCAGGGTAGTCAATAACCTCTCTCTGTGCTCTCTTACCGTGTCCAGTACTCTGTCCTGACCCTTCTGTTCACAAATGATAGGATGAAGACATGAGATTTATTTCTGAGACTTGTAGGCATTTACACTGTGTTATTTCCCATTGTAAAGTCTATTCATTTCTATGGAAATTAACCCTTAGAATAGCCAACAGGTGAAAAGGATTTCCAGGGTTTGTCTCTCACTCCTCTGTCCCCATCTCCAGAGAGAGGAAAGTTACTGTAGTATATTATTTACCTGTCATAGTAATTGGAGAGCAGTGAATAAAGATTTTTGCAGAAATGTGCAATGTCCCAGCATGGAAATAAGTCTGCTTCAACTGGCATCTCCTTTATGGGCGTTAGTGTACTTGAGAATAGATTCTAGTTTGGTTTGACCTCAAATTCATCTTGATCTCTTCAGAGCCAAAATAGATCTGTATGCCAGCAGAGCTCTTTAAAAGGAAGAATGTTTTTGGAAGAGAGAGTCAGTGTCTCACATAAACACTATGAGTGTAAGACAGACAAACCATACTAAACATGTACATGCAGGTGGGTTTTTTGGAGTACTGCTATTGAGCATGTTGTATTGCTGCAGTTGATGAGCAGTTAATGGTATGTATAGCAAAACATATGCACTAATTGACTAACAAGCAGATTACTTCTTTGCATGTTTCAAATTTACCAGGGTATTTTGGGCTATTACACCAGTAAGTGGAATATTTTCTAAATTTCTAGGCCAAGCATGAAACTGGTAAAATTCAGAAAAGGAGATAGTGTGGGCTTGCGACTAGCAGGTGGCAATGATGTTGGCATATTTGTAGCTGGTGTTCTGGAAGACAGCCCTGCAGCAAAAGAAGGATTAGAAGAAGGGGACCAGATTCTCAGGGTATGTCAAAACTGTTAACATTACAAATGTTTTGTTGTACCAAAGTAGGTTTTCTTTCTGTAGGATTGAATATTTTGTCTTCGTAGTTCATACACCTTTTTTTCTGTATGTATTTATTAGATGATTTACTAGGAGCAAGATCTCTTTTTACTGTACTGTTGCTAGGAAGGTTAGTAAGTTTTTGACATGAAATTTTGTAGTCTAATTGAGTTTATCAAGTTATTTGATTTCATGTTGGGTGACTAAGTTGTCAGAGTGCTCTGTGGGTCACTGATGTATATAGGGGCTCCGTAATGAGTATTAAGTGAACAGCTACCTATTTTCCTGGAAGCTGTGCTTTTACTGAGAAATAAAGTGGGACTCTTTAGAGGTATGAGGAGCATCCTGAAATATGTGCACTTGGTATGTATGAAATTGAGTAAGAAAAAAATCATAGCAATAGATTCATATTTTCTATTGTATAATTAAATCTCTGTAATAATTTCATATGCTAATTCAAACTGACTGCTTCATTGATACCAGGTAAATAATGTAGACTTCACAAATATCATCAGAGAAGAAGCTGTCCTTTTTTTGCTTGATCTTCCTAAAGGCGAAGAGGTCACCATTTTGGCACAGAAGAAAAAAGATGGTAAATATTTGTATATTCCATTACCATGGAAATTATGTAATAGACTGCTTAGAACAGCATTAAAAACTCCAGTGAGCAATAACTAACTGCTGGCCTGCAGGAAATTGGCACCTTAGACTATTGAGTCCTTTTGCCTTTGGGATAGGTGGCCGCTGCAAATGGAGTGGAGACTGATCTGGTGCCAGTATACACGCACCCACACCCCCCTAAACAAACAAACAAAATCCCAAACAAAAAATGCCTCTACAGAATAGCCCCTACCACCTAAGCAATGTCTTGGCATTATCCTTGGAGGAAGTAGAAGAGTCAGTTGTGATTATGCCATTGAAAATGAGTGGTTATGCTGATGTGTTTGTACATACAAACTTCTTTTCTCAAGATGAATTCCTTCCAGGGTGAATGAAGTAAGCTTGCACTTTGATCAAATTCTTGACTATAAAAGTTGAATTCATGTTAGTAGAGTTTACTATAAATAGTTATGGTGCTTAAAATAGAGCAGCTCTGAGACATTGAGGCTTCTTGAAGTAAAGTACATTTAGAACAAGGAGAATTAAGGTGAGGCATTGCTTTGTGTAATTCTTGTGAGCATTATAACATCACTTGAACTTACATAACACTTGGTGTTTTGTGATTTCTTTTCCTTCTTTCAGTCTATCGTCGCATTGTTGAGTCTGATGTAGGGGATTCTTTCTATATCAGAACTCATTTTGAATATGAGAAGGAATCTCCTTATGGACTAAGTTTCAATAAAGGTGAAGTGTTCCGGGTGGTGGACACTCTGTACAATGGCAAGCTGGGTTCATGGCTGGCCATTCGAATTGGGAAGAATCATAAGGAAGTGGAAAGAGGTATCATACCTAACAAAAACAGGTACGATCCTGCAATAGTTAAATTACTGATTCAAAACCACAGCTTTAAATAGCATCTGTATCATGAATGACTGGGCTTCTTGCAGGACACAGGTTTATAGAATTGTTCAGTAAGAAACAGTGTAAAACATCTGTGGATTTGCTTTTGACTTGAATAAATCTTCTTTTCAATACAAGAGATAATACAAGGATGTAATAAGGTTTAGAAATGTGATACCAGGCTCAGTAGTTGTCTTGTAGCTCATAATACTACAAGCAGTGGCAGTGTTTTTTTTGAGCATGTGAGCTTGCTAGTCAGGCATTACTCCAGAAGCTGACTTCTTGGTAACTGGGATTTTTGTCACCTTAGAGCTGAGCAGCTGGCTAGTGTACAGTACACGCTTCCAAAGACAGCAGGAGGAGACCGAGCAGACTTTTGGAGATTCCGAGGCTTGCGGAGCTCAAAAAGAAATCTCCGGAAAAGCAGAGAGGATCTTTCTGCCCAACCTGTTCAGACCAAGTTTCCTGCCTATGAAAGAGTTGTTCTTCGGGAAGGTACGGCTTCACTCTTACTGCACTGTACAGCTTTGTGTGCTTTAGTTTGGAAAAACCAATTTAGTTAAATGTGTCTTGCATTTGGTTTAAGCAGTCAAGATATATTGACTTTTCTTTTTTCCTTCAATTCTAGCTGGGTTTCTGAGACCTGTAACCATTTTTGGTCCAATAGCTGATGTTGCACGGGAGAAACTTGCTAGAGAAGAACCAGATATCTTCCAAATTGCAAGTAGGTGTGAGATCAGGTTTTTCTGCAGTTAGGAAATAGCTTTCTTTGGGTAGATTGTTTCTACATTATTACTTTAGTTAACGTATTTAACAAGACATTGACAATATAAATGTACAGACTAAATGTAAGTTCTTCTACTACATTGCTGCTAATAATTCTCTTAAGACATATTAGTTCTATTTATAGCCACCTCAAATTTCATTTTAATTCTGTATCTCATCCTATTTTTAAGTGCTTTTGTAAAGATGTGATTTTTATGGCCATAATGGTGGTTAGACTTTCATGTATGATACATAATCAGAAGTGTCTTCAAGCCGAATTGACAGCTTGAGCTATGAAATGGTTTGTTTTATCTTAATAAGGGAATGTAGAATATGTTGTAAACTTACAGTAGGTTTTTACTGTGTCCTCTTTACCAGAAAGTGAACCAAGAGATGCTGGTACTGACCAACGCAGTTCTGGCATTATTCGTCTCCACACTATAAAGCAGATAATCGATAGAGTAAGTCTTCTGTTGTCACTGGACTTTTAATACAAGAAAAGTAAAACTGATAGCATTAAGTAAAGTGTTGGGTGTATTAAATGTAGAATGGTAACTTACTGTTTTTGCTTTAAAAAATAACTTTCTCATCTCTCTGTTGGTTAATAAGAAAAACCCTATCACCCTTCTTCTCTGTATTAATAACTGCAGCCTGGATGTGCTTCTAGGCTTTGTTCCAGAGGCTGTTGTCCTCTCTCCATTAAGGCTCTTTTAGGCTGTTTCCTCTTTCATTTAAAGCCATGGTGTGACATTATAGCTAGAAATGGTTACTTTATTTATGAAGTTGTTCGTTTTGCCCCACCCCAGTGTACAAATCGATCACTTGACATAATTATTATATAAACGTGAGGACTAAGAAAGAGTTCTTCCATCTCCCTTCCTTAATATCATTAAAACCTATACCATTAGTGCATTATATGAGGTTCACCTATTCATTTCCTTACTTTAAAAAAAACTGGAAGATTTTCAGATGCTGAAGTATGAGAGGGGAAAAAAGCTATAATAGCAGCAAAGTCAGCATGCTTCATGCTGTGTGCCTGATTGCATTGAATGAAAGCTGGCCAAGTTCTGCACTCACAGTGATATTTTTTTGTAAAAAGGAAGATAGAAATGTGTAATGGGACTATATCTTGTGTTTTAGTCTTTGGTTTTTTTCCTGTTTACAAAATGCTGATAGGAAGCGGCTTCTTTTTATTTCAGTGTCTGCTTACTTTGAGGAGATTTAAAAAAATATATAATTAAATGTTAAAAATCCTAGAGTTATACAGTGGTCCTGCAGTTCCAAATGTATATGCCTCTTTAGGCTCACATTGGAATTAGTTTGGTTTTTTTTATTTTGTTAGTTCAAATAGGAGAAGGATTTAAATCAATACTTTGAAACAATGAATTTTCTAAAGTTAATACAAAATCAGTTTGTGGAGTATGTTAAAAAAAATTCATCTAGGACATAAATGATTCACTTTGTTGCCTCTGTCCCTCTTGTCACTGCAGGACAAACATGCTTTGTTAGATGTCACCCCCAATGCAGTGGACCGTCTGAATTATGCCCAGTGGTATCCAATTGTAGTGTTCCTAAACCCTGACTCCAAGCAGGGAGTAAAGACCATGAGGATGAGGTTGTGCCCAGAGTCACGAAAAAGTGCCAGGAAGCTGTATGAGAGAGCTCACAAGCTCCGCAAAAATAATCACCACCTCTTCACAAGTAAGTCATTAGACAGACTGGATTAGAATTGCTGAGAGGAAAGGGGAGGCAAGATGAGAGAAGCTTCTACCTCCAGAATTTTCTGCAAATGGAGCAGGTCAAGCAGTGACAGACTTGCTCAGGCTTTGCCATTCAATAACCAGTTGTTAATTGGTGTGTGCATCATTTGCACATGACTGCTCAAATGTAAAGCAATCTGAAACATCAGAATGACATTTCTAATAGGTCTTGTGGCTTTGCAGGATCATCAGCCAAAATCAAAACTTGAATAAATAGGAAAATGATGTAACTTTATTGTTTTAGTCTGGCTAAACTCAAGCCTCTCTTTATTCTAAGCTACTGTTAATTCAGCGTTCCCTGTGGGATAAAACGTTCCTGAACCACATCAGGCCTTAAGGTTGCTTTGGATTCTACTTTGCATCACTGTTTAAATCTCATAGTTTTAACCTACTAGTTTATACTGCTTTTATTACTCATGGTACAGATCCTTCTTCTAGTTCTGCAGCAATCGTAAGTCAAATTAATCTGCTGTACTTCTAGCTACCATTAACTTGAATTCAATGAATGAAGGATGGTATGGAGCTCTTAAGGAAGCAATTCAGCAACAACAGAACCAACTGGTGTGGGTTTCAGAAGGAAAGGTAAGAAATAATGTTTGGGGGGAAATGGCAAAACAGTATTCATGAGAGGTTTTCTGTGAAGATCTAAAGCAGTAATGCCTCCTGGCTGCATGAGCTGCTCAAAACTGGTTTGTCACTGCATTATAGCACTTACTCTGTTAATGAGAGCTGTACAGTTTGTCCTTATGCATGTAGCTGTGCAGTAAGGGAGCATTTGGTTATTTGCATTGTTAACTGGAGGATATAGTAATGCTGTGAAGATTTTGTGGGGATTGGATGGGTTTTTATCAAAGAACTTCTGGGAATTTCACTGCATGGGTTCTCAGGGCCGGGGTTGCCTGATGATGGAATGTGTTTTTCATTATTATAAAAGCAAGTGGCATATTCATGTTCTTACTGACCTTTCTGAGAACAGTTGTGAGAAAACACATGCTAAATCACAAGTTAGTATTCTGTGTTCCCCACTAAATCTCCGCTTAACCTTCTTGAGCTGCATGTTACTCTATGCGCATTAGATCCATCCTCTTGAAGAACTATTATCAAGTGAAGTGCCAACTAAAAGTAAGCAAATGATGAATCAGCAATTGTTGTGAGTTTCTTAATTAGATCTGGATTAGACCTTAGGTCCTTATATGTACCTGCAAATTAATGATTCTGATATCATAAAACCACTTTAAAAGTGCAGCTCTCTCTTTTTCCAAGCACTTTGATGTCTGTGAACACTGCACTATCCCCTTACTCTGACAGCCATCTGGTCCTTTAGTAAAATTATTCCAAAGAGCTAGGCTGCAGATAAGTCTTTTAGGTCTCAACACATTCAGTGAGGGAAACCTGATTTCCTGTCCCCTGTGATGATATTGATGCTGAATTTGATAAAACTCCCACGTTCTACATTGCAAGAGTAAGGGTGTTCTTTAGAAGGTATTTCAATAAACGTGTACCCCAATTCTGTTTGCCACAGGCAGATGGTGCTACAAGTGATGATCTTGATTTACACGATGACCGCCTTTCTTACCTCTCCGCTCCCGGCAGTGAGTATTCCATGTACAGCACAGACAGCAGACACACGTCTGACTATGAGGACACAGACACGGAAGGGGGTGCTTACACTGATCAAGAACTGGATGAAACTCTGAATGATGAGGTTGGGACTCCTCCAGA